>NC_140165.1:306878568-306881196 GCF_963971535.1 Notolepis coatsorum | reverse complement strand
TAAAAAAAAAAGGCTTTTTGATCATGGTGTATCTAGGACCAAAAGTAAACAAATCAAAAGAGAAAAACCTCCCCCAGCCCCTCATCAGCCTAAAAGAGCCCCTCTAACCTGGACAACAGATGCATAAAAGGGACAGGGATTCAGATGCGGGACAGAAAGGGGGAGCCCTCCTCTGGAAATGGTGCATTTATATAGCAGCTTTTATCCAAAGTGCTTCACTTCACATTCACTCACACATTCACACACCGACAGCAGAGGCAACCATGCAAGGTGCCAACCCTTGCACACACACCGGGAGCAGTTAGGGGTTTAAGTGTCTTTGCTGAAGGACACTTGGACACGCTGCCCGGGTGGAGCGGGAATCGAACTGGGAACCTTCCGGTGACCAGACGACCGCTCTACCTCATGAGCCACTGTCACTGTCTGCCCACTCCTCTGTGCCAGGATACAGGTGTAACGACAGGCAGACTGGCAGAATGCTGAAAAAAAACAATGGCTATAAAATAAAATACATTTAAATTTAAATAATTTTAAATAGCACAGTGGTTCCCAGTGTGTGCCGTAACTGTCCAGGGGTGCCGTCATTCCAATTGTACATAATACATAATATAATAATTTTACCACACAGGCACAGCTCATAAAAACCTGATTTAATTACACATCAATGTTTTTCCCACTCAAGTGTCATTTTGTTCTAAAATACTTCCTCCATATGAATGAAGACTACGACTAGCTCCGGGATCCAATCAGCTCTCTCTCTCCACGGCATCAGCTGCTGCTATAGCTAGTGTGTCCGCCAAAGATGAACCCACGGAATTATCTACAAACGGATCACACAACAACACACACTGGTCTCACATTACCAGACCTATCTCCACAATCTGTTTTAGCGTGGTGCCAGTTTGGTAGTGGAAGCTGGTAGTGAGTCCCTTTTTTGCAAACGCAAACACTCCGCTGGTACCTATAGGAAATCAACCCCCCAGATGTCCCAGAACACTTATAAAAGCCGGCGGGCAGCCTATCTATCCCAGGAGCACGACCTGGAGCCAGCTGTTGGTAAACAGCACTTCCAGCAGTTGAAGGGGAGCAATATCCCATCACTTAGGTATGTATTTTAGGCAGATTCTCAGAAATAGGCTCCGGGCTTAAGAGCGAAGATGTTCATGTAAATATTATGTACCGATGCTATTTGTTGTATTGTTTTATTATGTCTGAGACCAAGGACCCAATGGAAATAAGTCCATGACTTGTATTGTGCCTATACCTTGACGTTTTTGCTTGAGATGCATGTCATGTGTTTTTTTTAACTGAATGTCAAATAAATCAAATCAAATGTCTGACTGCTGCAGTGAGAATAGAATAGAATATAATATAAATCCTTTATTTACCCCGAGGGATATTCGGCACTACAGATCGCTCACAGTAAACAATAAACATTTAGGTATCGTCAATAAGACTAAACTAAGAATAAGAATATAACAATGTGAAAATAAGAATAAAAATAAGAATAGAAGAATAAAATAATGGTCCGGGATATACATTCTGGTATGTATATACATTCAAAAATCTGAAATATAAAATGTACAGCCAAAGATATACAGAAATATACAGTAACATGTGCAGTAATAAGTGTAAAAATGGTCAAGTGTAAAGTGACCAGGAAGATTATGAGAAGTGTAAAGATTGTAAAAAAAAAATATATATATATATATATATATATATATATATATATATATATATTGTAAACATTTGAAAGTTTCTCCTCCAAGGAGAGTCCAGCGTCCAAAGAAGCCTGCCGCCCAGGCCCCCCGTTGAGGACGCCCCTGAAGAAGCTCTGCAGCAGGCGCCTCGTCACAGTCCTCTGCCCCATAGAGAGGGCAGCAGGCCAGGAGGACGGGCCGTCGGGGGAGTCTATGCTGCAAAACACTTCCCAAAGGCCTGCTTGCCAGACTTGGCCCGCAAGGCCCCGTATTCACAGCCTGTGATTAAGACACGGCACCAAGAAAACTCATCCTGTTCGCTCCAAGTCACACACGGAGTCTATTAGGCGTGTTGTGTACATGGCCTGCGGACTGAATCAAACGCACCCGGTGACCTTACAGCGCAGCAGCGACAGCAGCGAACTCTGGATGTCTCTCTCGTTGCCTACAGCGCTCTCTCTCCGCTGCCGCACCTGCATCGTGCTCTTATAGTGAACACAAATGCATCAACCCTGCTGCCACTGAAGGAGCGGGGACCCTGGGGTTATATTCAGTCTTCAGTGGCAAGGTTGTGTTTTTATTTACTTTCACTTTCGCCTTTAACTCTTTCTCTGCCACGCTGGGAACGGGATATGGGGGGCGTATCCTTCTAATACATTTCAAATTTCGATGTGTGTGTGGAGTCGGTCACCTTGTTTGCAGGGCTATAACTATTATTCTATATTATAGCTATGGATGCAATACTATGGCCCATCGAGTATCTATCGTTCAAGATGTGAAAAAAATTAAAAAAAAATTCCATCCATACATTCCCGTTTTATACTGTGGTGAATATAGGTATGGTTTTAGAGCGGTTTAGGGTCATTCCTGGGAGGCTAGTAATAGCCCGCAACGTGTATTATACTTAATCCATTGGCATTTCGTCCCT
>NC_140165.1:306868568-306873568 GCF_963971535.1 Notolepis coatsorum | reverse complement strand
TTAATGTAGTTAAACTACCACACAACTACTGCAAATTGTAGTTCAACTAGTAATTATACCACATGTAGTTAACACGGAATATGTTTTAAACTTTTTTTATATTAGCTTTAGTGTCCTTCTATTTTTCCGTTTTCATTTCTGGCTTAAACATCTGGCCCAGGGGGGTGCTCCAGTAGCACACCATGTACCGCGTCGCGGAATACCGTGCTGCGTCACGGATCTGGTTGACTCCGAGTTCGATTCCCGGACCCGCCATCATTTGCCGAATGTCTTCCCCTGCTCTCTCTCCCGTTTCACCCTGCATCTGTCGGTCATGCTTGACCAGAAAAGCGATAAACGCTAAAAAATGAAGTTTAAAAAAAAAAAACATCTGGCCCAGGGACTACAACTGAAAACTAGCAACCCTGCTAATGTTGGCATATTTACATTTTTATTTTTTATTTTTTTTGTATTCATTTATAAATGTATAACTGTTGATTGATATGCACTGTCCCTGATCAAATAAACTGAGTAAACTAGACTAAACTACTCGCCAACACTGAGCCCTACAGTACCTCACTCTGTTACACACCCTCCCTACCTCACTCTTTAGACACCCTCCCTACCTCACTCTGTTAGAGACACCCTCCCTACCTCACTCTGTTAGACACCCTCCCTACCTCACTCTGTTAGACACCCTCCCTACCTCACTCTGTTAGACACCCTCCCTGCCTCACTCTGTTAGACACCCTCCCTACCTCACTCTGTTAGACACCCTCCCTACCTCACTCTGTTAGAGACACTCTCCCTACCTCACTCTGTTAGACAGACACTCTCCCTACCTCACTCTGTTAGACAGACACCCTCCCTACCTCACTCTGTTAGACACCCTCCCTACCTCACTCTGTTAGACACCCTCCCTACCTCACTCTGTTAGACACCCTCCCTACCTCACTCTGTTAGACACCCTCCCTACCTCACTCTGTTAGACACCCTCCCTACCTCACTCTGTTAGAGACACTCTCCCTACCTCACTCTGTTAGACAGACACCCTCCCTACCTCACTCTGTTAGAGACACCCTCCCTACCTCACTCTGTTAGACACCCTCCCTACCTCACTCTGTTAGACACCATCCCTACCTCACTCTGTTAGAGACACTCTCCCTACCTCACTCTGTTAGACAGACACCCTCCCTACCTCACTCTGTTAGACACCCTCCCTACCTCACTCTGTTAGACATCCTCCCTACCTCACTCTGTTAGACACCCTCCCTACCTCACTCTGTTAGACATCCTCCCTACCTCACTCTGTTAGACAGACACCCTCCCTACCTCACTCTGTTAGACACCCTCCAGACACAGCACAGCCACGTAAATACAAACGTAAAGCAAAGAGAGAGAGAGAGAGAGAGGGAGAGAGAGAGAGAGGGAGAGAGAGAGAGAGAGGAGGGGAGAAAGAGAGAGAGATAGAGAGTTAATATGAAAGAGATGTTAAGCCTAAGTATGTCTTCAACCCCATGCAATTTCTCTCTCTCTTTCTCTCTCTCTCTCTCACACCCACACATCTGCCATATAGGCACACTACATACTGTAACACCCCCACACAGATTAAACCACTGGTCCAGGAATAATAACACTGCAGCACACTGTACACATCACCATCTACTGTAACACACACACGCACACACACACACACACGCACACACACACACACACATTACACGCACACACATAGATTACACATCCACAAACCCACCCACCCACACACACACACACACACACGCACAATGATGAGCAGCTCCTTCCCCACTATTTCCAGGAGTGAAAACCATTAAACATCAAACAGCACTCTCACACACTCACACACACACTCACACACACACACACACACACACACACACACACACACACACACACACACACACACACACACACACACACACACACACACACACACACACACACACACACACACACACACACACACACACACATTAAAGGAGCCGTTGAAGCTCCTCTGAGCGGCTCTCGGGGCACGCTGTCGGCAGAGTGGGAGACCATTAAAGAAGCCACTCTAAAGGTGTGTGTGTGTGTGTGTGTGTGTGTGTGTGTGTGTGTGTGTGTGTGTGTGTGTGTGTGTGTGTGTGTGTGTGTGTGTGTGTGTGTGTGTGTGTGTGAGCCAGGGATTCACCCACTAAGACCCCAGAGCGCCGCTCCATTGGAAGACTATAACGACCTCTGCATCCAGACAGCGCCTCACTCAGTCTCCTTCAAACCACCACCATCTAGCCACGCACTGCTGGGCCCGGAGATCATGGCTGATACCAGGCTGAGACATCAGAGGATTTCCCCCCCGTACAACATAATGTGAATCATACCATCTCTCTCCTTGGAGAGAAACGGTCTAACGGTCGAAAGGTTATACCGGCGAGTAAAAGCAATAGGATTGGATGGGTACACTCTGTATCGGCGGTGCACTACTTCTTCTTCAATCAATATCTGAAATGAACAAATAAAAAAAACACTAACCTTCTATGTAACCTCCGACGGTGGCTCAGGAGGTAGAGCGTCGTCTGGTAATCAGAAGGTTCCCGGTTTGATTACCGCGCCTCCCGGGCAGCGGGTCGACAAAGTGTCCTTGAGAAAGACAGTAAACCCCCTAATTGCTCCCCTGATGAGCAGGTCGGCACCTCGCGTGGTCGCCTCCGCCGTCGGTGTGTGACTGGTGTGAGTGAACGGGTGAATTGTGAAGCGCTTTGGATAAAAGCTGCTATATAAATGTACCATTTACCATTTACTATACCATGCACGTTGCTACTAAATAATCTTCCTTGCCTATATTACTACCTACTCTGCTCTCTTTGAAGACGGTAGCACCCAAGATCAACACTGTTTGATCCATCAGAGCCTTGAACACTGATCACTGAGTGCCACAGAACACTGAACTCTCCACACACAAGCACACATGAGCACACACACGACACGCACGCTGTACACGCTCGCACACTAGCAGCCACTTTAACATGAGCAAGCACACACTCATGCTGCACACGCCCACACTTATGGCCACAAAGGAAAGGTCACTTTAAACAGTGTATTGCACTACCAAGGGACCTAGCATGTCCTCCATGCTCTGTAAATAACTATGTACAAATACCGAGATGCCCCACTATGTTACCTGTTTATTGCACAATGTTGTTTTATTGGATTCTATTATATGTTGTACTACTGTATTGCACATCGTTGCGGGCAAGACCACCCGCATTTCATTGTATACTTGTATGCCGTGACAAATAAAACTCTTGACTTGACTTGATTGTTACTCAGCTGAAAGAGTTGTGCCCTTCCTGCTGACCTGTTGTACAGAACTTGTAAAGTCGCTTTGGATAAAAGCGTTCAGCTCAATGACCTAAATTTAAATGTCCCTTTTTTAAGATGCCAACTGTCACTAAGTCCTCCTCTCTGCCCAGCCATGGCACTTTGACCCTCATGCTTCGCATCTATGACACTGTGTCCTTGTTTATTTATTTTTTTACATACCAAGCACCCCATAGGCTATAGCCCCTTTCGTGACTGTGATGCACGCCAACAGGGTTGGACGAGTGAATACACAGTCCCTTATTCCTCCATAGGAAAATCCAATAATTAACGGTGAAGAACTGGTCCTCCGCGAAAACGCTTGTTGTACAAGTATCGCAGAGAAATTTCAAAGGTACTCACAGTTGCACGAGGGTTTCGGACAGAGAAGCGCAATGGTTTGAAAGCTTGGCGTTGCTAATAAACATTTTAAAGAATTTTTATAAACTGGTCAACACTGCTCAAAACAGCTTTAGCTGCCTGATGCGCCTGCGCTGTGATTACAGCGCAGGCGCATCAAGCACCCAATGCCGCAAATAAAGCTGTGTTTATAAAAATGCCGCAAATAAAGCTGTGTTTATAAAAATTATTTTGCACACTGATGAAGGCCGGATGGCTGAAAACGTTTTGTGCGCTATAACAACTTGAAAATAAAAACAACGATATTCCGAGTGCGGTCCCTACCTCCTTTTTTGCAATATAAAAATTATTTAAAATGTTTGTTAGCAACGCCGAGCTTTCAAACCATTGCATTTCTCTGTTTGAAACCCTCGTGCAACTGTGAGTACCTTTGAAATTTCTCTGCGATGGCAGCTACGTGGTGCAGTGGGCAAGGCGTTCACCACGAATACTGGAGACGCTGGGTTCGCCTGTTTGAGCCCAGCGCTCCACATTGCTTTCAGTTTAGCTGGTCGTCCGTACTAATACACATTGGCCGTATTAGGGGGTGGGAAACTGATGGGTGGGGATCGGGCGTTGTGGACAGCGACTCCTACAGGTCGGTTGGTGCGCCTGCGCAGTAGAATCAGGAAGCGATGGGGGCGGCACCCCTCCAAAGCGCAGACCCCTGACGCTGAAAGATCGCGCCGCGCAGGTGAAAAGATGCGACTGCTGTTACCTCGAGTATCGGAAGGGACTCGTGCTATGTATGACTTAGTCCACATTGCAGCCGGCTTGTGAGAGGCAAGAAACAGCGTTCGAGACAGGGGAGGGTTGAATTGGATGATACGAAATTGGGATGGGAGAAAAATTTCAAATGGGAGAAAAAGTGGATAAAAAAAAAGAAATTTCTCTGCGATATTTACAACGAGTGTTTCACGGAGGACCAGTTCTTCAGCGTTAATTGTGGGATTTTCCTATGGAGGTGCATCACAGTCACGAAAGGGGCTACCCAGTACCCATAGGCCAGCGACTGACTCACTCATTCACTCGTTCATGGTTAGCCACTAGTGCACAGGCATGGTAAACAGAAAAGGTAAATGGACTGCATTTACAGTATATAGCGCTTTCTATCCAAAGCACTTTACAACTTATACTTCTACACATTCAGACACAGATGGTGGAGGCAACCATGCTAGGTGCCAACCAGGGGCGGATTTAGGATTGTAGGAGATCCGGGGCTTAGCCCAGATAGGTGGCAGTTTTTTAATTTTTTAATTTATTTT
>NC_140165.1:306853568-306863568 GCF_963971535.1 Notolepis coatsorum | reverse complement strand
CGTGTGTGTGTGTCATCGTGTGTGTGTGTCATCGTGTGTGTGTGTCATCGTGTGTGTGTGTGTCATCGTGTGTGTGTGTGTGTGTGTGTCATCGTGTGTGTGCGTGTCATCGTGTGTGTGTGTGTGTCATCGTGTGTGTGTGTCATCGTGTGTGTGTGCGTGTGTCATTGTGTGTGTGTGTGTGTGTCATCGTGTGTGTGTGTCATCGTGTGTGTGCGTGTGTCATTGTGTGTGTGTGTGTGTCATCGTGTGTGTGTGTCATCGTGTGTGTGTGCGTGTCATTGTGTGTGTGTGTGTCATCGTGTGTGTGTGCGTGTCATCGTGTGTGTGCGTGTCATCGTGTGTGTGTGTGTGTCATCGTGTGTGTGTGTGTCATCGTGTGTGTGTGTCATTGTGTGTGTGTGTGTCATCGTGTGTGTGTGTGTCATCGTGTGTGTGTGTGTGTGTGTCATCGTGTGTGTGTGTGTGTCACCGTGTGTGTGTGTGTGTGTCATCGTGTGTGTGTGTCATCGTGTGTGTGTGTGTCATCGTGTGTGTGTGTCATCGTGTGTGTGTGTCATCGTGTGTGTGCGTGTCATCGTGTGTGTGTGTCATCGTGTGTGTGTGTCATCGTGTGTGTGTCATCGTGTGTGTGTGTCATCGTGTGTGTGTGTGTCATCGTGTGTGTGTGTCATCGTGTGTGTGTGTGTCATCGTGTGTGTGTGTCACCGTGTGTGTGTGTGTCATCGCGTGTGTGTGTGTGTCATCGTGTGTGCGTGTCATCGTGTGTGCGTGTCATTGTGTGTGTGTGTGTGTCATCATGTGTGTGTGTGTCATCGTGTGTGTGTGCGTGTCATCGTGTGTGTGTGTGTCATCGTGTGTGTGTGTGTGTGTGTCATCATGTGTGTGTGTGTCATCGTGTGTGTGTGTGTCATCGTGTGTGTGTGTGTCATCGCGTGTTTGTGTCATTGTGTGTGTGTGTGTCATCGTGTGTGTGCGTGTCATCGTGTGTGTGTGTGTGTCATCGTGTGTGTGTGTCATCGTGTGTGTGCGCGTGTCATCGTGTGTGTGTGTGTGTGTCATCGTGTGTGTGTGTCATCGTGTGTGTGCGTGTGTCATTGTGTGTGTGTGTGTGTCATCGTGTGTGTGTGTCATCGTGTGTGTGTGTGTCATCGTGTGTGTGTGTGTCATCGTGTGTGTGTGTGTCATCGTGTGTGTGTGTGTCATCATGTGTGTGTCATCGCGTGTGTGTGTCATCGTGTGTGTGTGTGTCATCGTGTGTGTGTGTGTCATCATGTGTGTGTGTGTGTCATCATGTGTGTGTGTGTCATCGTGTGTGTGTGTGTCATCATGTGTGTGTGTGTGTGTCATCATGTGTGTGTGTGTGTCATCATGTGTGTGTGTGTCATCGTGTGTGTGTGTGTCATCGTGTGTGTGCGTGTCATCATGTGTGTGTGTGTGTCATCATGTGTGTGTGTGTCATCGTGTGTGTGTGTGTCATCATGTGTGTGTCATCGCGTGTGTGTGTGTCATCGTGTGTGTGTGTGTCATCGTGTGTGTGTGTGTCATCGTGTGTGTGTGTGTCATCGTGTGTGTGTGTGTGTCATCGTGTGTGTGTGTGTGTCATCGTGTGTGTGTGTGTGTCATCGTGTGTGTGTGTGTGTCATCGTGTGTGTGCGTGTCATCATGTGTGTGTGTGTGTCATCATGTGTGTGTGTGTCATCGTGTGTGTGTGTGTCATCATGTGTGTGTCATCGCGTGTGTGTGTGTCATCGTGTGTGTGTGTGTCATCGTGTGTGTGTGTGTGTGTGTGTGTCATCGTGTGTGTGTGTGTCATCGTGTGTGTGTGTGTGTCATCGTGTGTGTGTGTGTGTCATCGTGTGTGTGTGTGTGTCATCGTGTGTGTGTGTGTGTCATCGTGTGTGTGCGTATCATCGCGTGTGTGTGCGTGTCATCATCGTGTGTGTGTGTGTGTCATCGCGTTGTGAGTGGATTTTGATTGACATGCAGGGAACAACACAAAGCGGGAGGGCGATTCCGCCAGAAGAACAATAGCCTATAGGTAGCCTGAACCCTGAATCACTAATCACTAGGCCCGCCTACTTTCAAAATAATTCTGCGAAAGGAATGCAATTTTATTATAATGGTATCATCGTACGCTTCTTTATCCAGGAACACAGGCATTCTGAAACTTTCTGATCAAATCTGGAATTGAAATTGTAATGATGCGCATCAGGGATGTCGTCTTGGGACGGGATCGTTCCCTCAGAGAACAGAGGCGTTCTGAGATCAAATCTTAATTTGAAATTGTAATGATGCAGGAAGGAAATCTATACAGGACTGGATCATTCACTTGGCCTTATTATTCTTTAGGCATGAACTGAATCCACTGTCTTTACACCTGTATCACTGTAAATATTATACTACAACTCTGTACATACATCTGATTAGCACTTGTACTCAGTAGTACTCATTTGTATATTTTGTACCCAGTTTAATCACCTGTACGTTGTATATTGCTGTTGCACTTTACTGCTACATTTGCACTATGGTTTGATGTCAAACTTCTTTTCGTTGTACTGTACTTGTGCTGTATGATGATAGATTTGAATCTAATCTAATTTAATTTGACATTGATTATTAACGATCTACATTTGAGAGGAGAAGAGGAAAGGAGTGCTGTTGAGTTACAGTAATAATGAGATTGAATGAGAGTGTCGTGGAACCGGAGAGGTTAATTATGCGTCACCATCTTGGTTGATGGTGAATTGAATACAAGTTAGTTTAGCAGTTCGGTAGAGGACTTGACGTTCTCTGGCCAGGAGAATTGGGTCAAGCTCCCTGACTTTCTTGTCAGTTCACCTTATAACCTTATCGGACACAAAGGAAGGGGGCGGGGGAAGGGAGTGACCGGGTGATAGGGGGTAAGGGGTGAGTTTTGAATTTATGTTCCAGATGCAATTTAAGTTAGAAGCTAGACTATTCATTTGGTTCACGATGCGCACTGAACCAAGTCCTGTACCAAATACGTGTGCCATTATTACCAGCTCTCAAATAAAAGTGTGGATGGATAGATAGATAGATAGATAGATAGATAGATAGATAGATAGATAGATAGATAGATAGATAGATAGATAGATAGATAGATAGATAGATAGATAGATAGATAGATAGATAGATAGATAGATAGATAGATAGATAGATAGATAGATAGATAGATAGATAGATAGATAGATAGATAGATAGATAGATAGATAGATAGATAGATAGATAGATAGATAGATAGATAGATTTTTCCACAAGAGCCTACATTTAATTTAACGAGGCTGCTAGAATCCTGCTAGAATCGCATAGATGCGTGTTAAGGGCTGCGTGTTAGGGGCTACTGTGTCCTGTCTGTGTTAGGTAAGGTTCATTCAGTGTGTTAGCTCATTTTGTGTTTTAGAGTTTGTTCTAAAGGGAACGAAACGCTTGGACTGTAGTCGATTTAACTGTAGTAAAACAAAGCCGGTTTAAGCACACAGACACTACAGCGACAATAAATGATTCTAGACCTATACAACTTTAGTATTCAACGATTTGTTTGTTGTTGTTTTATTGAATATTTAGGGCTTCTTCAGTCAGTGTCTCTCCTCTCTCTCCCTGCTGTGCTGTCTGCCTGCTCTGACGAGAACCATCTATCTATCTATCTATCTATCTATCTATCTATCTATCTATCTATCTATCTGGCGAATGCAAATGACAAGCCAGAGCTTGAGGACCCTCCCATATCCTCCACGTCTGCTGTCTGGGAACATCACCGTTTCCCAGTGAGTTACACAGTAGCAGTGAGCAGAGGCAAGTGGACACAGGCCGAAGAAGACAGCATCGAACTGAAACTGAAAGCATGTGTCGCTGACGGTACGTGGAATACGGATGACTCGTGTTACGTAATCACATGATTGAAATCAGCCGCATTCCAACCATGACTTTTTTTGTACCGTTAGAGGCCTAGTTAATATTTAGTCATCCATCCATCCATCCATCCATCCACCCACCCTTCATCCATCCATCCATCCACCCATCCATCCATCCATCCATCCATCCATCCATCCATCCATCCATCCATCCATCCATCCATCCACCCACCCATCCATCCATCTATAGACCACCGCAACACTTCGGTATTCTGAAATCATGGGAGAGAGAGCGGGAGAGAAAATGAACTCTGCATGCGCAGATTGATAAACCTAGATCTCTGGACAATCCAGAGAGACTCCGTGGGCAATCTGCGCATGCGGAGTTGGGGAGTAGGTGCGGAAAAGTGAGTATAGCTCGGCCGAGAAAGTGCCGATCGACTTGGGATTGGTTTCTCTGCGCTCAGGCGTATAAAAGTATATTGGGTCATGTCTACAGCACTCCCACAGCCGTAGCTACAACCACTTAACACTTTCTGCGCCAACCCCGAGATTTCTCGGGTTATCTCGCCAGCGGTTGAGCGCCAAAACCCGAGATTTCTCTGGTTTTCATAGTTTTTTCTATTTCAATATTCTATACACTCTCACGACCTCGGTGTTATCATTGGAACTCATTCGGAGATCCGAGAGTGCAGTACCGGCCGAATCCTGCTAGGTGGCAGTATCGCCTACCCCTTTGAAATTTTATTTCACACTGTGTGTTATCCATTTGTCCCCATCCATCCATCCATCCACCCATCCATCCATCTATCCACCCACCACTAAACCAACCAACCATCCATCCATCCATCCTTCCCTCCATCTATCCATGCATCCTTACCTTGATGAGTATCTTGCCCAGCAGGCTGTGAGGACTCGGCAGTGTCTTGGAGTCCCTGGTTAGAGCCTCTCCCAGGTCCAGTTTGTCTCCCAGGATCTCCTTGAGGTACTTGGCGATCTTCTTCTGCTGCTGGATGTTACAGTGATTCTCTATGGACAGAATCACCGGGTACCTGAGGAGAACAGAACACACATGGCCCGTACCAAAGTTACTACAACAACAACAACAACAACAACAACAGACAATGTCTAAAATGGTAAATTCACTCAAACCAACGGTTTTGATTTAAGACTGATAAACCAAGTAACCCCTGCACCCAAAAAAAAGAAGAAGAACGATGAGCCACGTGAGTGAACGGGTGAATGTGAGGCAAAAGTTGTAAAGCGCTTTGGATAAAAGCCGTTATATAAATGCAGCCCTTTAATGTTACTGAACGCTCAATGCTACATAAATGGTAAATGGTGCATTTATATAGTTATTTTTATCCAAAGCGCTTTGCAGTTTGTTCCTCACATTCACCCATTCACTCACACATTCACACACCGACGGCGGAGGTGACCATGCGAGGTGCCGACCTGCTCATCGGGAGAAGCTAGGGGTTAAGTGTCTCGCTCAAGGACACTTTGACACGCTGCCCGGCAGGAGCGGGAATCGATGACTGCTCTACCTATACATGTCGCCCCTAACATGTACCACAGGTAGCATACTAGGAGTCATTTGTTTGGCGTTCGCCTTCCCCTTCCGTTCATTGCATTTGTATTCTGAACAGGTAATGCGCTATGGAAGCGTGATGCGACTCACTAACGTTAGTGACGGGTGCAATGGCGCTTGTTAACTATCACAAATTAGATTTTCAGAGATGAACAGCTAAATGGAAGCACGGCACGACAAAGGGCTAGTCGTATTGTTTAGTTATTGTTGTTTTAGTCTTAAACAACACAACTCTGCTATTTCAGCGGCGCACCGTCTATATACCTTCTGCTCACTCTACCTAGACGCCTCAAGCAAGCGGAGGAAATTCCTACGGTATGTGAGAACACGTCTGTGCTACATGTGTGAAGGGTGACTCCAGGCGACGCACGCAGCCACGTACACGATTATACGTGACACGAGTTCACGTGTCAAAGATGCTTCAGTAAATCTGTTCTCTTTGCAAGTCTCTTCGTGAATCTTGTATTTCCTATAGCCTCGTGTTTGTTCCTGTTTTTTTAGTTAGATGGTAAATGGCTACAATTTGTTCCTCACATTTTACCCATTCACTCACACATTCACACACAGACGGCCGGAGCTATTAGGGGTGTCTTGCTCAAGGACACATCGACACGCTGCCCGGGAGCAGCGGGAATCGAACTGGGAACCTCCGGATTAGACCAGACGACGGCTCTACCCCCTGAGCCACTATTAGTTTGTGTTTTGTAGCGAGCAACCTTTTCTCCAGTTCCTGCTATTTCCGTGTGCTCTGTCCTCTCTGTCACCCACTACATTAAATCCTCCCTGTGGGGTTCACCTCTGGCCTCTGCCTCCCTGCGTCCTGCATTTTGGGAGTCACCACACCCCTCGCTGTGAATACAAGTCGGTAAACGAGACAGGGAGATAATGAAAATAAATTGCACTTCGTTTTATTGTATCGTAGGCTACTTTATATGATAAGTACGGGCTAGTCTTATTTCTTTTTTTTTTATCTACTTTTTCTCCCCATTTTCTATTTTTCTCCCTTCCCCAATTTCGTATTGTCCAATTCTACCCTCCCCTGTCTCGAACGTTGTTAGACCATGCCTCCCACTGGTCGGCTGCAATGTGGACGAAGCCTTGCATCAAGTGTCCCCTCCGGTACACGAGGAGGCAGCCGGCGCATCTTTTCACCTGCACAGCGCGATCTCTCAGCGGCGAGGAGTAACGCGTGGGAGGGACACGCCGCCCCCGTTGCTTCCTGATTCTGCTGCGCAGGCGCACCAACCAACCTGTAGGAGTCGCTGTCCACAGCGTCCGATCCCCATCCACCAGCTTCCCACCCCCTAATACTGCCAATTGTATTAGTATGAACGACCAGCCAAGCCGGAAGCAACGCCAAGAGCTGGGCTCGACCCAGCATCTCCTGCGTTGGTGGCGAGCGCCTTGCCCACTGCGCCACCTAGCCGCCCTGGCTAGTCTTATTTCTAAAGCTTTGAAATGCATTAAACTAGATTGTATGATACACGCATACAGAGATCAGATGCATGTCAAGTATGAAGGGCATACAGAATATACTATTTATGTTTTCCTATTTGCCAAATTTCCAATCAGGTCTCTGACATCAAGGACACCTAATCATCCCTTCCCCTTAATTGGCTGATATCAATCCCTGTCTCCTGAGCCGTTCAGCCATTGTGTAGTCAGTGTGATGTGTGCCTGGTGCAGTGTATGCTACCAGTGGTGGTGAAGGAGGCAATTTCCACCCTACATTGTGGGGAGCGCTTGAGAAAAAACGCGATATAAATGTAATGAATTATTATTGTTATTATTATTATTATTATTACTATTTATTTATTTATTATTATGTTCATGGAAATTGATCAGCATTTCTGAAATTCTGAACATTTGTATTGTGGGACATAGCGATGTCAAAATTGTCACAACAAAGAATACGTCGCAATATTTAGATGAATATATTTTATCCAAAGCGCTTTGCAGTTTGTTCCTCACGTTCACCCATTCACTCACACACTGATGGCGGAGGCGACCAATATGCAAGGTGCCAAGCTAGGGGTTAAGTGTCTTGCTCAAGGACACTTTGACACACTGCCCGGAAGGAGCGGGAATTCTTGAGATAACCATTCAAAAACACTGGTTGGTTATCCGTGAGGTTTATCCGTAGATTAAACACAACAAAGATAGAGCGGATATTTCTTGCGAAAAATATATTAGAGCGAAATAATAACCTTTTGGTGTCAAGGAAATGTCCTCAGAAATGTCCACAGAACCACCCGGAAGGCTTATAAAATGTGACCGTCATTGCCTAACAGACTCACATGAGACTGATTCGTCGACGTGGTATGAATCCCATTCACGAGACAGCCTCTCCGGCCCGGGCTGGCTCCAGATTCATTACAAAATGCATTTAATTTTCCCACGCCAGACTCCAGCGGACGACCATGAAAAACCAAATAAGAAGTTAATGAAACAGAGTATAAACACCTCTGCTGTGACACCATGTGTGTGTGTGTCTGTCTGTGTGTGTGCGTCTGTGTTTTCATTTAGAGAAGGTGAAATGACTTGTGTCTAGACGGCAGCAAAAAGGCTCAAATGTCAGATCTGTCAGACTGGCAGCTCCCCCTCCGGGGAAAGAATGTAGCTCCTGCCTCCACCTCCTCTCTCACACACACACAGACACACACACACACAGACACACACACACACATGTGGTAAAACACACACACACACACACACACACACACACACACATGTGGTAGGAGCCCTCTATACCTCTTCTCCCATCACACACACACATGGGAAAACACACCAAGGAAATAGGTACGAGCCCTTGCATTTATATAGCGATTTTATCCAAAGCGCTTTACAATTTGTTCCTCACATTTGACCCATTCACACACACATTCACACACCAACGGCGGAGGCAACCGTGCAAGGTGCAACCTGCTCATCGGGATCAGTTAGGGTAAGTGTCTTGCTCAAGGACACTTCGACACGCTGCCCGGGAGGAGCGGGAATCGAACGGGAACCTCTGGATTACCCCCTAATCTCGCTTCCATCACACACACATGCGCGCGCGCGCACACACACACACACACACACACACACACGCACACGCACACGCACACGCACACACACATAGTCACACACACATACATACTGTACATAGACATACAATGCACCATACAAAGCACATACATATCTATTCCACTGTATTTTTATTCTAATTTAGTGTATATATTCTACTACAATCCTGCACAATTGTACAGCCTTGTATCCTATTGTATTTTTTATTCTAATTTAGTTTATATATTGCATTTTATTTTATTCTACCATAATTGTCTGTTAATATTGTGCCGAATGACAAGACAGATTCCTTGTATGTGCAAAACTTACTTGGCAATAAAGACCTTTGTGATTCTCATGGCTCTGAGAAAAGTAGCCATGTCATGCACACACAGTCACACTGTCAAGCCGTTTCCCAGACACAGACGACACCCCCCTGGCCTCCTCCCAGGTGAAACGGAGGAGCTAAATGAGCTGTGTAATCTGTGTGCGATGGTGAGCGACAGCGGAGACACTCAATCCGATCCGAGGCAGGCAGCCCACTGGCCCTTCATTACAATAACAGGAGGCACCGGTGATAAATATCACCTGGAGGACGCGGGGGGGTGTAGGATGGAGGCAGAGGATAGAGAGAGAGAGAGAGAGAGAGAGAGAGAGAGAGAGAGAGAGAGAGAGAGAGAGAGAGAGAGAGAGAGAGAGAGAGAGGAGAGAGAGAGAGAGAGAGAGAGAGAGAGAGAGAGAGAGAGAGGAGGGAGGAGGGGAGGGAGGGGGGCAGGGCGAGGGAGAGAGGGGAGAGAGATGGAGGGATAAGAAAATGAGAGAGGGAGAGATAGAGAGAGAAAGAGAGAGAGGAAGAGGTGGAGGATAAAGCAGATGAGAGAGGGACAGAGATAGAGGGGGAAAAGAGAGCGAGAGAGAGAGAGAGGAGATAAAGAAAATGCGAGAGGGACAGAGATAGAGAGAGAAATGGAAAGAGAGAGAGAGAGAGGAAGAGGGAGAAAGAGATGGAGGGATAAAGAAAATGAGAGAGGGACAGAGATAGAAGAGAGAAAGGAAAGAGAGAGATAGAGATAGAGATATAGAGAGAGAGGAAGAGAGAGAGAAGGAGATGGAGGGATAAATAAAATGAGAGAGAGAGAGAGAGAGAGAGAGAGAGAGAGAGAGAGAGAGAGAGAGAGAGAGAGAGAGAAAGAGAGAGAGAGTGGCCCAAACACTCCAATTAATTGATTATCCTCACTCTCAACATTCGGAGAGGTTAGGCCTATTAGCCAGGTAATTACTTGACAATGATATCTCCTGCAATGCACCCCGCACTAATTAGCATGTGAGAGTGTGTGTGTGTGTGTGTGTGTGTGTGTGTGTGTGTGTGTGTGTGTGTGTGTGTGTGTGTGTGTGTGTGTGTGTGTGTGTGTGTGTGTGTGTGTGCGTGTGTGTGTGTGTGTGTGTGTGTGTGCGTGCGCGCGCGCGTGCGTGCGTGCGTGCGTGCGTG
>NC_140165.1:306841204-306853368 GCF_963971535.1 Notolepis coatsorum | reverse complement strand
CTTGCCGGGGCACCGTGGTGTGGTGTATCTGGTAGTACAGGGTGGAAACTTGACTCTTTGTCAGTGCAGTGATCCGTTATGAATAATTGAACTCTTTCTCTCGGTCGGAGGAGAGGAGGGACGAGGGCCGGGGCGGGGGGTGGACATTTTGGACTCACATGAACCAAACTGTGAATCAGTGTGAGCGGTGGGAGTGTATGTGTTAGAGAGGGAGGGAGGGGGAGAGAGGGGGGAGGAGGGGGAGAGAGGGAGAGAGCGACAGAGAGACAGAGAGAGAGGGAGCGAGAGAGTGTGAGAGAGACAGAGAGAGAGTGAGTGAGAGAGAGAGAGACAGAGAAAGAGAGAGGGAGAGAGAGAGAGACAGAGAGAGAGAGAGTGAGTGAGAGAGGAGAGAGTGTGAGAGAGACAGAGAGAGAGCGACAGAGAGAGAGTCTGAGAGATAGTGTGTGGGAGAGAGAGTGAGTGTGTGTGTGAGAGAGTGAGTGGGAGAGAGGGGGGAGAGATAGAGTGTGAGAGAGACAGAGAGAGAGTGAGTGAGTGAGTGAGAGAGAGAGAGACAGAGAAAGAGAGAGGGAGAGATAGAGAGACAGAGAGAGAGAGCGACAGAGAGAGATATGAGAGATAGTGTGTGTGAGAGAGAGTGAGTTTGTGTGTGTGAGAGAGTGAGTGGGAGAGAGGGGGGAGTCAGAGAGAGAGCAAGAGAGAGAGAGAGAGAGAAGCTGTGTTTGTACCCGGTGCCCAGAAAATGCCACCCATTCATATCTCACCAACATTTTGTTATGTGTGCTATCGATTATCTAAAATGTTTTATTCATCATAGGTCACAGTGACTTATTACATACTTGACCGGGATGATCAGATGTTGTTGACATTTGAATGTCAACTATTTTCTCTCTCTCTCTCTCTCTCTCTCTCATGCATTTGCAGTGGGAAACAGAGAATGTGAGTGGGCCGGACTCTTGTCTCTGTGTAGCGTATTGTACTCTCCTCCTGGTCCTGGTACGGATTGACGCGCTGAGGCTACGCCGCGTAGCCAAGCCAACACTTGCTCTCAGTCGAGCGCTCTGCTTGCAGTAAAAAGAAAGCCGATATTAAGCAGACCATTAAGATAGTTAAGGTCTCTAAACCTGAGAGCAGAGGGGTGGGAATGGGGTTGTCTTCTCTGCTGCTTGAAATAGACCCGAGGAGGGATTGACCTCGTGACCTTACCCACCCCTCAATATTTTCCACACTGTAAAACGAGACCCCACCCCCCCATCACACACACATGGTCACACACACACACACACACACACACACACACACACACACACACACACACACACACACACACACACACACACACACACACACACACACACACACACACATACATGCTGGAATACGTTTGATATACTTTGATGTCCAACACACACCTACATACGTTTGATATATTTGGACGTCCAACACATTGAATACACACATGCTGGAATAAGTTTGATATAATTTGACATCCAACACACACCCATGCTGGAATACGTTTGATATATTTTAACGTCCAACACACACCCATGCTGGAATACGTTTGATATATTTTAACGTCCAACACATTGAACACACACATGGTGGAATAAGTTTGATATATTTTGACGTCCAACAGTATTTATTTGGATGTGACACATCTTTTTACATTTTAGCACCGCACTCATGCTAGTTTCGATGGCAAATGATTCACTGACTGTGAGGTTAAGATACAGACTGGATAGGGCGGCTAAGTGGCGCAGTTGGCAAGGCGCTCGCCACTAATGCAGGAGATGCTGGGTTCGAGCCCAGCTCTCGGCGTTGCTACCAGCTTGGCTGGTCGTTCATACTAATACAATTGGCAGTATTAGGGGGTGGGAAGCTGGTGGGTGGGGATCGGACGTTGTGGACAGCGACTCCTACAGGTCGGTTGGTGCGCCTGAGCAGCAGAATCAGGAAGCAACGAGGGCGGCGTGTCCCTCCCACGCAGACCCTCGCCGCTGAGAGATCGCGCTGTGCAGGTGAAAAGATGCGACGGCTGCCTCCTCGTGTACCGGAGGGGACACGTGATGCAAGGCTTGGTCCACATTGCAGCCGACCTGTGGGAGGCATGGCCTAACAGCGTTCGAGACAGGGGAGGGTAGAATTGGACGATACGAAATTGGGATGGGAGAAAAATAGAAAATGGGAAAAAAAGTAGATAAAAAAAAAGATACAGACTGGATGAAATCGTCCAGATTAATCCTCTGGGTACTCCGCTTCCCTCCCACACCGAAATGCCTGCCTGCGAGATACATACTCCTGCCACTGGCCTTGACCAAGGTACTGGCATCACCACTGGAGTTGGGCCCCGGGGGGCGCTGCACCTGGCTGGCCGCACTGTACTTCCCAAGTAGTTAATAGTTAAGTACAACTTTTTTTTGATCCACTTTTTCTCCCATTTTTCTATATTTTCTCCCATCCCAATTTCGTATCATCCAATTCAACCCCCCCCTGTCACGAACGCTGTTTCTTGCCTCCCACAAGCCGGCTGCAATGTGGACTAAGTCATACATAGCACAAGTCCCCTCCGGTACTTGAGGTAACAGCAGTCGCATCTTTTCACCTGCGCAGCTCGATCTCTCAGTGGCGAGGAGTAACGCGTGGGAGGCTCACGCTGCCCCCGACACTTCCTGATTCTACTGCGCAGGCGCACCAACCGACCTGTAGGAGTCGCTGTCCACAACGCCCGATCCCCACCCATCAGTTTCCCACCCCCTAATACGGCCAATGTGTATTAGTACGGACGACCAGCTAAACTGAAAGCAATGTGGAGCGCTGGGCTCGAACAGGCAAGCCCAGCGTCTCCGTCATTCGTGGCGAGCGCCTTGCCCACTACGCCACGTAGCCGCCCTAGTTAAGTACAACTTAAAGGTACAATCTGTAATGCCGTCAAACAGTGACCTCTAGGATGAAAGAGCCCCGCTTGGGTTTGCACTTTGATTAAATTGGTTGGAGTTTAGTAACTTATTATACTGTGCATTCCTCCAGACCCTCTCTCGGCAGAGTGTTAGGTGTGGCCAGCAGTAGCAACCCCTCCCCTGTCCCCACTCAACTCCAACCCACACATCAGACCAAAACAAAAGAAAAAGTAAACAAAGTGCAATACCCCAAAGTTCGTCTCTTTTTGCCTAGCGGTCGCCTTTCGACTCACATTACAGATTCTACCTTTAACCTACCGGGTACAACTTCACTAACTTAACTTGAACTCTTCATTTCAGGGCGCTGGAAGTATTTAGCCTAGATAGCGGTATAGTATCTTAACACACAATGAACTAACTACAACTAGAAGCTGTCATTTTTGTCATGTGGATGAAAATATCACATGACACAGTCTTCTTCTACTTCCTGCTATGGTTGCAATGTGATTAATTCAGAGCATCATGCCATCTGTATATTAGCTTGATGAATTGAAAATGGAGGACCCTTACAGTATGTAAACAAGACGAAAGTCTTTTTCTGATCTTCATCCTCTTAGCAGTTGTTTGTATTGAGCTGTAATGTATTGCACCCATTCTGAAATCTGTTAATAACATTTTCAATCAATCAATCAATCAATCAATCAATCAGCAAAATCCTCTGTCAAAACATGTTTGGGAGTTCACCATGAGCAGCGTTGCTCCTTGTGTCTTCTGCTACTTGGCAATGCTGTAATACACACACCGCTGACCTGGCTGACCGGCTTAGATAGCTCCTCTGCCCATTCCTCTCTAGTCTGTAACCCTATCCTGACCCACTACTAGTGACCCTGCTATCTCAAGGTCCCCCCCTGTCTCCCTGTCGGGTCAAACACCCACTGAATCTTAGCGAGCTGATTGATTGATTGAAAACTGTATTTATTGCAGAATGGGTACAATACAGTACAGCTCAATACAAACAACTGCTAAGAGGATGAAGACCAGAAAAAGACGTTCGTCCTGTTTACATACTGTAATGGTCCTCCATTTTCAATTCATCAAGCTAATATACAGATGTCATCATGACTCAATGGAAACACTGAGAAAAACTTTGTGTAATGAATGCTGAAAGTTTTCTGTATATGATGATTTTTCACGCAGGCGACCTTGAACTTGAAATATTATATAATGGTAAATGGTGCATTTATATAGCGCTTTTTTATCCAAAGCGCATTACAATTTGTTCCTCAGTTATCCTCACACTTTCCTACTGTCTGTATAATATATAATCAAATCAAATCAAATGTATTTGTAAGGCCCAACAACACACGTTAATGTCCCCATGGGCCGGACACGTCTTCTTTAAACAAGTCAAGAAGAAACATCACAATAAGTCAAGAACAAAACAAAAACACACACAAATAATGATATATAATATTATCATATCACGGTAACTGTTAAGATAAGATAATCATTAACCCTTTCAGGATATCTGATTCTATGCAAGATCAAAGCTGAGACGATCACTAAATGCAAAAATGATGGTATCATATGTAGGAGATCACTTGTGCGATTAGAATTTTAGGAAGTGAACATTCTAAGCCCAGGGACACACAGGAGCAGGAGCCTGGCTGTTCACACCAGAAGAGCAGGAGCCTGGCTGTTCACACCAGAAGAGCAGGAGCCTAGCTGTTCACACCAGAAGAGCAGGAGCCTGGCTGTTCACACCAGAAGAGCAGGAGCCTGGCTGTTCACACCAGAAGAGCAGGAGCCTGGCTGTTCACACCAGAAGAGCAGGAGCCTGGCTGTTCACACCATGAAGAGGAGGAGCCTAGCTGTTCACACCAGAAGAGGAGGAGCCTAGCTGTTCACACCAGAAGAGCAGGAGCCTGGCTGTTCACACCAGAAGAGCAGGAGCCTAGCTGTTCACACCAGAAGAGCAGGAGCCTGGCTGTTCACACCAGAAGAGCAGGAGCCTGGCTGTTCACACCAGAAGAGCAGGAGCCTGGCTGTTCACACCATGAAGAGCAGGAGCCTGGCTGTTCACACCATGAAGAGGAGGAGCCTGGCTGTTCACACCAGAAGAGCAGGAGCCTGGCTGTTCACACCATGAAGAGGAGGAGCCTAGCTGTTCACACCAGAAGAGGAGGAGCCTAGCTGTTCACACCAGAAGAGCAGGAGCCTGGCTGTTCACACCAGAAGAGCAGGAGCCTGGCTGTTCACACCAGAAGAGCAGGAGCCTAGCTGTTCACACAAAACTCACAGAATTACTATTTGATCACTGGGAACTATTCGATTACTAATCGAAAATTAGTAATAGTTTAATTTCAAACCTTCATTTAAACTCGAAAGGCAACTGAGGTTGCCCTCATTTACAGTCACGTCGCGTGTACATACAGAAATAAGCCAAAAAAGGCATATAAAATCACACAGCAATAGAAAATCATAACAACAACAAGGCGAGACTAAAGTAAGGATAACAAATCAACTAAAACACGTATAACTTGATTGACAAAGGTTGGAGATCAAGGTTTGAATTGAATCCCTGCAACAGAGGGGAGAATCTCAAGCTTTAAAGACTGTTGGAGTTCATTCCATGAGCTAGAGGGGCATCATAGCAAAATGCAGATTTACCCTGTTCAGAGCAAACTCTGGGGACCTTAAGGACCAGCCAGTCACTAGAACGGGTTCCATTGGTTCCAAAATCCATTCCAATAATGATGTAGTATAAGCAGGTAGCTTACCAATAATGATGTAGTATAAGGCTTTGTGTCCACCGGGGACGTTTTTTTCAAGGCGGACCGATTTGTGTAACAGTACAGCTGACAAATGTAACAGTAACAGTACTAAATACCTGTATGTCCCTATGCCATAAATGTCATGTATGTTGAGTATGTCATAAATGTCAATATGAATTGAAAATGGGGGACCCTGATGTAAACAAGACAAATGTCTTTCTCTGATCTGCATCCCCTTAACAATTGTGTGTATTGAGCCGTACTGTATTGTACCCATTCTGCAATCTGTTATATAAAGTTGTCATTCATTCATTCATTCATTCATTCATTCATTCATTCATTCATTCATTCATTCATTCATTCATTCATTCATTCATTCATTCATTCATTCAAGGACACAGTGATGACTGATGAGTGTCATATCTATCATTAGTGATGAATCAGACAAAGACTTTGCAGACCACCACTCAAATATGAATGTTGAGACAGTGTATACATATTTTTTTTTATTTATTTTTTTTACAATTTACACAATTAAGAACTTAATTTGTCTCACAGGGGTAGCAGGAAAGCTGTTTTCGAAAATTTCTTTGAAGATGCTGACCCATCCTTTTCTTAATAATTGACCTATTTCCAACCCTGCCCTCTTTTCTTGCTCCTCCAATCACAACTGTTGCCTCCCTCGGACAAAGAAAGCATTCCAAACAAAGCAATAAAGTACACCTGAAAGGGTTAATCATAAAAATATCATCCTTATTGATCCCCAAGAGTGAAACTGAGATAGTCATCCCACACATAAAAATAAACAAATATAGACACTAGGGATGGGCATTTTAAAGAAAAATCCAGATAGATTGATCGCATGCTATCGTCCAATTCTACCCTCCCCTGTCTCGAACGCTGTTAGGCCATGCCTCCCACAAGCCGGCTGAAATGTGGACGAAGCCTTGCATCACGTGTCCCCTCCGGTACTCGAGGAGGCAGCCGTCGCATCTTTTCACCTGTACAGCGCGATCTCTCAGTGGCGAGGAGTAGCACGTGGGAGGCTCACGCTGCCCCCGACACTTCCTGATTCTACTGCGCAGGCGCACCAACCGACCTGTAGGAGTCGCTGTCCACAACGTCCGATCCCCACCCACCAGCTTCCCACCCCCTAATACTGCCAATTGTATTAGTATGAACGACCAGCCAAGCTGGTAGCAACGCCGAGAGCTGGGCTCGAACCCAGCATCTCCTGCATTGGTGGCCAGCGCCTTCACATATATATGTTTAAGGAAACCAACAAACAGTTATAATCTTACACATACATGTGAAATGATATGTAAAAAAATAAATAATTATATATATATCTATTTTATTTTTTTCATAAAAATTTATAATTTCGATATTTTTTATTTTTCTCATAGCTACGAGTTTACTCACGCCCATCCCTAATAGACACACAACACAATAAATACACAAGATACTTATAAGTCCACAAAGAATATTGCACCCTCTGGACATCAGAGAACGGATTATCCGCCTCAGCACAATATAACCTACTTATCCAATAGAGCAATTATTAAATATTGCTCAACACAGCTATTAGTGGCACAGAACATTTGGATTGTCTAATGTGAGTGTAAGGTTATATCATATCCGTGTGTTATTCTCCAGGCTCAAAGCCACCTGCACGGAAAACCCATCTATCAGGAAAGCGTCTGCCTCTCAGCCCGGACCAGCGAGTTGATATCAAGTGTCCACGTTTTAGGGTCTATCTCAAGAATGCTGCTTCACAGGGCGACTGCCAGACCTCTTTGTTTGTTCTCCATTCTGGTAATTTCTTAACAGGTATTTACTGGCCGCTTATCAACTCCACAGCGTGGGAGCGAACTGGTTTGTGGCAAGATCCTAATCCTTCCCTTGTCCACTTGTCATTGGCCAATCGGAGAGTGCCGAGACTGTGTTTGATGTAGGCCTCCCTGCTCACCTCTCACATCCTACATTTGCGTATGTTTACAATCACATTTACATTTTGTCAATCAGCGGAACGCTTTTATCCATTCCAAAGCGACTTACAGGTTCTGTACGACAGCAGGAAGGGTACAACTCTTTCAGCTGAGTAACAATGATCATCAAACAGTGTTGATACTTGGGTGCTGCAGTGTTGAGTGCACAGTAGTAGAGACATATTACTAGTATATTAGGTAGTAATATAGACAAGGACGATTATTTCGTGGAAGAGTGCATGATAGTGGAAGACAGTAAGAAGGTTAGTGTTTATTTCTTTCAGGGTTTTTTTCTTCCTTCATTTCAGATATTGATTGAAGAAGTGTGTTTTTTTTGTCTTGTAAAGCGCTTTCAAATATTGATTGAAGAAGTGTGTTTTAGTACGTGTGCATGCGTTTGTGAGTGTATGTGTTTGTGTGTGCGTATGTGTGTATGCACGCGTGTTGGTGTGCATGTGTGTGTGCATGCATTTGTGAGTGCATGTGCTTTAAGAGTAAAGAAAAACACACATGCATATTTTACGGGGCGGTCTTGTAATCCAGAGGTTCCCGGTTCAATTCCCGCTCCTATCTGGCAGCGTGTCGAAGTGTCCTTCGAGAAAGACTCCCGATGAGCAGGTTGGCACCTTGCATGGTTGCCTCTGCCGTCGGTGTGTGAATGATGTGTGACTGAATGGGTATAATGTGTGAGGAACAAAATTGTAAAGCACTTTGGATAAAAGCTGCTATATAAATGCACCAAGTATAAAAACCCTTTCATATCCTGTTAGGTGTATTATATGCGTGTGACATGGCACATCTACTTCAGAGTGTGCTGCTTGTTGGCTTGTGGCAGACAGTGGGGACTGACAGATGCTCCTGTCTTTATGCTCCTTCTTCATTTGACGACCATTGTTTTTATAGACATGACACAAACGACCGCACTAATTTAATGAGGCTGGACTGAGTGGCGGAGCTTCATCCATCACCCCTGACTCAGTTATCTCAAACCCCACAGCTGCTGCTTCAGAGGGGGGTGAGAGAGCTGATGCGCCACCACTGCCCTGCCTGTGTGTGTGTGTGTGTGTGTGTGTGTGTGTGTGTGTGTGTGTGTGTGTTTGTGTGTGCCTGTGGATGCGTGCATGTGTGTGTGTGTGTGTGTGTGGTTTGTCTGTGTATGTGCGTGTAGTTGTATGTGTGTGTGTATGGTTGTATGTGTGTATGTGTGATTTTGTGTGTGGTTGTGTGTGTGTGTGTCTGTGTGCGTGGTTGTGTGCGTGTGGTTGTATATCTGTGTGTGTGCGGTTGTTGTGTATGTGTGTGTATGTGTGTATGTATGTGTGGTTGTGTGTGTGTGTGTATGTATGTATGTATACTGTATGTATGTATGTATGTATGTATGTATGTATGTATGTATGTATGTATGTATGTATGTATGTATGTATACTGTATGTATGTATGTATGTATGTATGTATGTATGTATGTATGTATGTATGTATGTATGTATACTGTATGTATGTATGTATGTATGTATGTATGTATGTATGTATGTATGTATGTATGTATGTATACTGTATGTATGTATGTATGTATGTATGTATCATGTATGTATGTATGTATGTATGTATGTATGTATTGTATGTATGTATGTATGTATGTATGTATGTATGTATGTATGTATGTATGTATGTATGTATGTATGTATGTATGTATGTATGTATGTATGTATGTATGTATGTATGTATACTGTATGTATGTATGTATGTATGTATGTATGTATGTATGTATGTATGTATGTATGTATGTATGTATGTATGTATGTATGTATGTATGTATGTATGTATGTATGTATGTATGTATGTATGTATGTATGTATGTATGTATGTATGTATGTGTATGTGTGGTTGTGTGTGTGGATGTGTGGTTGTGTGTGTGGTTGTGTGTGTGTGGATGTGTGGTTGTGTGTGTGGTTGTGTGTGTATGTGTGTGGTTGTGTGTGTATGTGTGTATGTGTGTGTGTATGTGTGTATGTGTGGTTGTGTGTGTGGATGTGTGGTTGTGTGTGTGTGTGTGTGTGTGTGTGTGTGTGTGTGTGTGTGTGTATGTGTGTATGTGCACCACCACTATTCCAAACATCTGAAGGGCAGAGATCCATGACATGCTGCCATCATTCAAGTGAAAACACATGAACTCTATTCGGTTATTTATGTCTCTAGGGTTCAGGACTGTATCATATGAAACAGTCATATCTGGTGAGGATTTAGTAATGATGACGTCAGCTATCAAGTTATTTCTTATAGTAAGGATCCTTAATCAAGGTGTTTCTATGCCCAACTCATCTGTAGTCATACCTTTTGAGGATTTCCATGACGTGTCTCAGATTAGTCTGCGTGATTTTGGTCACCAGCCAGTCCTCCTCATTGTGCCAACATCTTACGAGCATATCGGATCTCTCCCAGTTTGTAAATATGAAATTGAAAGATGTATATATATTTTATTTATTTAACCTTTATTTAACCAGGAAGTCCCATTGAGATACAAGATCTATTTTGCAAGGGAGACCTGGCCAAGATGACAGCAATAACATTTGCAATATATCAGACAGCAATAAAACGTGCGGTACATCACACAAGAACATAATAAAAGTGCATGTATACAATATACAATACATCACATGTAAACACAAAAACACAAAACAGAATAGTCTACATAATAGTAAAAGTGTATGACAGTAAAATAAAGATGTATACATCAAATTTCAATCAATAGAATAATAAAATCTGACTTGTCTTTTGTTTATCCAGATGCAATTGCTTGTGATGATGCTTTGACAACTTGAACACAACATCACATCAACATGCTCTAAAAGTCTTTCTGTGTGCTTTGGGACAGTTACCAGTATCACTTGGCTTAACCCTTTGTCGTGTGGCAGTAAAAGGGTTAACCTTCTGTATTGTCGCAGTGAAAGGGTTAACCATTTGGTAGTGTGGTGGTGAAATAGTTAACTAGACCGTTGGTATAGAAGGTGTTATACACACAGTCCTTCAAATGAGACAAAGCAGGGTCAGGGGTAGCAGGGCTGCCTATAGAGCGGCTAATATCCAGTTTGCTTGATGGAGCTGAACAGCGCTGGGAAAAACAGTAATGTCCCAGCTAGTGGACGACATTAGATATATTCACTAAAGAAAATTATGATTTCCTTCCTATTAGGGGTGTAACGGTACACAAAAACCACGGTTCGGTACGTACCTCGGTTTTGAAGTCACGGTTAGGTACGGGTTTTCGGTACAGTGGGGGAGAGTTTGGCTTTCCATGTTCCACTCAGGGGTGATGTAGTGTGCAGTAATTAATTTGTACTTGTAGGGCTGTCAACGAATATTCTATATTGAAATTAATAATCGACTTGTAAAGAAAATTCTAAATACTAATAATTATATTAGATTGTGAACAAAACAGCCCCCGGTGGGCGGTTAACATACCGTTGTATTCGTTCGGTACACAGCCGTTCGGTACGGTACGGTACACACTGAAGCGGTTCGGTACGGATACGTGTACCTTTACACCCTATGCATTTTATAATTCCACCCCTTTTGTCACGGGAACAGCTATTAGCGAGGTGTCTGCGTGTCCCTGGGAAATACATATAGTTTTTTTTATGTTTTAATTCATATTTAAATTTTTTTAATATATTTTTGGGCTTTTTCTGTATTTTTCACCCATCCCAATTTAGTCGTTATGCCAATTCCCTTCCTGGTCGTTGCGCGCATTGCCCCACTGTCGGCCTGGGGAGGGTGTAGAACTACCACATGGCTCCTCTGATACATGTGGAGTCGCCAGCCGCTTCTTTTCACCTGACAGCGGGGAGTTTCACTGGGGGAACGTAACGCGTGTGCGGAGGTTCATGCTATTTCCCCTCAGATCCCCTCCCTGCTGAACAGGCCGACCAGTAGGAGTCGCAGTTTACAACGACCAGGACACATACCCCACCGGCTTCCCACCCGCTAGCACTGCCAATTGTGTTAGTAGGGACGACTGACCAAGCCGGAGGTACCGCTGGCGCTGACAGCTGGATTCGATTCCAGAGTCGCGGTCCACTGTGCTACCCAGCTGCGCTAATTCATAGTTTTAATGCCAAGAAATATTTCAATCTGATCCAATGCCATACAGTCTCCTCCATAGTAAAGTATAGCAGCTTTTGAATCAGGGGTGCGGGACCACATGGTCTGTTCTCGCAAACAGATCTATTGCAAAGCAGAGCTGAGTGAGTAGGCTTGGCATAATTGTAACACAAAACTCATGTTTCCAAACAAATAACAACTCATTCCTTGTAACCCCCCCCCCACCCCCCCCCCCCCCCCCCCCACACACACGCCCAAACAACTGAAAAGAGAACAGTACTTGACCTTCTAAACAGCTCTTGAGAGGGAAGGCAGCAGCGGGATACTGTTGCATGCAGTAAATAAAACATAGGAGGAATGACTTTGAATTCTAAACCGATCACGGATTCCAAACGTCCTCCTGC
>NC_140165.1:306828704-306836204 GCF_963971535.1 Notolepis coatsorum | reverse complement strand
TGTTACCAGTGGTGGTGAAGGAGGCAATTTCCACCCTACATTGTGGGGAGCGCTTTGACTGTCTAGAAAAGCGCTATATAAATGTAATGATCATTCATTCATTCATTCATTCAGTGTCCTAGGCTGCACAGGTCAGTCTGTATCCTAAATCAAATCAAATCTAATTTATTTGTAAGGCCCGACACGACAACACACGTTAATGTCCCCATGGGCCGGACACGTCTTCTTTAAACAAGTCAAGAAGAAACAAAACCAAAACACCATAAAGTCCAAACATTTTAAAAATACATTTGATTTGGTAGAAAGCAATGGCTACTCCGCAAAAAACAACAACCCAGTTCATAATTCCTCCACGTAGGTCCCGTTTGAATCTTGGTCCCGGTGCACGTAGCCTCTGGTTCAGCCTCTTGTTTGATCATGACGTGGTGCTGTGAGTTGGAGGGGAGGGGGTGAGTCACTCACACCGCCCAGGTTATGGTCAATAGCCGGCAGACACCAGAGGACTTAGTGACTCCTGCGGGTTGTCTAAGCCAGTGTTTCTCAACTGGCCATTTATTATAAAAATAAAAAGGGTTTAAAAAAAGAATAATTTATTTTTTCATATATATTTTTTTTGCACTACCTATCTTTGTGAAAGTGGCTTCTGAGCTCTGGTCCAGCTGAAGACAAAGCAGAGGAACAGATTGGACATTGAGCATGACCTCAGAGTTGCTTTGTCTACCATCACCCCAGACTTTGAGACTCAGGAGCAAACAACATTCCATTAGTTCCCTGGGATGTTAAGCTAAGAAGTCTGCTGAAGCATATATTAGTTATTATTATTATTATTATTATTATTATTATTATTATTATTATTATTATTATTATTATTATTATTATTATTATTATTATTATTATTATTATTATTATTATTATTATTATTATTATTATTATTATTATTATTATTTTATTTCATTGTGTTTTTAGCCCTAGTTGCACTTTTGTTGCAACCCCAGTTATCCCAATAGTTCCCCCAAACTTACTGTAGGTCTGTTATGTTAAGCTAAGAAGTCTGCTAAGAAGCATATTGTTTATTATTATTTTATTTCATTGGGTTTTTAGCCCTAGTTGCACTTTTGTTGCACCTTTTTGTGTTTATTTCATGTTTTTAACAGTGCATGAAAGATTGTGTATTACTGCAATTAAAAAAAAAATATATATATATAGTGGTTCAAAAATGTGGATCGTGACTTAATGACTAAGGAAAATGTTGGGTCCCGAGGCTAGACCAGTTGAGAACCACTGGTCTAAGCGAGAGAGCAGCCCGGGTTTTATAGGAAAAGCAATTTCACCTCAAACAGACTCACGGTTGATCCCAGAGACCCGACTGCTGGTCCAGACATCTCTCAGCAGATACCAGACACCTCGGACCCTGAGCCCTTCCGGAACCACGCACCTCCTGGTGTGTGTGTGTGTGTGTGTGTGTGTGTGTGTGTGTGTGTGTGTGTGTGTGTGTGTGTGTGTGTGTGTGTGTGTGTGTGTGTAGGGGGAGTTGTAAATCACAGGGAGACGGACAGGGAACAGGTGGAAGACACTGGGGCGATGAAAGGGGGGAAGAGGACAGGAATGGATGAAAAGTTAGTGGTAGACATTAAAGGCCCCATAAATCAAAATAGATGTTCTTTTATCACATGCTTGTCACTTATAGGCCAGTATCACTATCTGTCCCAACAATGGCAAAAAAGTTGGTATTCTTAATGGTATTTTATAGTTTGCCATTTTCTGGAAAACGATAAAAAAAATAGGGGCGTATACTAACACATTTTGCATCCAATGAAATGCTTTCTAGAATGACATTTACAGCACATTGTAACTGAGCTATTACTCTGCCTCTTTAACTGATTGGCGTTTACACAGTAGCCAATAGCGCTGAATGTGCATTACGGGTGACCCATTAGCTAGCGAAGCAACATTAGTCATGTTAGCTAGCAAGCTAAGATTGAACATTTGCGACGAGTCCCTTGTCTAGCTTCCTGTTTTTACATAAATACGTGGAATCAAATAGCGTTCAGCTAGCCGTTTCATCTGGACTTTAACAGTCTACTGTTTTGATGTTGACTGTCGATATGACCTGTAACCGATTGCCAGTCTCTAGTACTCTTGTCACGTGGGGGCAGGGCCGTGGGAAGTCAGTCAGAGTTGGGGGTGCGGTCGGAGTCGGAGATAAATAATAATAACGTCATATTAAATGCATACGCGAAGCGCATCATTCGTGATTTTCCATTCATTTGAAAGATCAATATTAGTAGTGTCTACCTCTGCCGTCCCCCCCGGTAGACGGTGGACGGGTCTGTTGAGGAGCTGAGGCGCACGCCTCTCTCCCCTTCCCGTCGACCAAGAGTGAATACCTGTAGTCCCCAGGGTTCTGTCCCGACCGGTGTCCGGATCCCCCCCGAAAGGTTGGGTGAGCCGCGGCCGGGGAAGACCGGGCGGCGTCTATTCGAATCCCAACCGGTTCATGCTTCCGCGTTCGCGTTTTGCGCAGAGTCGCCTAAGCTTAACCAGTGATAAACTAGGCGTTAGGTAGTTTGCTGCTGGTCGAGGCGGAAATGGGCGCGTCACGCGATTGGGCGCACATGTCACATGACCAGAAACGTCAGTGGCCAATCAGATTCGCAAAACGCATGAACCGGTTGGGATTCGAATAAATGCGACCGGGCGAGCCCGGCAGGAGGCGTCGCCGATGTGTGTGTGACTGTCTGTGCCTGCGCTGCAATTGTGCTCAGACTCAGATCAGATACAGAAAATATCATTAAATAGTGGATTTTAACCATTTAAAAAAACAACCATGTTTTAGACTGCTTACACTAAAATGCTAACTAAAAAAATTTAAGTTTTGTATTCATTTTTAGTAAATCTTCTGACGCTGCTTGCAGTTACACTCCCCGCCAGCAGGGGGTGCTGGCGCACCCGCAGCACCTGTACTTCCCGCGTCCCTGCGTGGAGGACGAGACAGAGGTCTGTGCCTCAACCCATTTTGGATCTTTGATGGATAACTCTCTGGGCTGGAGAGACAGCAGACTGTGGGATGATAGATCCCATGGAGATGAGGATCAAAGTGACTCTCCACTGGGGATCAGAGAGACTGTCAACTGTAGTAGAGTCCTGGCTGGCTGTAGACAGTCTGGAGCTGTAGTTAAAGCCTGATCTAGGGTGTCTAGCGAGAGACAGACTGGAGCTGTAGTTAAAGCCTGATCTAGGGTGTCTAGCGAGAGACAGACTGGAGCTGTAGTTAAAGCCTGGTCTAGGGTGTCTAGCGAGAGACAGACTGGAGCTGTAGTTAAAGCCTGATCTAGGGTGTCTAGTGAGAGACAGCGTGGAGTCCCGGTGGAGGGTGGTCCAGGGCCGGAGGTGAAAGGTGAAAGGTCAGTGCCCCGCGTGACCGCTTCCTCTATAACTCACTCCTCGGACAGAGACATACGTTTGCTTTCAGGACATTACGGACGCTGCCGCATGTGTCACGTCTTTCTAAGCGGTAATCATACCGGCCTCCGCGACAGGGCTTGACGTGCTCTTAGCTTGGCATGTTTCTGTCTGGGGGGGCCTTTTCATCTTTAATCAGAATACCAGAGTTGAGTGAGAGAGAGAGGGAGAGAGAGAGAGAGAGAGAGAGAGAGAGAGAGAGAGAGAGAGAGAGAGAGAGAGAGAGAGAGAGAGAGAGAGAGAGAGAGAGAGAGAGATAGGGGAGAGAGAGAGAGATGGGGGGGAGAGATAGAGAGGGAGAGGGGGGAGACAGAGAGAGATAGAGAGGGGAGAGAGAGATGGAGGGAGACAGAGAGAGACAGAGAGAGAGAGAGAGAGGGAGGGAGAGGGGGGAGACAGAGAGAGAGGGAGAGAGAGGCAGACAGGGAGAGAGAGAGATAGGGAGAGAGAGAGAGGGAGAGAGAGAGAGTGGAGAGAGAGAGGTCACTAAAAGAACGGTCCCCTCCCTCTCGTCTTTGTGTGTCGGTCTCATAGCAATAGCTTCTCCCAATTTTCTCCAGCGCTGAATTATTCAGCATCATTATTATCCTTTCACATGTCTGATGTGAACACTGCCACTGTGTGTTTGACAGGCGGGGGGGGCCTCTGTCATTTTCTTGCATTATATAGGAATGAATACCTCTGACTATTGTTTGATGTGTCCGCCCGGTTAACGAGGTTCTTATTGAGACGGTTGTACGGTTGTTAACCCTTTTCACTACCGCACTACAGAAGGTTAACCCTTTCACTACCGCACTACGGAAGGTTAACCCTTTCACTACCGCACTACAGACGGTTAACTTTCTGTAGTGTGGTATAGTGAAAGCGTTACACCCTTTGTAGGGTGGCAGTGAAAGCGTTACACCCTTTGTAGGGTGGTAGTGAAAGGGTTAAACACCACAAACTGCATCTGATGAAAGAGATCTGCTGATTTTAAAGGTCCCTTCCACTCAAACACTTATTTCTTTCTACAGTTAACTCCTCTTGGAAGCATGCCTTTGCCGATACAGATTGTTATTTGTGCAGAACTTGTCACCAGAGTGCCCTTTTTCACATTCTTCCACTAGGGGGGGGGGGGGGGGGGGTTCTCTGTACTTCCTCACAAGTCGCTGTTGTGCCCAGCAGGCCACACTATCCTACAGGAGAAGCGAGCCGCTCACGTGAAATGTTAACGTGAAGCTCGTATTATAAGTTGATGCATCTAATGATCTGTGCGTGAAAATACTTATTCTCTTCAGTGAATCTCTTAGTTATAACAAGATTGTGCAGCTAAGAAGTGTTTGGCGAGCAGTTTTCAGCGGGAAAAAAGAGAAAATTAACCGGCTTGGGGGAAGACGTGAGGGGGGAAGGGGCGGGGGGGTGGGGCGCACATAGATCCTTGCATTCTCAATGAGGGCAAAGGTGTAGGGATGTTGCTAAGTGTTAAAAACACGTGTGGAGGGGTCCCTTAAGGTCTCTCTCTCAGTGGGTGTACTATGGCACCGTGGGGCATCTGGCATCTGGCTTTTTCATCAGTTGTTAATTGTCAGATACTAGAAGCAAGCTGATGACTTTGTTTGATCAACACACACACAGATACTAAATAGCTCTATAGTGTAAAAACACAAGGATAAAAGTCTGTGGTATTAACTCCTGTCATATTGTACGTGTCTTCATTGCATCCTATACGATTGATGTGGTATGTGGCCAGCTGATATAGTCTGACAGTGACACTTCTTAATTGTATGAACCTGCATATAACATATACACTCTATAGACTTGCTTGTACACCTGCATATATAACCCATAGCTCTGTATAGATAGCATGTACAATAATGATGTATATACCATATATATATATTTATTCTCACCGCATATATCTATCCTCACCTGTCTGTATCTATATCTGTACATATCCTACTCTTACTAGTTACGCTGCTGGCCAGTATGACTACTACCATGCTGTCTTTACACCTGTATCACTGTACATATTAATATTACAACTCTGTACATAATACATCTGATTAGCACTACCCTCAGTAGTACTCATTTGTATATTTTGTACCCAGTTTAATCACCTGTACATTTTATATTACTGTTGCACTTTACCGTTACATTTGCACTCTGGTTGGATGCCAAGGTTATTTTTTGTTGTACTGTACTTTGTTAATCTAATCTAATCCATCTCTCCCTCACAGGTCATCCTCCCTCCCTCCCTCTCTCTCTCCCTCCCTCCCCTCCCTCCCTCCCTCCCTCCCTCTCTCCTCCCCTCTCTCCCTCCATCTTCCCACCATGAGTTCCCGGCTGGTCACCAGGAAGGGAGAGCCCCAGTACTGTCGCCACTTCCTGACGGACAACAGCATCTTTCATGGTAATTTTAAATGTCAAGGAGTGGGGCACACAGACACACACACACACACACACACACACACACACACACACACACACACACACACACACACACACACACACACACACACACACACACGCACACACGCACGCACGCACACACACACACACACACACACACACACACACACAAACACACACTGTGTACTACTGCGTCCCCTGTGATGTACCCCATGTTGTACTTCATGTGAACGGACAGCAGAGGGAGACATGTCTCTATTGTTTGGCTGCAGCTACATCATCGTCTGTGTCGTCGTCACGTTGGGTCTCATTCACCTCTTTCCTCAGAGGAAGATAATGTCAGCTGTTCCTGTTCAGACTTGGCATATTTGATGTGCATTCTGAGAATCACGCGTGTGTGTGTGTGCATGTGTGTGAGTGTGTGTGTGTGTGTGTGTGTGTGTGTGTGTGTCTGTGTGTGTGTGTCTGTGTGTGTGTCTGTGTGTGTGTGTCTGTGTGTGAGTCTGTGTGTGTGTGTGACTGTGTGTGTGTGTGTGTGTCTGTGTGTGTGTGTGTGTGTGTGTGTGTGCGTGTGTGTGTGTGTGCGTTGCCTCAGGATGAAGAAACATCTGTTTATGGATTGATCACATTTTCAGATAAGAGAGTCCAAAAAACATAAACAATCCGGGGGCTGGTGGTTTTTATTAATATAAATCGATAGATAAGTCTGATGAAGATCCTGTGTTTTGTGCAAAATGTCACTCTCTTTGGTGCAGTGAATTATTGATACTTATATTTAAAGTCGGAGGACTCATTGTACAACTACAGGATCCCTGCGGCGTGAGGACTGTTCATTCATCCTCTGATCACATTCTGCCCTCGATGACTTTTAGATCCTGTTCAGAGAGAGACAGAGAGAGAGAGAGATAGGGAGAGAGACAGAGCGAGAGAGAGATAGAGAGAGATGGTTAGAGAGAGAGGGAGACAGGAGAGATAGAGAAAAAGAGAGAGAGAGAGAGAGAGGGAGGGAGGGAGATGGAGAGAGAGACAGAGAGAGAGAAAGAGAGAGATTGAGAGAGATGGTTAGAGAGAGAGGGAGACAGGAGAGATAGAGAAAAAGAGAGAGAGAGAGAGAGAGAGAGGGAGGGAGATGGAGAGAGAGAGAGAGAGGGAGGGAGATGGAGAGAGAGAGAGACAGAGAGCGAGAAAGAGAAAGAGAAAGAGATAGAGGGATGGTTAGAGAGAGAGAGGGAGACAGAAACAGAGAGAGAGAGGGGGGGAGATAGAGAGAGAGAGGGGGACAGAGAGAGAAAGAGATAGAGAGAGATAGAGAGAGAGAGATATACAGAGGTTAGGCGCTTGTTGATAAAGAACAAATCAGTGCGTGGAGTGTAAAGGGCAGTTCACCCAAAACACAAGAGGAAAAAAAAGTGCTATCTATTCATCCAAACAGTTGAAGCGGAGTGTTCCTTTATTCCTACGCAGGTGTGATAGCAGCGTGGGGGAGGGGAGGAGAGGGAAGAGGAGGGGATGGGGGAGGGGAGGGGAGGTCCAAGCTGGAAAAAATAGATAATAATAGAAAAAGCACTATTCTCCAGGCAACTCATTAGAATTGGCCCGTGACATAAATAGCAGCACAAAGACAATTAGCCTATTGCCCAGGGTCTCCCG
>NC_140165.1:306817955-306821004 GCF_963971535.1 Notolepis coatsorum | reverse complement strand
CCTCCGGCCCTGGACCACCCTCCACCGGGACTCCACGCTGTCTCTCACTAGACACCCTAGATCAGGCTTTAACTACAGCTCCAGTCTGTCTCTCACTAGACATCCTAGATCAGGCTTTAACTACAGCTCCAGTCTGACTACAGCCAAGCAGGACTAGTCTACACTGTCTCTCACTAAACATCCTAGACCAGGCTTTAACTACAGCCCCATACTGTCTACAGCCAGCCAGGACCAGTTACTGCACAGCACCCTCTCTCACCTTGACCGCCAGAAGGGGGGCTATGTGAGACTGTTGTTCATTGACTACAGCTCAGCGTTCAACACCATAGTCCCCACCAGACTGGTGGACAAGCTGATCGAGCTGGGTCTGAGCTCCGCTCTGAGCGCCTGGGTACTGGACTTTCTGAGTGAAAGACCCCAGGCGGTCAGGGTGGGGGGTCAGACCTCCAACACCATCACCCTGAGCATCGGGTCCCCCAGGGCTGTGTTCTGAGCCCCCTGCTGTACTCACTCTACACACACGACTGTGTGGCCAAGTTCAGCTCCAACTCCATAGTGAAGTTTGCAGACGACACGGTGGTGGTGGGGCTGATCTCGGACAACGACGAGAAGGCCTACCGGGAGGAGGTTGAGGTACTGGAACGCTGGTGCCAGGACAACAGCCTGCTCCTGAACATTGGTAAAACCAAGGAGCTGATCGTGGATTATAGGAGAGGACAGCAGGAGACGAGACACACACACCACTGAGGATAAACGGGGCTACCGTGGACAGGGTGAGCAGCTTTAAGTACCTGGGGGTCCACATCTCAGAGGATCTGACATGGTCAATACACATAGACACAGTCGTAAAAAAGGCGAAGCAGCGCCTCTACCAGATGAGACAGTTAAGGAAGTTCAGAGTATCTGGGAAGATACTCCAGTCCTTCTACTCCGGAGCTGTAGAGAGCATCTTGACTGGAAACATCACTGCCTGGTATGGTAACAGCACGGCACAGGACAAGAAGGCCCTACAGAGAGTGGTGCGCTCAGCCGAGCGTACCACGGGTATTGCACTACCTCCCCTGCAGGTTCTATACAACAAGAGGTGCAAATCCAGAGCCTGCAGAATAATGAAAGACCCTCACCACCCCAATAACAGCCTGTTCCAGCTGATGAGGTCAGGCAGACGCCTGCGAACCCCAGCTACTAGGACAGAGAGGCTTCGGCTCAGCTTCTTCCCCCAGGCCATCAGAGCCTTGAACACTGAACACTGAGTGCCACAGATCACTGAACTCTCCACACACAAGCGCACATGAGCACACACACGACACGCACGCTGTACACGCTCGCACACTAGCAGCCACTTTAACATGAGCAAGCACACACTCATGATGCACACGCCCACACTTATGGCCACAAAGGAAGGGTCACTTTAAAAATAGTATAGCAACAGTAACAGTGTATTGCACTACCAAGGGACCTAGCATGTCCTCCATGCTCTGTAAATAACTATGTACAAATACCGAGATGCCCCACTATGTTACCTGTTTATTGCACAATGTTGTTTATTGGATTCTATTATATGTTGTACCACTGTATTGCACATCGTTGCGGGAAAGACCACCCGCATTTCATTGTATACTTGTATGCCGTGACAAATAAAACTCTTGACTTGACTTGACTTGACTCTACTAGACAGTCTCTCTGATCCCCAGTGGGAGAGTCACTTTGATCCTCATCTCCATGGGATCTATCATCCCACAGTCTGCTGTCTCTCCAGCCCAGAGAGTTATCCATCAAATATCCAAAATGGGTTGAGGCACAGACCTCTGTCTCGTCCCCCACGCAGGGACGCGGGAAGTACAGGTGCTGCGGGTGCACCAGCACCCTCTGCTGGCGGGGAGTGTAACTGCAAGCAGCGTCAGAAGATTTACTAAAAATGAATACAAAACTTTAATTTTTTTAGTTAGCATTTTAGTGTAAGCAGTCTAAAACATGGTTGTTTTTTTAAATGGTTAAAATCCACTATTTAATGATTTTCTGTATCTGATCTGAGTCTGAGCACAATTGCAGCGCAGGCACAGACAGTCACACACACATCGGTGACGCCTCCTGCCGGGCTCGCCCGGTCGCGTCTATTCGAATCCCAACCGGTTCATGGGTTTTTGCGAATCTGATTGGCCACTGACGTTTCTGGTCATGTGACATGTGCGCCCAATCGCGTGACGTGCCCATTTCCGCCTCGACCAGCAGCAAACTACCTAACGCCTAGTTTATCACTGGTTAAGCTTAGGCGACTCTGCGCAAAACGCGAACGCGTAAGCATGAACCGGTTGGGATTCGAATAGACGGCGCCCGGTCTTCCCCGGCCGCGCCTCACCCATCCTTTCGGGGGGGATCCGGACACCGGTCGGGACAGAGCCCTGGGGACTACAGGTATTCACTCTTGGTCGACGGGAAGGGGAGAGAGGCGCGCGCCTCAGCTCCTCAACAGACCCGTCCACCGTCTACCTCGGAACGGGGGACGGCAGAGGTAGACACTACTAATATTGATCTATCAAATTAATGGAAAATCGGGGCGCCCCAGTGGCGAACCACATACAGTAGCGCGCTCAGCCGCGACACAGCCGACCCGGGTTTGACTCCCGAACCCGTCGTTATTTGCCGAATGTCTTCCCCCCACTCTGTCTCCCATTCCTCCTCTGTCTCTCTCTACTGGACTGCCCAGTAGAAATAAAGCGATAAAGAAAACCCCAAAAAAATATCTAAAACAAAATAAAAAATTATGAAAAATCACAAATGATGCGCTTCGCGCATGCATTTAATATGACGTTATTATTATTTATCTCCGACTCCGACCGCACCCCCAACTCTGACTGACTTCCCGCGGCCCTGCCCCCATGTGACAAGAGTACTAGAGACTGGCAATCGGTTACAGGTCATATCGACGGTCAACATCAAAACAGTAGACTGTTAAAGTCCAGATGAAACGGCTAGCCGAACGCTATTTGATTCCAGTCGTATTTATGTAAAAAAACAGGAAGCTAGACGAGGGACTCGTCGCAAATGT
>NC_140165.1:306687955-306812955 GCF_963971535.1 Notolepis coatsorum | reverse complement strand
GTATGTCCCAGGGACACGCAGACACCTTGCTAATAGCTGTTCCCCTGACAAAAAGGGTGGAATTATAAAATGGGGGTAAAGGTACACGTATCCGTACCGAACCGTTTCAGTGTGTACCGTACCGTACCGAACGGCTGTGTACCGAACGAATACAACGGTATGTTAACCGCCCACCGGGGGCTGTTTTTTTCACAATCTAATATAATTATTATTATTTCGAATTTTCTTTACAAGTCGATTATTAATTTCAATATAGAATATTTGTTGACAGCCCTACAAGTACAAATTAATTACTGCACACTACATCACCCCTGAGTGGAACATGGAAAGCCAAACTCTCCCCCACTGTACCGAAAACCCGTACCGAACCGTGACTTCAAAACCGAGGTACGTACCGAACCGTGGTTTTTGTGTAGCTACCGTTACACCCCTAATAGGAAGGAAATCATAATTTTCTTTAGTGAAGGGGCGGCTACGTGGCGTAGTGGGCAAGGCGCTCGCCACGAATGCGGAGACGCTGGGCTCGCCTGTTCGAGCCCAGCGCTCCACATTGCTTTCAGTTTAGCTGGTCGTTCATACTAATACACATTGGCCGTATTAGGGGGTGGGAAACTGATGGGTGGGGATCGGGCGTTGTGGACAGCGACTCCTACAGGTCGGTTGGTGCGCCTGCGCAGTAGAATCAGGAAGTGTGTGAGCCTCCCACGCGTTACTCCTCGCCACTGAGAGATCGAGCTGCGCAGGTGAAAAGATGCGACTGCTGTTACCTCAAGTACCGGAGGGGACTTGTGCTATGTATGACTTAGTCCACATTGCAGCCGGCTTGTGGGAGGCAAGAAACAGCGTTCGTGACAGGGGAGGGTTGAATTGGATGATACGAAATTGGGATGGGAGAAAATATAGAAAATGGGAGAAAAAGTGGATCAAAAAAAATGTCTTTAGTGAATATATCTAATGTCATCCACTAGCTGGGACATTACTGTTTTTCCCAGCGCTGTTCAGCTCCATCAAGCAAACTGGATATTAGCCGCTCTATAGGCAGCCCTGCTACCCCTGACCCTGCTTTGTCCCATTTGAAGGACTGTGTGTATAACACCTTCTATACCACCTTCTATATACTTCTGTACATTGGAGATGGTTGGGGGGGGTTGGGTAGGAGTGGGGGGGGGGGGTTGGGTAGGAGGGGTGGGTGGGGGACACTGTACAACTGTACAAGCAAAACTGTACATTGGAGGGGGTTGTGTTAGGACATTTACAGGGGCCAGTTTCGAATTGCAGTCTCCCGTAGGTGTTTTTTGAGAGTGTTTTTGAAAGTGGGTAGTGATTCACATTCCTTTACAGCTTTGGGTAGGGTTAACCGTCTGTAGTGTGGTAGTGAAAGGGTTAACACTTTGTCGTGTGGCACTACCACGCTACCAAAATTTGGTTAACCCTTTCACTGCGACAATACAGAAGGTTAACCCTTTTACTGCCACACGACAAAGGGTTAAGCCAAGTGATACTGGTAACTGTCCCAAAGCACACAGAAAGACTTTTAGAGCATGTTGATGTGATGTGTTCAAGTTGACAAAGCATCATCACAAGCAATTGCATCTGGATAAACAAAAGACAAGTCAGATTTTATTATTCTATTGATTGAAATTTGATATACATCTTTATTTTACTGTCATACACTTTTACTATTATGTAGACTATTCTGTTTTGTGTTTACATGTGATGTATTGTATATTGTATACAACATGCACTTTTATTATGTTCTTGTGTGATGTACCGCACATTTTATTGCTGTCTGATATATTGCAAATGTTATTGCTGTCATCTTGGCCAGGTCTCCCTTGCAAAATAGATCTTGTATCTCAATGGGACTTCCTGGTTAAATAAAGGTTAAATAAATAAATAAATATACATCTTTCAATTTCATATTTACAAACTGGGAGAGATCCGATATGCTCGTAAAAGATGTTGGCACAATGAGGAGGACTGGCTGGTGACCAAAATCACGCAGACTAATCTGAGACACGTCATGGAAATCTTCAAAAGGTATGACTACAGATGAGTTGGGCATAGAAACACCTTGATTAAGGTTCCTTACTATAAGAAATAACTTGATAGCTGACGTCATCATTACTAAATCCTCACCAGATATTTCATATGAGCCTACCATACAAATCCTGAACCCTAGAGACATAAATAACCAAATAGAGTTCATGTGTTTTCACTTGAATGATGGCAGCATGTCATGGATCTCTGCCCTTCAGATGTTTGGAATAGTGGTGGTGCACACATACACACACATACACACACACATACACATACATACACACACACACACACATACATACACACACACACACACACATACACACACAACCACACACAACCACACATCCACACACACAACCACACATACATACTACATACATACACACACACCACCACACACATACACACACAACCACACACATACACAACAACCGCACACACACAGATATACAACCACACACACACATACACACAACCACACGCACACAACCACGCACACAGACACAGACACACACACACACACAACCACACACAAAATCACACATACACATACAACCCCACATACACACAACCACACATGATACAACCATACACACACACATACAACTACACGCACATACACAGACAAACCACACACACATGCACGCATCCACAGGCACACACAAACACACACACACACACACACACACACACACACACACACACACACACACACACACACACACACACAACCACACAGGCAGGGCAGTGGTGGCGCAGCCATCAGCTCTCTCACCCCCCTCTGAAGCAGCAGCTGTGGGGTTTGAGATAACTGAGTCAGGGGTGATGGATGAAGCTCCGCCACTCAGTCCAGCCTCATTAAATTAGTGCGGTCGTTTGTGTCATGTCTATAAAAACAATGGTCGTCAAATGAAGAAGGAGCACAAAGACAGGAGCATCTGTCAGTGCCCACTGCCACAAGCCAACAAGCAGCACACTCTGAAGTAGATGTGCCATGTCACACGCATATAATACACCTAACAGGATATGAAAGGGTTTGTATACTTGGTGCATTTATATAGCAGCTTTTATCCAAAGTGCTTTACAATTTTGTTCCTCACACATTATACCCATTCAGTCACACATCATTCACACACCGACGGCAGAGGCGACCATGCAAGGTGCCAACCTGCTCATCGGGAGTCTTTCTCGAAGGACACTTCGACTCGCTGCCAGAGAGGAGCGGGAATTGAACCGGGAACCTCTGGATTACAAGACCGCCCCGTAAAATATGCATGTGTGTTTTTCTTTACTCTTAAAGCACATGCACTCACAAATGCATGCACACACACATGCACACCAACACGCGTGCATACACACATACGCACACACAAACACATACACTCACAAACGCATGCACACGTACTAAAACACACTTCTTCAATCAATATTTGAAAGCGCTTTACAAGACTAAAAAAACACACTTCTTCAATCAATATCTGAAATGAAGGAAGGAAAAAAACCCTGAAAGAAATAAACACTAACCTTCTTACTGTCTTCCACTATCATGCACTCTTCCACTAAATAATCTTCCTTGTCTATATTACTACCGAATATACTAATATGTCTCTACTACTGTGCACTCAACACTGCAGCACCCAAGTGTCAACACTGTTTGATGATCATTGTTACTCAGCTGATAGAGTTGTACCCTTCCTGCTGTCGTACAGAACCTGTAAGTCGCTTTGGAATGGATAAAAGCGTTCCGCCGATTGACAAAATGTAAATGTGATTGTAAACATACGCAAATGTAGGATGTGAGAGGTGAGCAGGGAGGCCTACATCAAACACAGTCTCGGCACTCTCCGATTGGCCAATGACAAGTGGACAAGGGAGGAATTAGGATCTTGCCACAAACCAGTTCGCTCCCACGCTGTGGAGTTGATAAGCGGCCAGTAAATACCTGTTAAGAAATTACCAGAATGGAGAACAAACAAAGAGGTCTGGCAGTCGCCCTGTGAAGCAGCATTCTTGAGATAGACCCTAAAACGTGGACACTTGATATCAACTCGCTGGTCTGGGCTGAGAGGCAGACGCTTTCCTGATAGATGGGTTTTCCGTGCAGGTGGCTTTGAGCCTGGAGAATAACACACGGATATGATATAACCTTACACTCACATTAGACAATCCAAATGTTCTGTGCCACTAATAGCTGTGTGTTGAGCAATATTTAATAATTGCTCTATTGGATAAGAAGAGTAGGTTATATTGTGCTGAGGCGGATAATCCGTTCTCTGATGTCCAGAGGGTGCAATGTTCTTTGTGGACTTATAAGTAGCTTGTGTATTTGTTGTGTTGTGTGTCTATTAGGGATGGGCGTGAGTAATCGATTCCTCGATTCCTCGTAGCTATGAAAAAAAAAAAAAAAAATCGAAATTATAAATGTTTATATATATATATATTTTTTTTTCTTTTTTACATATCTTTTCACATGTATGTGTAAGATTATAACTGTTTGTTGGTTTCCTTAAACATGTATACGTGAATGAACAAAAAGAAGTAAACAAATAATAATACAAATAAAAATATTTCTATATAGTTTTTTTTTTTTGTTTTTTTTCCCTTTTCGAGTAATACACGATCAATCCAATATAGCATGCGATCAATCGATAAAATGCCCATCCCTAGTGTCTATATTTGTTTATTTTTATGTGTGGGGTGACTATCTCAGTTTCACTCTTGGGGATCAATAAGGATATTTTTATGATTAACCCTTTCAGGTGTACTTTATTGCTTTGTTTGGAATGCTTTGTTTGTCTGAGGGAGGCAACAGTTGTGATTGGAGGATCAAGAAAAGAGGGCAGGGTTTGAAATAGGTCAATTATTAAGAAAAGGATGGGTCAGCATCTTCAAAGAAATGTTCAAAAACAGCTTTCCTGCTAATTTAAAGAATAAAAGAAAGAATTTATATACATAAATAAAAATTATGTATACAACCTTTGTCAATCAAGTTATACGTGTTTTAGTTGATTTGTTATCCTTACTTTAGTCTCGCCTTGTTGTTGTTATGATTTTCTATTGCTGTGTGATTTTATATGCCTTTTCTTGGCTTATTTCTGTATGTAAACTCGACGTGACTGTAAATGAGGGCAACCTCAGTTGCCTTTCGAGTTTAAATGAAGGTTTGAAATTAAACTATTACTAATTTTCGATTAGTAATCGAATAGTTCCCAGTGATCAAATAGTAATTCTGTGAGTTTTGTGTGAACAGCCAGGCTCCTGGGCCCCGTTCCCCGTACCTGGTTCAACTAAGTCGATCAAGATGTCATTATCCAGATTCAGTTAACCCGATGTTTGAAGCCGGGATTTTCCTGTTCCTCGAAGGTGGATTCAGTCTCGTTAACTCAAGCCAGACTTGAGACCCAGGATAAATGCGCGTGCCCGCCTCAGCCGAGAAGGCAGCAAGTGTCGAGAGCAGAGATCCTGATTCTCTAGCGGCATTGATTGATTAATTGATTTAAAACTTTAGTAACATATTGCAGTACGACTCAATCGCCTCGCCGACAAGTTAAATGCGTTATCTATAGGCTAATTTTAAGTCCCTCATTACCTCAATCAATCAGATTATATTTCTTTGAACTTGCCTGCTGGATTGAATAATCAAATGAGATCTTTCTAGCGAAAATAATTAGTTAAACTGTTATACAAAATAACGATACGGCTTTCTTCCCATTGATTGATGTATAGTCGATCTTTTACTTATCTCCACTGTGGTGTAACGGGTTCTTCTTTTGACTTTCACGCAGACGACCGGGGTTCGAAACCTAGTCTCCCCCTTCTTTTCGCGATGTAGGAATAATTCAATTTGGTGCACGTTGAGAGCTATATAAAGAATGACATCCTCAATGCATGTAGATTTATAATATTTTAACTTGAAACTAGGCTACTTTGGCGTATAATCATTAATATTATATTCAAAACAATTATATTGGAAAGACGGGGTTTCGAACACCGGTCGCTGGGTTGGCAGGATTGAGCACTACCGCTGAGCCACTGTGCCAGATGGGATAAATTCATTGTTTATACATTAATGAACGAGACAAGATCCACAATCCACGCATAGACACTTCAATTTTATGCTTGAATGAAACACAATCCAGGCGCTCCATTAAACATCCACAGCGGAGAATATGAAAGGAATCAGAGCCAAACGAGCGATAGGTTTCAATCATTAAAAATATCCCCGCGGGATTCACATTTGCAATGCTGCGCGTTGTTAGAATAACCACAGTCATAATGTGTACATCGCACCGAGCGAGCGCCACGGTATATATAACGTGCATTATTTAGGACAAAGTGAATTTAGTATCAGCATTTTGGGTCTATTTTACATTTCAAAAGCCCCCTCTGGAAGAATGGAGCACAAAAACGTAATTCAGAATGGTATAAAGCAGATCCTAGACTGTGGGAATAATTTCAGGAAACGCGCTGTCACTCCTTTGCGGGGGCGTGGCGATGGTTGATCCGGCTAACTTGAACTTAAACCCTGCTTTCGACCAGGCTCAAACTTTTGGATCTGTTGTCATGGTGATTTGGAAAATCCAGGTACGGGGAGCCGGAAAGTCCGGCTTAAGTCAGACTTAACCGAAAGTTATCCGGCTAACTCAGTTATCCAGGTACGGGGAACGGGGCCCTGCTCTTCTGGCGTGAACAGCCAGGCTCCTGCTCTTCTGACGTGAACAGCCAGGCTCCTGCTCTTCTGGTGTGAACAGCCAGGCTCCTGCTCTTCTGGTGTGAACAGCCAGGCTCCTGCTCCTGTGTGTCCCTGGGCTTAGAATGTTCACTTCCTAAAATTCTAATCTCACAAGTGATCTCCTACATATGATACCAACATTTTAGCATTTAGTGATCGTCTCAGCTTTGATCTTGCATAGAATCAGATATCCTGAAAGGGTTAATGATTATCTTATCTTAACAGTTACCGTGATATGATAATATTATATATCATTATTTGTGTGTGTTTTTGTTTTGTTCTTGACTTATTGTGATGTTTCTTCTTGACTTGTTTAAAGAAGCCGTGTCCGGCCCATGGGGACATTAACATGTGTTGTTGGGCCTTACAAATACATTTGATTTGATTTGATTATACATTATACAGACAGTAGGAAAGTGTGAGGATAACTGAGGAACAAATTGGATAAAAGCGCTATATAAATGCACCATTTACCATTATATAATATTTCAAGTTCAAGGTCGCCTGCGTGAAAAATCATCATACAGAAAACCTTCAGCATTCATTACACAAAGCTTTTCTCAGTGTTTCCATTGAGTCATGATGACATCTGTATATTAGCTTGATGAATTGAAAATGGCAGGACCATTACGGTATGTAAACAAGACAAACGTCTTTTTCTGGTCTTCATCCTCTTAGCAGTTGTTTGTATTGCGCTGTACTGTATTGTACCCATTCTGCAATAAATAAAGTTTTCAATCAATCAATCAGCTCGCTAAGATTCGGTGGGTGTTTGACCCGACAGGGGGACAGGGAGAGGGACCTTGAGATAGCAGGGTCACTAGTAGAGGGTCAGGATAGGGTTACAGACTAGAGAGGAATGGGCAGAGGAGCTATCTAAGCCGGTCAGCCAGGTCAGCGGTGTGTGCATTACAGCATTGCCAAGTACCAGAAGACACAAGGAGCAACGCTGCTCATGGTGAACTCCCAAACATGTTTTGACAGAGGATTTTGCTGATTGATTGATTGAAAATGTTATTAACAGATTGCAGAATGGGTGCAATACAGTACAGCTCAATACAAACAACTTCTAAGAGGATGAAGTCAGATCAGAAAAAGACTTTCGTCTTGTTTACATACTGTAAGGGTCCTCCATTTTCAATTCATCAAGCTAATATGATGTCGTGATGCTCTGAATTAATCACATTGCAACCATAGCAGGAAGTAGAAGAAGACTGTGTCATGTGATATTTTCATCCACATGACAAAGATGACAGCTTCTAGTTGTAGTTAGTTCATTGTGTGTTAAGATACTATACCGCTATCTAGGCTAAATACTTCCAGCGCCCTGAAATGAAGAGTTCAAGTTAAGTTAGTGAAGTTGTACCCGGTAGGTTATTAAAGGTAGAATCTGTAATGCGAGTCGAACGGTGACCGCTAGGCAAAAGAGACCCACTTTGGGGTATTACACTTTGTTTACTTTTTCTTTTGTTTTGGTCTGATGTGTGGGTTGGAGTTGAGTGGGGACAGGGGAGGGGTTGCTACTGCTGGCCACACCTAACACTCTGCCGAGAGAGGGTCTGGAGGAATGCACAGTATAATAAGTTACTAAACTCCAACCAATTTAATCAAAGTGCAAACCCAAGCGGGGCTCTTTCATCCTAGAGGTCACTGTTTGACGGCATTACAGATTGTACCTTTAAGTTGTACTTAACTATTAACTACTTGGGAAGTACAGTGCGGCCAGCCAGGTGCAGCGCCCCCCGGGGCCCAACTCCAGTGGTGATGCCAGTACCTTGGTCAAGGCCAGTGGCAGGAGTATGTACCTCGCAGGCAGGTATTTCGGTGTGGGAGGGAAGCAGAGTACCCAGAGGATCAATCTGGACGATTTCATCCAGTCTGTATCTTAACCTCACAGTCAGTGAATCATTTGCCATCGAAACTAGCATGAGTGCGGTGCCAAAATGTAAAAGATGTGTCACATCCAAATAAATACTGTTGGGACGTCAAAATATATCAAACTTATTCCACCATGTGTGTGTTCAATGTGTTGGGACGTTAAAATATATCAAACTTATTCCACCATGTGTGTGTGTTGGACGTCAAAATATATCAAACATATTCCAGCATGTGTGTGTTCAATGTGTTGGACGTTAAAATATATCAAACTTATTCCAGCATGGGTGTGTGTTGGACCGACGTCAAAATATATCAAACTTATTCCAATATGTGTGTGTTCAATGTGTTGGACGTTAAAATATATCAAACGTATTCCAGCATAGGTGTGTGTTGGAAGTCCAAATATATCAAACGTATTCCAGCATGGGTGTATGTGTGTGTGTGTGTGTGTGTGTGTGTGTGTGTGTGTGTGTGTGTGTGTGTGTGTGTGTGTGTGTGTGTGTGTGTGTGTGTGTGTGTGTGTGTGTGTGTGTGAGTGTGTGTGACCATGTGTGTGTGATGGGGGGGTGGGGTCTCGTTTTACAGTGTGGAAAATATTGAGGGGTGGGTAAGGTCACGAGGTCAATCCCTCCTCGGGTCTATTTCAAGCAGCAGAGAAGACAACCCCATTCCCACCCCTCTGCTCTCAGGTTTAGAGACCTTAACTATCTTAATGGTCTGCTTAATATCGGCTTTCTTTTTACTGCAAGCAGAGCGCTCGACTGAGAGCAAGTGTTGGCTTGGCTACGCGGCGTAGCCTCAGCGCGTCAATCCGTACCAGGACCAGGAGGAGAGTACAATACGCTACACAGAGACAAGAGTCCGGCCCACTCACATTCTCTGTTTCCCACTGCAAATGCATGAGAGAGAGAGAGAGAGAGAGAGAGAGAGAGAGAGAGAGAGAGAGAGAGAGAGAGAGAGAAAATAGTTGACATTCAAATGTCAACAACATCTGATCCCGGTCAAGTATGTAATAAGTCACTGTGACCTATGATGAATAAAACATTTTAGATAATCGATAGCACACATAACAAAATGTTGGTGAGATATGAATGGGTGGCATTTTCTGGGCACCGGGTACAAACACAGCTTCTCTCTCTCTCTCTCTCTCTCTCTCTTGCTCTCTCTCTGACTCCCCCCTCTCTCCCACTCACTCTCTCACACACAAACTCACTCTCTCTCACACACACTATCTCTCATATCTCTCTCTGTCGCTCTCTCTCTCTATCTATCCCTCTCTCTTTCTCTGTCTCTCTCTCTCTCACTCACTCACTCTCTCTCTGTCTCTCTCACACTCTATCTCTCCCCCCTCTCTCCCACTCACTCTCTCACACACACACTCACTCTCTCTCCCACACACTATCTCTCAGACTCTCTCTCTGTCGCTCTCTCTCTGTCTCTCTCACACTCTCTCCTCTCTCACTCACTCTCTCTCTCTCTGTCTCTCTCTCTCTCCCTCTCTCTTTCTCTGTCTCTCTCTCTCTCACTCACTCTCTCTCTGTCTCTCTCACACTCTCTCGCTCCCTCTCTCTCTGTCTCTCTGTCGCTCTCTCCCTCTCTCCCCCTCTCTCCCCCTCCCTCCCCCTCTCTCCCCCTCCCTCCCTCTCTGACACATACACTCCCACCGCTCACACTGATTCACAGTTTGGTTCATGTGAGTCCAAAATGTCCACCCCCCGCCCCGGCCCTCGTCCCTCCTCTCCTCCGACCGAGAGAAAGAGTTCAATTATTCATAACGGATCACTGCACTGACAAAGAGTCAAGTTTCCACCCTGTACTACCAGATACACCACACCACGGTGCCCCGGCAAGCCGATACACTCCGCAACAACGCTGCCCTTACATAATAGCACACGGGGTCACTTTACCACCGGTGCATTCCTTCACATGCACACACACACACACACACACAGACATGCACACGCACAAGGCATCATATTGGCTTGTTGTGCGGATATGTCAACAAGAAACGTTTCACCAGGTTAGGTCTACACACCCCCTGAAGCTGTATGTGTGCGTGTGCGTGTGTGTGTGTGTGTGTGTGTGTGTGTGTGTGTGTGTGTGTGTGTGTGTGTGTGTGTGTGTGTGTGCGTGCGTGTGCAAGTATCTGTGTGTGTGGGAGGAGGGGGGGGGGCAGAGATGAGAGAGGGGGGGGGCAGAGATGGAGATACAGTAGAAATATATATATATATATAGAGAGAGAGAGAGAGAGAGAGAGAGAGAGAGAGAGAGAGAGAGAGAGAGAGAGAGAGAGAGAGAGAGAGAGAGAGAGAGAGAGAGAGAGAGAGAGAGAGAGAGAGAGAGAGAGACCCCAGATATGCAGGTGGTAAACACATTTCGGGGAATTGGTACCATGCAGGGCGACAGAGGGTTGTCAGGAGGGTAAGTTAGAGCAGGGGGTATAGAATGACACTGATGATGAGGGACTGAGGTAATAATCTACCCAACCTGGTCACCATGGTCGCATTGGCTTACCATTCAGTTTACTACATGATGATGTGACCAGTTAAAGATACACACCGTGCTGCAGACCCACCTGAACCCATCTCACTGTGGGTCCGGAGAGACCCCCCCCCCCCCCCCCCCGGGCCCCTATACCACAAAGAGAAAGTAAACTGACTTTGGACCAGAAAGAGGCCAACAACATGCCTATTACTTTACACGCAAGCTGCACCGTTCATGGGTCTGACAAAGACGTTCCTTGTGGTGAGTGACTGTTGGGGATGATCAGAGTAAGGTTTGTTATGAGGGGTATAGCCACCTTTGTTTGGGGGGGGGGCGTATTTCATTCACTGTCACACAAGCTCTCTCTCTCTCTCTCTCTCTCTCTCTCTCCCACACACACACACACACACACACACACACACACACCACTCAAATCGCATAAAAAAATCCCCAAGGACGTGCTCTCTGAGGAGGAGAGCCCCGGCTCTTTCTCTCTGGGACGGCTACCGGCTGAGTGTAATAAAGCCCTTTGTTATGCCCCATCACTGCTGCCGTGCGGCAAATCTCTGCCGTTTTAAAGCACAATGGAAATGAGCTACAAACACGTAAAACACCCCCAAAGTTTCCACAGTTAAGTAGATGAGTTATTGATTTTAGCGTGACACCGCGCGTCTAAAAATAAAAGCTCTCTCTCAAATTGGATCGCGCCGGGCATCGATTTGAAGGGCCACAAACATCTATAGATGTATTCGAAACTATAGTGAAGGTGATATTTGATGTGTTTCGTTGATCATTACTAACTTTCAATGGAATATTATAGGCTATAATATGGCATATACATTATTGGATATCATTTATCATGGGCGCACGTGTCAGAAGTCCAAAGGCCGAACAGGTGCGCAACTTTTGTGGATACAGTATAGTAGCCTAGGTCTACATTACACTGAAGATGAAGGTCTACATTACACTGAAGATGAAGGTCTACATTACATTGAATATGAAGGTCTACATTACATTGAATATGAAGGTCTACATTACATTGAATATGAATGTCTATACACTGAAGATGAAGGTCTATATTACATTGAATATGAAGGTCTACTCTACATTACACTGAAGATGAAGGTCTACTCTACATTACACTGAAGATGAAGGTCTACTCTACATTACACTGAAGATGAAGGTATACTCTACATTACACTGAAGATGAATGTCTACTCTACATTACACTGAAGATGAATGTCTACTCTACATTACACTGAAGATGAATGTCTACTCTACATTACACTGAAGATGAATGTCTACTCTACATTACACTGAAGATGAAGGTCTTATTACATTACACTGAAGATGAAGGTCTTATATATTACATTACACTGAAGATGACGAGCGCACAGAGGCGCACAACTCTTCTGTATAAATAATGCACCTCAGTGTCACGTTGTTATTGTAACATAAAGCCTACTGACTGTCAACTATTCACACACACAATCCATACACACAAACACAAGCCTGCTTACTTACTTTGGTCAGTTCTTTGTCAGACTTTTTGAGACCGCGCGGCCGCTGTCAGCTTTTTCCTCACAGAATCACTTTCACTAAAAACAGTATTCCTTCTTCAGATCGCTTCTTCCTTCCATGTCGTAGTGTTGGATCGTCCTGTGTTGGTCTGCAGAGAGAGAGGGAGAGAGAGAGAGAGAGACTGTCCCAACAACTGGAGGGGGGCACTACGGGCTCTGCTGGTCCCGGGTGCGCCTTTTCAAAAGAGCGTGTGTGGGACCGACCGACGCTCTGAGGAAACCCTGGAGTGGATCAGGAGCGGACTATTACTACTTCTTCAACTCAGAAGTCAGGTTTCTCTCCTCTAGCAGCAAGCAGCAAAACTCACTCGCTCGCTTTCACTTTCAAGGGGCGAACGATACAAAATAAAAGAATTTCATTGCATTTAATTGAATACACTTGATTTCATTTAGATATGTCAGTGGCAATATTATTAGGCAGTGGCACCACTATTCAATTAGGTTTTAGCCTTAGGCCAATATGATCATCATATTGTGATCTTATGATGAATTGAAAATGGGGCACCCTGATGTAAACAACAACAAGACGAAAGTCTTTCTCTGGTCTGCAGCATCCTCTTAACAATTGTGTGTATTGAGCCGTACTGTATTGTACCCATTCTGCGATCTGTTAATTAAATGTGCAATCAATCAATCAATCAATCACTGACAAATATACTGGTGATTTACTAAACGTATCTGTATACAGAGGGATAGGATATGCATCACATTGTCATTCTTTCATTTGCAACGAACCTCCTGTCCACCTCCTAAAAAAAAGAAAAAAAGACATGATTCAGAAAGTGATCTCCAGAAAACACTCTATAACTTTATAGATAGATAGTTATCGTCTCATAGCGCCCGTCACTCAGTGCATTCGAGCCACGGTTTCCCTCCCACACTCAGCCCCCCCCAGTGGCAGTTCAAAGTCTCGCAGCACCGCCACCATCATCCTTAAAATGCACCTTACAATTCAAACGAGCCCACCAATCAGAGGCCTCAATTGCAGCAACAGCCGCTAGTAACATTTGCACGACAAAAGAAAGACTAGCTGATTCATCAGTCCCCCCCCCACCCACCCCTGCTCTCTCTCTTCCCTCAACCCCTTTCCCCTCCAGTGACTCCTCCTCTTTGCCTTTGTCCATGGACCCAAAATCCCCTTCTCCTCCTCCTCCTCCTCCTCCTCCTCTCACCCTCCTGAGGCCTCCTCCCCTCTCCACTCTATAATCTCCTTGTGCCAGTTAGATGGACGAAGCACTGCCTTTCACACACAAACCAAAGCACACACATACACACCCAGACACACACTGACACCATGCACCCTCCCTTCCAGGACCAGCACCTCCTCGCCCTGCAGGAGTGTATCACCGTTAAGAGCAACACAATGGGGAAAAGAAGGTGCTCTGATGGCACTGGTTTAGTTCTGTGCTATGATGAATGCTATGACACTATGAATTGAAAATGGGGGGACCCTGATGTAAACAAGACGAAAGTCTTTCTCTGGTCTGCATCCCCTTAACAATTGTGTGTATTGAGCCGTACTGTATTGTACCCATTCCGCAATCTGTTAAATAAAGTTTTCATTCGTTCGTTCGTTCATTCATTCATTCATGAACACTCACGCAAATCCTATACTTGATATGGTTTATTCGGTGTTAAAATGCACCTTCGGTTTGATGAAGAGGAGGATATAGTCCCAGAGGATTGGTATAGGTAGGGGAAAGGTTATTTCTTTTCATTGGTTTATTCTTCCAGGAAAAAGGAACTCCAGAGTTACAACGAGGTCACAGTCAGGCCCATGGTTTACAGGGCAAACTCTGATCTCTCTCTCTGGTGTTTTGGTGGCAAAGTGCTATAATGTCTACAGTCCCATTGGGTTTGAGGGTCGGCTTTTACGAGACTCCTCCTCCACCACACACAGACACAGACACACACAGACATGCACACACACACGCACACACAGACACACACACGCACACACACACACACACACACGTGGCTCCCATGGGGCTTACCCCCCTTGATACGCTTTGTCTTTCAGATTTGGTGTTTCTATAGCAACAGTGTGATCTTGGTGAGAGGGAGGTGCATCCCCTCCTTTTGGGACGGGGTTAAAAACATCCCCCCATTTCGTCATGCATGTGTGTGTGTGTGTGCGTGTGCGCGTGTGCGTGTGTGTGTGTGTGCGTGCGTGCGTGTATGTGTGGACACACCCACATGGTGAAAAGCAGTGGATTAGTATCAGGACTAGAGACTCAGAGCAACAGTGACATTCTTTTGAACAGATTAGCAGACAGAGAGGGATTTGACAGAAGCAGTGATTACTGATCACAGAGGGGAGGGAGAAAAGAGAGCAACTTAAAACTGAAAGTTTAGAATGGGTGTAATAATAATAATAATAATAATAATAATAATAATAATAATAATAATAATAATAATAATAATAATAATAATAATAATAATAATAATAATAATAATAATAATAATAATAATAATAATAATAATAATAAATAAAATGTGTACCGCACTTTATATTTGTGAAAATCTCAACGTGCTACAGGGGATAGAGATAAAAAGTTAAATGAATAAAAACAATTAAAATGCCTTGGTAAAAAGAAATGTTTTTAGGCCCCTTTTAAAAACCTCAACGGACTGTGGTGCTCTCAGATGGTTGGGCAGGGCAATCCACAGTAATAGTAGTAGTAGTAATAATAATGATAATAATACAAATAATAATATTATACAACTATATTATGTAAGGGATAATGTATAGCTACGAGGTCATTGTCGCAAAATAATTGACCGACACGGAGTTTAGAACACCGAGGCGCCTCGCCGAGATGTTCTTTAAACGTAGTGAAGGTCAATTATTTTGCGACAATGACCGAGTATAGCTATACATTATCCCGCTTATTACATGGCTAACTTACTAACAATATACCTAATTCATTTTACACCATCGACAAGACGAGATCAAATGCAGACGCAGTTCTGTTCTGTCGCTCCGCTGTCATCGCCGGCAGCTTCGCCAGCAGCCGGCAGGTGTGTCTGATTGGCTGCACTGATGCAGTGTGTGTCAGTGGGCTTGATTGCTACAGCTGCGCACAGCGGTCATTATTGCTCGGCAGAGGTCCGTTATCGAGTAATAACGGACCTCTGACGAGCGCTATTGACCAATCACAATCAAGCATTTCGGCGAATGTTATATCGCCATGTAATAAATAATAATAATATGATTATAATAGTATTATTATTATTATTAATAATAATAATCATATTAATAATAAATAGTTATGGGGCCAAGCACATATTTACATTTACATTTAGCTGACGCTTTTATCCAAAGCGACTTACAAGTTCTGTACAACAAGTCAGCAGGAAGGGCACAACTCTTTCAGCTGAGTAACAGTGTTCATCAAACAGTGCTGAACTTGAGTGCTACATACTTGAGTGCATCCAAAAGCTGCAATACATCCAGAACAGCGCTGCCAGGATCCTGATGAGAGTCCGTAAACACGATCACATAACCCCCATCCTCCACTCACTACACTGGCTCCCCGTCTCATCCCGGATCAATTACAAAATCCTGATGATCACCCATAACTGCATAATCGGACACGCACCCCTCTACCTTCAGGAACTCATCACTCCACAATCCTCCACCCGCACCCTCAGATCCGCAGGTAGCCTGCTCCTTCAGGTCCCCAATACCCGGCTCTGCACCATGGGTGACCGAGCCTTCTGCACGGCTGCACCACGCCTGTGGAACAGCCTCCCCATCCAGCTGAGGGCACCACAGAGCCTGGACTCTTTTAAAGCATGAGGCCTGAAAACCTACCTGTTCAAAAAAACCTTTGACTGTTAGCTTTTTATTTTATTTTATTTTATTTTTTATTTTATTTTATTTTATTTTATTTTATTTAATTTTTTATGTATTTATTTATTTATTTATTTATTTATTTATGTATTTATTTATTTATTTATTTATTTATTTATTTATTTATTTATTTATTTATTTATTTTATTTATTTTATTTATTTATTTATTTATTTATTTATTTATTTTATTTTATTTATTTTATTTTAATCTTGTGCTGTTGTTTTTTAATTGTCTGTTTATACTATGTTTTTAAATAACTATGTTCTATTTTTATCTTATTTTTATTCTGTATTTTATTTTATTTGTTTTACTAATAACAATTTTTTTCTTTTTTAACTATGTTTTAACCCTGTAGTGTAGCACTTTGGGATCCCAGCGAACAAAAAGTGCATTACAAATTCAATCTATTATTATTATTATTATTATTATTATTATTGAGTGCATATAGTAGAGTAGGTAATAATATAGGCACGGTAGATTCCTTAGTAGCAGAGTGCATACTAGTGAGAGACAGTACAAATAGTATGAGGTTTTTCTTTTTAGATTTCACATGTGCTCATTTTGATCCTTGACCACATGATAAAGTACACACGTAAAAAATAGACACCAAGAATAAGAAAAAGGATGAGAAGGAGGAGAAGCAGGAGGAGGAGACGATGATGAGAAGGAGGAGTAGATGATGATAAGGAGGAGGAGATGGTGCGAAGGAGGAGGAGATGATGAGAAGGAGGAGGAGGAGAAGATGGTGAGAAGGAGGAGGAGAAGCAAGATGAGGAGAAGATGGTGCGAAGGAGGAGGAGATGATGAGAAGGAGGAGGAGGAGAAGATGGTGAGAAGGAGGAGGAGAAGCAAGATGAGGAGAAGATGGTGAGAAGGAGGAGAAGAAGCAAGATGAGGAGAAGATGATGAGAAGGAGGAGGAGAAGCAAGACGAGGAGAAGATGGTGAGAAGGAGGAGAAGCAGGAGGAGGAGATGATGAGAAGGAGGAGGAGATGATGAGAAGGAGGAGGAGAAGATGAGAAGGAGGAGGAGAAGATGGTGCAAAGGAGGAGGAGATGATGAGAAGGAGGAGGAGATGGTGCGAAGGAGGAGGAGATGGTGCAAAGGAGGAGGAGATGATGAGGAGGAGGAGGAGATGGTGCGAAGGAGGAGGAGATGGTGCGAAGGAGGAGGAGATGATGAGAAGGAGGAGGAGAAGATGAGAAGGAGGAGATGATGAGAAGGAGGAGGAGATGATGAGAAGGAGGAGGAGATGATGAGAAGGAGGAGATGGTGCGAAGGAGGAGGAGGACGAGAAGATGAGAAGCAGGAGGAGAAGATGACGAGAAGAAGGAAGACGGGAAGGACAAGGAGGAAGAAGAGGGAGGAGAATGAGAAGATGACAAGAAGGAAGAGGAGGAGGACAAGGAGGAGGACAAGGAGGAGGCCAGGCATGAAAGGAAAAATAGGCTGTCAGCAGCAACAGACCAGGCATAACATATCAACATCAGAATGATGTTCCAGTTGCTGCTGTGCTGCTCTGTTGCTGTGTTGCTCTATGTTCTGCTGTTGTGTTGCTCTATGTTCTGTTGTGTTGCTCTATGTTCTGTTGCTGTGTTGTGTTGCTCTATGCTCTGCTTCTGTGTTGCTCTATGCTCTGCTTCTGTGTTGCTCTATGTTCTGTTGCTGTGTTGCTCTATGCGCTGCTGTTGTGTTGCTCTATGCTCTGCTGCTGTGTTGTGTTGCTCTATGCGCTGCTGTTGTGTTGCTCTATGCTCTGTTGCTGTGTTGCTCTATGTTCTGCTTCTGTGTTGCTCTATGTTCTGCTTCTGTGTTGCTCTATGTTCTGCTGTTGTGTTGCTCTATGCTATGCTGTTGTGTTGCTCTATGTTCTGCTGCTGTGTTGCTCTATGCTCTGCTGCTGTGTTGCTCTATGTTCTGTTGCTGTGTTACTCTATGCTCTGCTGTTGTGTTGCTCTATGCTCTGCTGCTGTGTTGCTCTATGCTCTGCTGCTGTGTTGCTCTGTGTTCTGTTGCTGTGTTGCTCTATGTTCTGCTGCTGTGTTGCTCTATGTTCTGTTGCCGTGTTGCTCTATGTTCTGCTGCTGTGTTGCTCTATGCTGTTTCCGTGTTGCTCTATGTTGTGTTGCTGTGTTGCTCTATGTTCTGTTGTTGTGTTGCTCTATGCTCTGCTGCTGTGTTGCTCTATGCTCTGCTGCTGTGTTGGTCTATGTTGTGTTGCTCTATGCTCTGCTCACACATACTACTACTTGCTTTGTGTGCTTAGCTTCTCACCCTACACCACCCCAGCTTGCACCTGTTGCTTGGATCTGCTTGGAGGGATATAGTAGGATATTGTGTGCTCCCTGTTTGATAGATATAGTAGGATATTGTGTGCTCCCTGTTTGATAGATATAGTAGGATATTGTGTTCTCCCTGTTTGATATAGTAGGATATTGTGTGCTCCCTGTTTGATAGATATAGTATTGTGTGCTCCCTGATTGATAGATATAGTAGGATATTGTGTGCTCCCTGTTTGATATAGTAAGATATTGTATGCTCCCTGTTTGATAGGTTAGTGCACTGAGTTATGTGCACAAGGAATACATAAAAGCATATCCTTTCAGTGCCAAAACCCAATTACTGGTAATAGCATTTCCATGTCGTATATTATATAATATAATATATAATAAACTATTAAAACCCAAGTTGACTCCTGACTGAATTCGACAGACTGCGTCTCCAAGGACTCCCGCACTGTGTAATACATTTTTACAAAGGTTGGACATTGATTAAGTGAGATTTTTACATTAAATATGCACAACGCCTTGCAGTCAGATGTTTTCATGTGCTGTGGACTCATTTTCGTCAAAATGAAAATTCCTTTATCGATTGTGGAGGTCTGACAATACTGTGTGTCAATTATTGTCTCATTTGAATAACATTTGTAGGCCTAGTAGAGTTTAATTAGGTTTGCCGTCTTTGAAAGAGAAAATAGTGGTGAACTTCTTAACTCTCTTAATTGACCATATACCAGCAGCATATGAATCTTTACTCTACTTTCTGACAACCTCAGAGGTAACTTACTTCTGACTTGCAGTTTAGATTTGCAGATTAGCAATAGCACTTATAATCTGAATATATACTATGAGTATAAAAAAGTATAATGTATATTGTGTATATGTATATGTTATTGACCATATTTATTGTAACCTATATATAACTGATAGGGCATACAGACCCTCATCTGCACATTTGATCCCACTGCCTACATGCTCATATGCTTATATTCAGAGTAAATTATATTGTTTACACTGCTGTACTATAATTTTATTGCCTATATTTATGTCTTCTACTATTACCATGCCCATACCTGTACCCCCGCCTCCCCCATGCTGCTAAGATGCCTGAATTTCCCCAAGGGGATCAATAAAGGAATATCTTATCTTATTTTCATAAAAAGATTTGGCATCACCGTGTCGGGTTTCTTGAAAAGTGACCAATAGGAAGAAAACACGACAGAAGAAAACATACAACTGACCTATCTCAAACAGACCCTTTTCTTGATCCTCCAATCACATCCTGTAACAACTCAACGTACTCAATGTAACAAAATGCATCCATTGCACACAACATCCACATGCACACACTCACTTTAAACATTACACCGTAGGTTATGTATTTATTCTTACATATTTGCACCACCTCTTCCACCTCATTTTTGCATTTAGCATTTTTGTACATTTTAGTTGTATATTGCATATTTTGTATAGTGTTTGGTCTTTTACTGTATGAAGCACAATCTCAGGAGGCTCATACAGAACCAAGAATTTCACTATAATGTACATGTACCTTATATGTGATAAATAAAAACAAAACAACTGTCACTTCCTTCGGACAAACTATAACAGTGTTAAAAAAAAGTATGCATATGAGGTTTTTGCACCGTACGACTCCATTATCAAACTAACCTCAATAATTTTTCTTTGTGAAACACGTCATTGTGTCTATTGGGAGACTTCTCTTTCAGGTTCATAGCTGTTGAGCCTTCCTGGGGGCGTCTAGTTTTTTACCAACCATTTCCATTTCCATTTCCATTTCCATTTCCAGTTCCGCGTTTGTGTTCTGCGATCTGATTGGCCACTGACGTTTCTGGTCGTGTGACATGTGCGCCCAATCGTGTGACGCCTGTTTCTATCACCGGTTAAGCTTAGGCACTCTTTCGAAGTTGGTTAAGGTTAGAGTTTGTCTTAGAGCAGGGCGATAGAACACCAGCCCTGATTCCAAACTCTAACCGTAACCAACTTCGAAAGAGTCGCCTAAGCTTAACCAGTGATAAACTAGGCGTTAGGTAGTTTGCAGGCTGTTCGAGGCGGAAATGGGCGCAGGAACAGGCGTCACGCGATTGGGCGCACATGTCACACGACCAGAAACGTCAGTGGCCAATCAGATCGCACCAGAAACGTCAGTGGCCAATCAGATCGCAGAACTGGGTTGGTAAAAAACTAGACGCTTCCTGGGGCCCTACTAGGCAGTTACATTTTGGGAGAGGTGCATATAGGCTGCTTGGCCTACGTCAGGAGAGAGGTGCATATAGGCTGCTTGGCCTACGTCAGGAGAGAGGTGCATATAGGCTGCTTGGCCTACGTCAGGAGAGAGGTGCATATAGGCTGCTTGGCCTATACGTCAGGAGAGAGGTGCATATAGGCTGCTTGGCCTACGTCAGGAGAGAGGTGCATATAGGCTGCTTGGCCTACGTCAGGAGAGAGGTGCATATAGGCTGCTTGGCCTATACGTCAGGAGAGAGGTGCATATAGGCTGCTTGGCCTATACGTCAGGAGAGAGGTGCATATAGGCTGCTTGTCCTATACGTCAGGAGAGAGGTGCATATAGGCTGCTTGGTCTATACGTCAGGAGAGAGGTGCATATAGGCTGCTTGGCCTACGTCAGGAGAGAGGTGCATATAGGCTGCTTGGCCTACGTCAGGAGAGAGGTGCATATAGGCTGCTTGGTCTATACGTCAGGAGAGAGGTGCATATAGGCTGCTTGGTCTATACGTCAGGAGAGAGGTGCATATAGGCTGCTTGTCCTATACGTCAGGAGAGAGGTGCATATAGGCTGCTTGTCCTATACGTCAGGAGAGAGGTGCATATAGGCTGCTTGTCCTATACGTCAGGAGAGAGGTGCATATAGGCTGCTTGTCCTATACGTCAGGAGAGAGGTGCATATAGGCTGCTTGGTCTATACGTCAGGAGAGAGGTGCATATAGGCTGCTTGGTCTATACGTCAGGAGAGAGGTGCATATAGGCTGCTTGTCCTATACGTCAGGAGAGAGGTGCATATAGGCTGCTTGGCCTATACGTCAGGAGAGAGGTGCATATAGGCTGCTTGTCCTATACGTCAGGAGAGAGGTGCATATAGGCTGCTTGGCCTATACGTCAGGAGAGAGGTGCAGATAGGCTGCTTGTCCTATACGTCAGGAGAGAGGTGCATATAGGCTGCTTGTCCTATACGTCAGGAGAGAGGTGCATATAGGCTGCTTGGTCTATACGTCAGGAGAGAGGTGCATATAGGCTGCTTGTCCTATACGTCAGGAGAGAGGTGCATATAGGCTGCTTGTCCTATACGTCAGGAGAGAGGTGCATAGGCTGCTTGGTCTATACGTCAGGAGAGAGGTGCATATAGGCTGCTTGGCCTATACGTCAGGAGAGAGGTGCATATAGGCTGCTTGGCCTACGTCAGGAGAGAGGTGACACTTCCGGCGAAGCTCCGACAATGTTTTCAACGTTTGAGTATAAATGACACTTAACTCTGGGAGGTTTGCCCTGGGTGGGAGGTTCAAAGGGTCAAAGTGGGTATTAAACAGGAGGGAAGACTGTCAAGTTTTAAACTGTGGATACCAAACAGAGAAGGTAAAGACGACTTTGAACTGTTGAACAGTAATCCAGAACTATTTTATTGCACTGTAAAATATATATATTTTTTTAATCTATTCTATTCTACAATTTTATTGCACTGCACTATTGCACTATTTTACTCTGTCTATTTTATCTTACTCTTTTTATTATTGTATATTTAAAACTGAATCAAACCATAAACAAGGTGGCCTGTTGGGGTGGTAGATCCTAATGTAAAAAAACTGATTTTATGTCTGCACTTTATGTGCTCATTTTATGCCTGTCTTTTTTCTGTTGTGAAGCACTTTGAGCTGCAGTTTCTGTATGAAAGGTGCTATACAAATAAAGTGTATTATTATTATTAACTCGAAGAAACACCAGCGAAGAGAGGTGCCCACTCGATAACCCTTGTGATAATGCTGGCTCTCACTGCCTATAGAGCTGAAGTCGATAGCTTTGCTGTATGGTGCAAGGAGAACGACCTGCTTTTAAACATCTCTAAGACAAAGGAATTAGTTGACTTCCGGCGCGGGGAGGCAGTCCACCCTCCTCTGTATATAAACGGCCAGCAGGTGGAGAGGGTAGACAGTTTTAAATTCCTCTGCATCACCATATGTGATCATTTAAAATGGGAAGTTAACACCAGCCTCATAATTAGCAAAGCCCACCAGAGGCTCCACTCCCTGCGCCAGCTTAAAAAGTTTGATGTGTCCAGGGAGGCGATGCTCAGCTTTTACAGAGCCACTGTGGAGAGTGTCCTTACCTTCTCAATGACTGTGTGGTACGGAAACACCACCGTCCATGATAGGGGACATCTAGAAAGAACTGTACGCACAGCGTCAAAAATCATCGGCTGTGAGCTCCCCTCTATGGCCTCCATTTATGCCACACAAATCAGGCGGAAAGGGGAGAAGGTGATCGGGGACCCTTCTCACCCTGCTTACGACCTCTTTAACCCCCTTCCCTCTGGCAGAAGACTCCAAAGTCTCAGGTGCAGGACATCCCGTTTTAAAAACAGTACATATCCCGAGGCTGTCCGTCACCTGAACTCAAGTACAAATGTACAGGCACTTTGCACCACAAGGGCTAGCACCAGCCAACATGCACTTTAAGGCAATATGCACTTTAAACTGGAACACTGAGCAATATATTTTAGGTACTGAAGCATTTTTTCTTTATTTTATTGATTGTGTAAAACTTTTATTGTGGGGATTGTATTGCATGTATTCTTGTGTTTTTATATTGTATGTTTTTATAATGTCTGTACTGTATGTGGCACCAAGACAAATCCCAATCAACCATGTGTTGAAATGGCAATAAAGTTTTCTATTCTATTCTATCTACACGTTTGGTTCTCAGTGGCCATTGTGAGCCATTTGGTGGGGTATGTAGCATCAGTATTGTTAACACCTGGAGGTCACGTCAATGAGGCGAGTGTCTGTTGAAGTTGGCAATGCTGTTTGGGGGCCATTATGGGCCACGCTTAGTGTGTAGTTCCATAGTATAATAATTAACAATTAATAATTGTGGGGCGGCGTGGCTCAGGGGTAGAGCGGAGCGTCCAATGATCGAATGGTTGGTGGTTCGAATCCCGCTCAAGCCCATGTCCATCCCATTGCCGTTGTGTCCTTGGGCAAGACACTTAACCTACTTGCCTCGTATGAATGTGTATGCATGTGAATGAATGTTGGTGGTGGTCGGAGGGGCCGTAGGCGATGATTATTCGCCACGCTTCCGTGAGTCTGCCTCAGGGCAGCTCTGGCTGCAATTGTAGCTTACCACCACCGGGATGACTGTGTATGAACGAATAATGGACTCTGTGAAGCGCTCTGAGTCAGAGAAAAGCGCTATATAAATCCAATCCATTATTATTATTATTATTAATTATGTATAGGCATTTAGTTAAGAGTTTCCTTTGGCAATGGGTTTAAGTTTCTTCATTGAGTACTTATCCTTGTGGAACAAGTATCTTGTGTTTTATTATTGACTAACTTCTGGAATGTGTGTATAAGTCCTCTGTCCATCCATACACTTGACAGTGGATCTGGGCCAGTAATTAAAATATATATATATACAAATATAATATTTAGTTTCCATACACCAGCACATCCGCATACTTTTCTCGCAGCCAGAACTACTTTTTGGTGAAAACACATGTTCCTATTGATGGCTATTGTATTTGGCCTGCATGAAAACAGCAGAATGCTTACATTGTTTGAGACGTTACTGTATGTCAAGCAATTACTTTCCAAAAACTGGCCGCACAATGTGCGTTCGTCAGCAGTCGTCTGGTAAATCGGAAGGTTCCCGGTTCGATTCCGGCTCTGGCTCCTCCCGGCAGTGTGTCGAAGTGTCCTCGAGCAAGACACTTAACCCCCTAATTGCTCCCGACGAGCAGGTTGGCACCTTGCATGGTCGCCTCCGCCGTGAATGGGTGAGGCATACTTTGTAAAGCGCTTTGGATAAAAGCGCTAAATAAATGCGCTAAATAAATGCAGTCCATTTACCATTGTGAAAGGTTACCTGGACATTTAATATTACGCTTATTAATCTCCAAGTGACCTAAAACTAAGAGGTCATTTCTGGGCCTCGATGGTCTTCGGGGTGATTTATATTTGTGTGTTTTGTCCTAAAGTTGTAGTTTATGAACAAACATAATAATCCCTGTTTATTCCCAGAGTTGTTTGTGAATTTGATTGACTTATTGCCAGTCTGATGTATGGGGGGGGGGGGGGGCTTGACAAACCTCTCTTTACTCTCCTGGGTTTATCCAGTGGTACGTAATGTCCAGGTCCATGATAGTCACTTAATTAATTCATGAATTAATTCATGATTCAACCAGTCAAGTCCTTTTAAATAGCCTTCGGACAAATCGGACTATCATGTTGTCCTTTGGCTTTAAGGTCCCTTCCAACGGGCTGTCCTCTTTCCACAGGCCCCGCCCCTTCTTCTCAGCTTTGCCCTCTGCCTTGAGCAGCCGTTTGTGAAGACGCCAGTAGAGAGGTGAGCCGGGGGCAAGTCCACATATGGGCACGGTCCTCGCCAGGCCCTGCCAGAGCAGCTCCTCGTTCACACACCGGCTCCACACTGACCCCTGGTGGAGAGGGAGGAGAACAGGCAGGGAGTATGGTTCAAGTTTCAAGTTCAAGTTTTGTTTTAATGCTTGGTTCTGTATGATAGCCTCCTGAGATTGTGCTTGATACAGTAAAAAGTTAAAAGAATAAAGACCAAACACTATACAAAATATACAATATACAAAACGAAAGTACAAAATGCAACAAATGCAAAAATGAGGTAGAGATGTAGTGAAAACCTTTTAGAAATAAATAGATAAAACATGGTGTAGTATTAAAAAGTGTTTAAAGCGTCTATGTGAATGTGAATGTTCAAATGACCATCATACATGAGACTCTTCATTATCATATCAAGTATCACAGACACTAAGAAAGCAAACGCAACTTTTGTTTTTCACACAGACACAAGCTGTTGCCGCCGCAGACACAAGCTGCCCGGTGACCCACGATATAAACACTTCGACGGTATGTCATGTAATTTGTTTGGACTTACTCAGAAGCATTTCATATGACCTAAACATTCAATCCAGGCCACTTATCTGTCAAACACTTACCCTGTCTGTCTGTTCTGCCACGACGAATAGAATGTGACTTAAGATTAAAAAGAATGTACGTACGTCTAATCAAGAGGTCAGTCCCCAGTAAACAGACAAGGCTGGTAAACAGACAACTCCGTGTTTGACAAATAACCATTGGCTTGGATTTTATGTTTCAGGTCATATAAAGTAAATGTTGTCCTTTTGCCCAGCTGTGATATGAAGTAAACAAAGTGTAGCGAACATATACAGCTGAGAACCAGCAACCATTGGCACATCTTTCTCAAACCCCCCCCCCCCCCCCCCCCCCACCTCCTGGCAATTCAATGTGTTCAATGCCCTGGAATCGTAGAGAGAAGATACGGATGTGAAGATTCATTGACGGCACGGCAGTGGTGGAAGAAGTACACAGTTCCTTGCTTTACTTAAGTAAAAGTAGAAATACTCAGATAAATGAGTACTCTGGTCAAAGAAAAAGTCCTCCATTCAAATTCTACGTAAGTAAAAGTAGAGAAGTATTTAAGTAAGTAAGTATTTGCTATTGAATGTTTACTTAAGTATCTAAAGTAAAAGTACACATTCTATAAGACGTTTGTGTATCCACTGACCACTATAGGTTATGTTAAAGTGGTATGTGGTCCAGTTATGCTGCTCTGATTACGTCCTCTTGAAGTTGACAGGCTTCAAATGTGAAAGTATATAATCTTCATATTCATTTTGTATATATTATGTTTTCTATGCAAAATCCTTTTCTTCAAAGAAAACTAGTAACTGATGGGTTCAGATAAATGTAGTGGAGTAAAACCGTACAATATTTCCCGTGAAATGTAGTGGAGTAAAAGTATAAAGTTCCCTAAAATGAAAATACTCACATAAAGTACAAGTAACTCGAAATTGTACTTAAGTACAGTACTTAAATACTTAGATACTTTCCACCACTGAATGATGGATTACCATCAGATGGAGGTCTTGTGCTCACTGATCCTTTGTCCTTAAACTAAAATCAGGAGTTTTCCATCTTTTAGACAGAGTCTGTTTTGGACCTGCTTAACCCTTTCACTACCACACGACAAAGGGTTAACACGGCCACTACCACACGGCAAAGGGTTAACACTTTCACTACCACACTACAAACGGTTAACACTTTCACTACCACACGACAAAGGGTTATATTTCGTATTGCATCGCGTCCCGCTCTGAGCCTTACGAGATACTCCTATCTCCTGTGATACCTAATGTATCTCCCACGAACAAAAACACATGCACCCCACCTGTATGGGGCCCCGCCCCTTATGGTGGCACCGCCCCTATATAACCATGACCCTGGTCATGAAACACCCTTCCTCTATTTTCGTCCCAGCGTATTGGATGCGTGCACCATACGAGCTAGCGGAATGAAAAGATTAAGGAAGATTAATAATGTTGGAAGCTTACCGGAGGTTGCTGGCCCCTGGCATCTTCGACGCATGTTTTCGGCGACACGACGGGCCTGTGATGTTCCTCGTTTGATGACTGCACATCGAGGTTCAGCTGTACAAGGCTGGCTGTCGGGCCAGCTTGTACTCAGGTAGGCCCTGTGTCTTCAGGCATGGGTATTAGTGTTAGTAATGCTGGTTTGTGTTGTTAACACAACCTTGTTGTGTGTTGGCGCCAGGGGCAAGATGGTTTGGTGAACGTTCTCTGCAGGGAACGGTTTCCAAGCTGTCTTGGGCGTGCTGCTAAAACATCTAAAGCTATGCTAACATGCTATCGCTACTGCCGCATGCTATCACTACTGCTAATTGCTATGCTGTTTTAATGTCTCCGCCGTGAGATGTTGTCACTCTCCCGCCTCTTGCCCGGTTCATCAATGAAGGTCAGTCGGTAGCTGTTGTGGGGTTTTGAGTTCTATTTACCTTTTTCGGGTAAATGGGTTGACAACGGGGTAGGTCGTGGCTAGGTTCTAGCCAGGTATTACCTTGTGTTCCGGCGGGGTTTGTTGAACGGTGTTCCCATCTGGGTTGGCGTCGGGTAGTGGGGCTATGGGTCCAGCCGACATGGTAAACATGTTGCGTGTCTGTGCACAGGCAATTGTTGTCTTGGGTTCCACATTGCCTGGCGTTAGGCTGCAGTAGTATAAGGGCAGGGCCGCTTGGGAGAAATGTGAGGCCCTGTGCGTTTTTAGACGCGAGGCCCCCCATCTCCTGGGGCGGCCCTGTGTAGGGGGCTATTGTTTCATTTTGTCACTCTGCTATGAGAAGGTCTGTCTTGCTACAGCTTTCTCTCCTCTCAAACCATTCATACTGACGGTCAATCGGTATACTGGGGGAGTAGTGCGGGGGGGGGGCTTTGTTTACCTTTTTTGGTAAATGGGCTAAACTAGGGCTGGTGTTCTGTTGTGAATATTTTGAATGAAGACGGGTCTGGTCCGTCTCCCCTTAAACTTTGTGTGTATGGGTTTGCTCATTCTACAGTTTTTGTGGTTTAGCTCTTTTATTCATTTAACCTTTTCATGGTCCACACCACAGTGGAGGGTGCTGTTTGCAATCACCACTGGTGCTCCATGTTAACGTCAGTCCTTTGTTTTTGATATATTGAAACAATGCCCCGCCCGGCCGACACCATGGGTCGGCCTGGCGAGTGGCTGGTGGGCTGTTAAGGCTTGTACCGCCACGGTATGGAATTGGCAACGATTAGAACTGTGTTCGAATTGGTGTTTTTTCTATTAAAGAAATGGTGTCTGGTGGAGGGGCCTTGAGGGCCGGCCGACGTCGACACATCGCGCAAGGTTGTTGACGTTATTAGCTTTGACCCAGCCGCAAGCTATAACCGCTCAGGGTTCCCCTCTCCGCAGGGGATTTTGGTCTTCTGCTGGAGCGCGGGCGGTATTGTCCTAGGCCCTACACCGCCTCACACCGCGCAGCCAGAAGAAGAGAGAGCACGGCCTCGTCAGCGGCGATGACGGGGCCCTCGACAGGCGGCCATGTTTCCCCCGCCAGTGGTGCCCTGGTTGGAGAATCGACAGGGTATCGCGAGGCCGACAGTCTTGGCGGCCGAGGGATCGGCCATTTTGGGTGATTTCGGTGTTGGTAAACCACTCCGTCGTCATTTTGCCGCGAGCAGCCCGCTCCCCGCTCAGTCCGCTTTCTGTTACCCTCAGAAGCGGGGCTCTGGGTGTGTTCCTTTGGCTGCGGGCCGCGAACCTTCTTGAAGCGTATGCGGCCCCATTCTTCGCTTCTCATGGAGACAGGGGCTGACACCCAGTTGATGGCTGAGCCTGGGTCTGTCCGTGAGAATGTTGTGCTGTCAAGCGGCTCCCACACCTTGAACTGTGTTGGTTGAGCCTGGTGTTACGTCTGTCAACTTAAGTGTTGTCAGCAGGGGGGCTCGAAACCTTTTGAGGCACACAGTGCGGGCTTCCCCGGCCTCGCCTTCGCCAGGCCAGGTATCATGTTGGTGCTCCCACTCCTGGAATATTGGCAAGTGGTCGCAGCTCACATGGTTTGGGGTGGTAGTGATATCACTGCAGGGCTACGGTGTGTAGGAACCCATGGGGGCCTTACACCTTGCATGTCCGGCTGCAGAACAACTCCTTCAGCATGTTCTGGAGGGGTGTTCAGTGGGGGGGCTTTTTTGATCGGAAGCCCCCCGTATCAGACAGGCCCTTTTCTGTCGGGGTTCCCCCTTGGGTGCGATTGCCTCGTGGGTGGTGTCAGGGTCAGGTGTTCCGACACGGAACGCGCTCCTCGCACGATTCCAGGGTTGTCTTCGCACAGCGGGGGGGACCGGGCCAACTATCTACAGTTCCTGGCGGACCTGCGCCACGTGACGGCGGGTGCGTTGGGAGTGTCGTCACATATGACTACGGCAGTACCATATGTCGAGGTAGATGGAGAGAATGGTGAGGCGGGGACTTGTGTTTACACAACCCCACCCGTTTTCAGGTTTGGTACAGACCCTGTTGTCGGGGTCTCCAGCAGGGACAGCTCTGGTCGACGAGATCCAATCTCTGTGGACGAAGCAAGCCATCGTCGTGGCGTTCTCCTCCCGGTGTTCTCTGCCCGAGAAGTCGGGAGGGAGGGGTGTAAGACCCAGGCTGGACCTGTCCCATGGGAAGGTTCAGCATTTTTTGGATCGTCTCCTACCTGTTGAACACTGTCAGGTGGGGGTCTGGTTCTCCTCCATAGACCTGTAGGATGCGTATGCGCATCCCCGATCTTCCATCCTAGGGCTTACCTACGCTTCCTTTGCAGGGTTAGCGTATGAGTACCAGAGGCTGCCGTTCGGTTTTCTCTGGCTCCCCGCATCTTCACCAAGTGCGTGGAGGCCGCACTGGGGCCTCTGCGTCATCCGGGGTTACGGAGTGTTCTGCCCTGATGACGTTCTGGTCCTTCGCGGTCAAGGTGGATCGTCAGGTCTCGTACCAGGCAGGTCTCTACCAGCCTGGGGTTGCTGTAGACTGGATGTAGAGTATTCCTCTTCCCAGTCAACGGTTGGAGGGCTATGGGCATCCATCTCAGAGCGTGTTGTCAACACGCTCGGGAGGTTCCGTCCTAGGACGGTTACGGCGCTGTCTCACGTCGCGTTTTCACCGACGCCTCCCTCGCTGGTGATGCGTCGGGCCAACGCAGTAGGGGGCAGCTGGCAAACCATGCTGCCCGGTCTGCGCTACGTTCAATGTGTTGGTGTTGAAAGCGGTCCTTCTGGTCCACAAATGGTGTTGATCAGGACGGACGATACGACGTCAGTGTCGTGTATCGACAGACAGGGAGGAGTACGCTCCCCCTGTCTGCACCAGGCGGCGGGCGGCTGGCTATGGGCGTCCTCCATCTGCGCGGCCTAAGGGCTCCCCACATCCCCGGCAGGGAGAATGTGGGTGCAGGTGTACTGTCGCGGGGCGGCCCTCATCCTGACGGGTGAGGATTGCGTCTGGACATGGCCAGGCAGGTCTGGGACCGATGCCGTGCCGCCAGGGATTCTTCCCCATACATCTGTTAGGTCAGTTGTTGGGACGGGTACGTTGAGGGGCGCAGGTTCTTGATCCTGATGGTGTTACCATCTGGAATGCGCATGCTCCCTCCACTGTCGCGCTTACGCGGGCAGATGACGTATGTTCCAAGTGTGGTGTAAGGCGGGGGGCCGGGACTCAGTCTCCTGCCCCCTGGATGCTGTCCTTAGTTACCTCCAGTCTCTCCTTGATAGACTGTCGGCTTCGACGGTGAGGGTATATGCAGCAGCTATATCCTCCTATCATGAGGGGTTTGAGGGGATGTCTTGTTCAGCCACCCTCTTGTGAAGCGTTTCCTGCTTGGCGCTCGACGCGCTAAGCCGGTGCAACGCTCCTTGGCTCCGACTTGGGATCTTCAATTGGTCCTCGGTCGGTTGTCCTTGGCCCCGTTTGAGCCGCTCGAGCGGGCGCCGTTGGGACAGCTGTCCTTCAGGACCGCGTTCCTTCTGGCTGTCACTTCCGCTAAACGCGTAGGTGAGCTCTGTGCTCTCTCGGTACGTCCAGAGTGCCTGTCTTTTCGGACCGATTGCGGTGTCACTCTGCGACCTAATCCTGCTTTCGTGCCTAAGAATATCCGGAGTTCCTTCCGCTCCCGGGATATTGTGGTTCAGGCGTTTCGTCCTCCTCCTCACACTGGTGAGTTAGATGCGGGCCTTCACCTGTCATGTCCAGTCCGTGCTTGGGGATTTACCTCAGCCGTACTCAGGATTTCAGGGTTACCGACCAGCTTTTTGTCTGTTACGGTGGGGCTCGTGCTGGTAAGGCACTGTCGGAGCAGCGCCTGTCCCATTGGTTGTGCGAGGGTGTTACCCTCTGCTACACGTTGGCTGGGCAGGATCCCCCTGGGGGCGTCAGGGCGCACTCCACTCGTGGGGTGGCTGCCTCTGCCGCTCTCCTGGGTGGGGCCTCGGTGGAGGCCATCTGTGCTGCAGCTTCATGGTCCTCCCCGGGCTCCTTTGTAAGGTTTTTCCTCATGGACATGACCGGGGGTTCTGTCTCCCAGGCGGTTCTGGGGTCTGTGGCCTTTCCTGCTTCCCGTCCTTTGGTCGGGTAGCAGGAGTGTATGGGTATGGGCCGCAGTGTGTTGAGTCACACGTGGTTCCGCCTGTACGGTGTGTTCAAGGGGTTCTGGCTCCCTCTTGTTCGCATTCAGGTGGAGTTGACTGCGCCCCCCCTTCGTTAGGAAGGATGGGGTGACAGGGCTCCCCGCACCCCTTGATGTGGGCTTACGGGTCCTCAGGGGGTACATCTGTCGGGTCTCGCGCCCGCTCTTCCCCATTATCTCGTAAGGCTCAGAGCGGGACGCGATGCAATACGAAATATAACGATAGGTTATGTAGATAACCTAGTTATATTAGTATTGGCTAAGCGTCCCGCTCTGCGCGCCCTGAGTTCCCTCTTGAGGGATCTTTTCCTGGGACGGGTTTTGGCGAGGAAGGGTGTTTCATGACCAGGGTCATGGTTATATAGGGGCGGTGCCACCATAAGGGGCGGGGCCCCATACAGGTGGGGTGCATGTGTTTTTGTTCGTGGGAGATACATTAGGTATCACAGGAGATAGGAGTATCTCGTAAGGCTCAGAGCGGGACGCTTAGCCAATACTAATATAACTAGGTTATCTACATAACCTATCGTTAACACTTCCACTTCCACACTATACAAAGGGACAGGGACTAAACAGGGACCTAGCTACATTGCCAGCAAGAACGCCTTTGTGTCAACTACGCCCCAAAACTGTGGAACAAACTGCCCAAAAACATCAGGGAAACCAACTCGCTAAATATTTTCAAAAGACCGCTTAAAATCTCTTTGCTCAGGCATTTAAATGAGATATCAGGGAGGCCTCTTTAAATGTACTTTTGTATTTTGCACTTCCTGTCAATTTCATGTGTCAGTTCTATGCTCATTTTAAGCCTATTTCATACTACCTCTGCACCTCGGCCTTTTGATGCACTCTGCCGCTAGACTCGTTGAATCGACACTGATTATTGTTAATATTTTGGATCATTTTATGCAGTTAATATTTTTTATAATTTTAATGACACAAATTATCTGTGTATTTTGGATATCAGTGAACATATCATGAGTAGCTGCACTATTTTTATTCTGCCTATTTGTATGCACTTACTGTCATATTCATGTGTCAGTTCTATGCTAATTGTATAACTATTTCTTACTACCTCTTATGCACTGTGCCGCTTCGACTCATTGCATCAACACTGATTGCTGTACTGTAGATGAGCATTTTTTTTATTGCACTGCACTATTTTACTCTGTCTATTCTATTTTACTCTTTTATTACTGTCTATTTATGTGTATCAGTGATCATCAAACCGTAAACAAAGAGGCCTATTAAATCCTAATATGAAAAACTATGATTTAATATTCTATGCCTTACCTTGACTTTGTCTATATTGCTGTCTATATTGCTGCCATCTAAATGTGTGCTCATTTTAGGCCTGTCCTTTTTTTTTTTTTTTTTTTGCTGTGAAGTAATTTGAGCTGCAATTCTTGTATGAAAGATGCTATACAAATAAAGTTTATTATTATTTATTATAATACTTTCACTACCACAATACAGAAGGTTAACCTTTCACTATCATACTACAAAGGGTTAATGCTTTCACTACCACACTACAAAAGGTTAACCTTTCACTACCACACCACTAGTGTGGTAGTGAAAAGGTTAACCTTCTATCAGCGGTTCTCAAACTACGGGTCGCGACCCAAAGTGGGGTTGTGGGCATTGGCAAATAAAAATATATATTTTTTAATGTTCTGGCAACATAATTTGGCTAAATATGCCTCGTTTTATAAATGTGTATTGATAACATAGTGCTGTAATTACATTATCTAATAAATATGCATGATCAAGTTCAACAACGTGTGCTTTTATTTTGATATTCCTTAATTCCATGTTGAAATTACACAATGGTGTGGGGTCGCCAAAGAAAATCCTAAATAAAATGGGGTTGTGGTATAAAAGAGTTTGAGAACCCCTGTTCTATATAGTGTGGTAGTGAAAGGGTTAATGTAGCAGCACCCGAGAGGCGGAGCTTCTACCACCAGGGTGGTGCACAGGTGTATTAAATACTGCCAATGACCAGAATGGGATTGGTTATATTCACCTGCCTGTCCATTATTGTCTGATGAAGGTCTGATAGTACTGATAGCATGAACAACAGTGCTGTATATACCGCATATGTAAATGTTTATTTTTATATTTAGCGCATATATATATATATATCCATATTTGTCTGAATATACCTGCATATAACCCCTCTATATACTACTTATACACATGCATGTAACCCATAGCCCTGTATGATAGCATGTACAATAATGCTGTATATACCATATTTATTCTCACTGCATATATATCCGTCCACACCCGTCTGTACTTACCTGCACATAATCCTTTACTATATCTGTACGTATCCTACTCTTACTAGTTATGCTGCTGTCTTTATACCTGTATCACTGTACATATTATACTACAACTCTGTACATACATCTTATTAGCACTACACTCAGTAGTACTAATTTGTATATTTTGTACCCAGTTTAATAACCTGTACATTGTATATTTCTGTTGCACATTACTGCTACAATTGCACTCTGGTTGGATGCCAAACTTATTTTTGTTGTACTGTACTTGTGCTGTATGATGACAATATATTTGAATCTAATCTAATCTAATCTAATCTAACCTAAAGATAGACGGAAAGCTCAAAATAAAGTGAAACCCTGCATAGATGCCTGTTCTTCTTGTTCTTCCTGAGGAGACTCAGGTCCTTTGACGTGTGCTGCACTAGGCTGCTGCAGTCGTTACCAGTCTGTAGTAACCACTGCCAGTGTCCTCTTTTTCACCATCTCTGACTGTAAACTGAACTTTCATTGTGGCCACGGTAAAATAAACGTGTCTATTATAAATAATGACTCGGAATGATTTGTAAACGGCTCATCGTTTTGTCCTTTAATATTTCCCATTACATGTGCTGGGGAGGGGTGACATTTCACTCATGAGACACTAACAAACTGAACAAGCCGGTGAGGAAGGCTAGCTCCGTAGTGGGAGTCGATCTGGACAATCTAGAGGTGGTTGCAGAGAGGAAGATGAGAACGAAGCTGGACGCTATCCTGGAGGAGCTAGCCAAGATGAGGAGCACGTTCAGCCATATACTAACCCCCCCCCCCCCCCCCTGACACATCACAAATCGCCTAGGCCAGTCCTTTGTGCCAGTAGCCATCAGGCTCCACAACTGTGGGCAAGGACTGACCTAGCCAACAGCTGAAGAATGTGAGAACTGGTACATTACATTCAGTCATTTAGCTGACACTTTTATCCAAAGCAACTTACAAGTTCTGTACCACAAGTCATCAGGAAGGGCACAACTCTATCAGCTGAGTAACAATGTTCATCAAAGTGTTGATTGCTACAGTGTAGGTTAGTTTATTAGGACAAGTGCATGGCAGTAAGGTTAGTTAGGGTTATATATATATATTAGTGCTGTCAATCGATTAAAATATTTAACTCGATTAATCGCATGATTGTCCATAGTTAACTCACGATTAATCGCATTTTTTTCTACCTTAAACAGATATTTTTCAAGTTCCAAGTTTTAATACTCTTATCAACATGCGAGTCAACAAATGCTTGTTTATGCAGCCATTTAACACAAAAGGATGACCCTCATGCATTGCAAATTTGCATCAAATTCAAAACAGAGTGATGCACAAAATAACTTAAAAGAGGGGCGGCTAAGTGGCGCAGTGGGCAAGGCGCTCGCCACTAGTGCAGGAGATGCTGGGTTCGAGCCCAGCTCTCGGCATTGCTACCAGCTTGGCTGGTCGTTCATACTAACACAATTGGCAGTGTTAGGGGTGGGAAAGCTGAGTGAAGTCTAGTAAAAAATTTAAAAATAGTAAAAATAAAATTAAAATAATTCTTAAAAGTCAATCGTGAGTTAAAAAAAAGAGTGGCGTTAATAGAATCGGGCGATAGCACGTTAATACCGCGTTAACTTCGACAGCCTTAATATATATATTTAAAAAATCAGATAATGGTTGAAGAACTGTTAGGTTTTTAACACTTTAATCGCATAGGACACCTTACACGTCATTCCCCGCCATGCTAATTCTGCCAATGACGCCGTAAAAAAAAATCTGTGATCGCAATCATATTTCTCCCGCGGAGGCTTGAGATCTACTGTTGATCCCCTCTCAACTCTCCAACGGTTCAAGAGCGCCATCTGGTGGCCGATCGGCAGATCGCCCAAACCGGAAACGGAAACTGGTGCTCATCCAAATTCGGTCCGACCACTCGCTATAGGTCCCGGGACTCGAGCTCGACACAATGGATAGCGATCCGTTACCAATAACTCGATAAACAACATGATTTGGACGTATATACTATTATACAACCTGGAGATGGATCGCATATTTCAACATCCCATAATAGGAATCTGTTTGCTCCACGCTCATCGCCCAGCGGCCCGAGGAGACTGGGGTAAGTTTCAGCGTTTATTTTTACCGTGTTCGATACAAACTGCTCTAATGATCATATCACCGACACTACATCAATCATCTAACATTGGCCACGGAATTATAAACGACCCCCCCCCCCCATCCGGTCAACATCAGATGATAAGTAGTAACTTCTAGAAGCACGTCCATTTGAAATTTTTTATCTGGCGCCGATCGCTATCAAACTGTATTTGATCATCAATATAATGCATTTAGGGCTATAAATCACGTTCTGCAGAATGCTGCAGAAAACGATAAAAACATATTTATACTTTAGACCGTATTTTAGTATGAATATGTGAATGAAAAAGTATAACGTTCCTACATCCTGAACAATAGATAATTGACGTTGAATGGGCCATAGTAATGTCAATTTAGCAATACAATTTAAAAAGTTATAGCCCTGCAAAGAAGGGGAACTTCTCCATAGACAAATAGAGCTGGCAGAGGATGGTATAAGGATGTACATAAGCGTGGCAGAGAAAGTGTTAACTACTGAACCCTGCACATTGTGTTGTTATTATTATTATTATTATTGAGAGTATATATGTCTCACCTCGCCTGTCTCACCATTATTTTTTTGTATTCATATTTTATCTTGTACCTCTGCTCTGACTCTATATTTTATTGTAATTTCTACTACCCTGCCTGTACCCTGTCATCCTGCATTCATATTTTCTAATAAATTAAAGATTTAGCCATGGTAGAGTGGTGGTCAGTCATCCTGCATTCATATGGTCTAATAAATTAAAGATTTAGCCAGGTAGAGCGGTGGTCAGTCATCCTGCATTCATATGGTCTAATAAATTAAAGATTTAGCCAGGTAGAGCAGTGGTCAGTCATCCTGCATTCATATGGTCTAATAAATTAAAGATTTAGCCAGGTAGAGCAGTGGTCAGTCATCCGTCATTCATATGGTCTAATAAATTAAAGATTGGGTCTTTAAAGAGAAATTGAAACACTAGAAATCAAAGGGATAATTCTAAATACATTTATATTGGCAAGTCAAATAAACAAAGAAAATGTGATTTTGAAGTGGCCTAATTTTATGTTTTTGTTGTCATGGATACATAGCATCATTGGAGTAATGCATATAGTGAACTGCTAGAAGTCATCACTCCAGCGATGCTGTGACCTTAACAACAAAGACACGGCAGCCTCATGGATAGGAGGTGTAAGTCAAAGAAAATCAATGATCACACACAAAAAAATCTCTATTTTAGATTCAGGTGGGACATGATGTTTTCCAGTGAGGTAAGGGTTTGGTTCTTATACTTTTATGGAGAAAAATCTAGTCAAAGATAAATTTTATAGTCAAAGATAAATTTTAAAAAAAGTGGGCTACATCAAAAATGTATGTTTTTGTTTGAAAAACTGTTTTTATCATGACATGATTATTTGACTTGAAAATATGAATACATTTTGAATTATTCCTAGTGTTTCCATTCCCCCTTCAAGGTTAAGCGTGTGCCACACAAAGACCACTTGCTCTCCAATCCAACTCATCAAAGAGAAGCCGGCTATTCTCTGTCCTGGCCCCACAATGGTGGAACGAACTTCCCACCAGTTAGGACAGCCGAAACCCGACCAATTTTCAACCGTCGACTTAAAACACACTTCTTCAATCAATACCTGAAGTGAAAAGAAATAAAATAAAAATAACCGAACCTTCGTACTGTCTTTTACTATCATGCACTTTGCTACTAAATAATCTTCCTTGCCTATATTACTACCTACTATGCTAATATGTCTCTAATACTATGCACTCAAGACTGCAGCACCCAAGTTCAACACTGTTTGACGAACATTGTTACTCAGCTGAAAGAGTTGTACCCTTCCTGCTGACCTGTTATACAGAACTTGTAAGTCGCTTTGCATAAAAGCGTCAGCTAAATGACTAACTGCAAATGTAAATGTCCCCATTAATTTACTTTTAGGTAATCAATTAGCATAAAAGAAGAGAAAAACAAACCGCATGACCAAAAGAAACAGTATACATGCAGACATGTGAATAGCTATCTACACATACCCCTTTGCATGTAAACAGTCACCCACATAACCCAGTCGCCATCTCCATGTAACCATAGTTACCGTCTCTCTCTCCTGCGTTATTTTTTTTCGTAGCTGCAGTTTGCGGAGACGCTCGCTGATTGGCCACTGAGGTTTCTTGTCATGTGACATGTGCGCCCAATCGCGTGACGAGCTGTGTCTTTGCCCATTTCCGCCTCGAACAGCATGCAAACTACCTAACGCCTAGTTTATCACTGGTTAAGCTTAGGCGACTCTTTCGAAGTTGGTTAAGGTTAGAGTTTGGAATCAGGGCTGGTGTTCTATCGCCATGCTCTTAAGACAAACTCTAACCTTAACCAACTTCGAAAGAGTGCCTAAGCTTAACCGGTGAAAGAAACAGGCGTCACACGATTGGGCGCACATGTCACATGACCAGAAAAGTCAGTGGCCAATCAGAGAGCGTCTCCGCAAACTGCGGCTACGAAAAAAAATAACGCCTCTCTCCCCCAGCCCTGCATTAAATAAGCCTGACCTTAATGTGAGACACCAGACAGTGAAGTATATCCTCGTCTCGGCTGATGAGTTTCAACCAGACTAGTTGGGCGGGGGCCAGGTGATCCTCCAGCCACACCCTCCCCTCCGGGGTCGGCTCCACCCCTGCCAGACACACCGCCAGCGAGGAAGCGCTCCCACCTGTGGAGAACCATAGATATATATAACTAGATGGTGCAAGGCGGAGTCTCCAGCGTAATTCACCGGCGGCCATCTTGTTACAGGCAGCACACGCCCACTCATAACATGAATGTCTATGGTGCATGTACTATTGAAATAACCATAGCTTGGTACATTTTCAACCGATTTTCAAACGGTTTGGTTTATTACAAACGGTATTCACGTGGCTATGATTCATGTTGATGCTTGGGCATGTTGAAATTATTTTCATATGAAAGTTAATTTTTAAGTATGCAGTATGCTGCCTACATCTCTGACGTTTATAACAAACCAACCCGTTTGAAAATTGGTTGAGAATTGAGCAAGGCTATTTCAATAGTATATACATGCACCATAGACATTCATGTTATGAGTGGGTGTGCTGCCTGTGGCAAGATGGCCACCATGTGGCAACGTCGGTCTCCATTGGCCAGCAGCGCGGGTGAGTCATCTAGCCTTTATATTATGTCTATGTGTAAAACAGACACCTGTGGAAGCGGTTCATGTGGACTACAGGGGAAACAACACGTGGCCAGAAGAGCCTCATCCTGTTAGGTTTCATCTCGTTAAGTAGATCCCGTAGCCCGGAGGAGCGTTTCCATGGCGATTGTCACTTTTTGACCTAGATGCTGAGCCGTAACTTGTGGTTTTCACCTGAAATGTTTTAACTTTATTAAATTAATTTAACTTTACCACTCCCTTTACTTAAAAATTTTAAATGAATGTTAATTCACTAAAAAAACAAGTGTATCTCGAAGGATCGTTGAGAGCAAGCTCTTATTTACAATGATGTCGAGAAATACAAAACATGATAAATACAAAAAGAATAAAACAATATAGAGACAGAAAGCCAATCAATTAAACATTTAAAATAATTAAAAACAACTGCAGACTGTGGAGAAGTGGTTTGCTATTAACCAATATTATGCTGTTTTAAAGTGCATTGCAAAACATTCCATGTTTCTGGGGCACAGTTAAGCTAAAAGCAGATTTTCCTAATTCAGTGCAAACTCTAGGAACCTTAAGTGTATAAGCCAATCACAAGCGTGTATGATAAGGTCCAGAGCTCCAATCCAGCAATGAGGTGATAGGGTGCATCGCCAATAATGGCCGTATACAGAAACAGATGCCAATTCAAGTCACGTCTCTCTGCCAATGTACATGTCGTTCCCGGCTATGGGATCTATACACTACCTTTCATCTTCCCTTGCATGGTCAGGGTGTAGTCATTTAGACGCAAGAGAAAACTGAACACCATTAATACTTGGACAGCAACATGTCGTTTGATCTTTTGGCCCAAGCGTGCAGGAGTATGTTCATTTGAGGCTGGTTTGCTCAACTAATACACGTTGCTTGGTTGTCATATGGTTGAATTAACCTCAAATTAAAGCTGAGTCTGTATTTTAACTTCATACCCTCTTTATCATTGGCTATCCAATGTAAGATGGAGCCACATACACGGAGCTCACTGTATGGTAGGTAGGTAGGCATGAAATATTAAAGGAACAAGCTAACATTATGGGACTAGCCTAGCTTAGTACAAATGAATGGAAGTGGATACGGACCATTAGCCTAGCTGTTGGCCAAAAACACCTCTCCTGGAGTTTTAAGCTAGTAGGCTAGCGGTCCGTATCCGCTTCCATTAATTTGTAATAAGCTAGGCTAGCTTGCAGCCGGATAGCTTTCTACTGAACGCACAGTGAGGAAATTGGTATCTATCTTCTTGTCTGAAGAAGAAGAAGAAGAAGAAGAAGAAGAAGAAGAAGAAGAAGAAGAAGAAGAAGAAGAAGAAGAAGAAGAAGAAGAAGAAGAAGAAGAAGAAGAAGAAGAAGAAGAAGAAGAAGAAGAAGAAGAAGAAGAAGAAGAAGAAGAAGAAGAAGAAGAAGAAGAAGAAGAAGAAGAAAAAAAGTGTTTGAGGCATGCAGATAATTCCCATGAAGGCTATAGCTGTGCTTTATGAAAAAGTGAAAAGAATGCCAACGCTGTAGAAACCAGACAGGGCTTTCCTTCTTCCATTCTCCTGTTCTTTTGTATTTACATTTTACATTTAGTCATTTAGCTGAACGCTTTTATCCGAAGCGACTTACAAGCTCTGTACGACAAGTCAGCAGGAAGGGTACAACTCTATCAGCTGAGTAACAATGTTCATGGGTGCTGCAGTGTTGAGTGCACAGTAGTAGAGACATATTAGTATAGTAGGTAGTAATATAAACAAGGAAGATTATTTAGTGGAAGAGTGCATGATAGTAGAAGACAGTAAGAAGGTTAGTTTATCTTGTCTTCTTCTTTCATTTCAGATATTCAGAACAAATAAAGTTATTATTATATTGTATTACTATGTATTATGTACAAACACATACTTTGAAGAAAACCTTTCAGACTGCACTCATGTATTGGTAATTGTCGTATAATTACAAACCATTATACTGCAGAGGTAATCTACTGTGATTAGCGGTACTTTGGCGAGGCTGATGTTATGTGCATCAGCACTGTGCACAGTTCCAAGTACATCCTCTCTGGTTTTACGTTTAATTGACGTAATTATGTTATGTATGTATGTATGTCACTACTACTCCGACATTGAGAGAACTTTTCATGGACTAAATTACAAGCATATAGAATAAGTAATCAAGCAAAACGAACTACCACAAAATATAAACACCACCGGGGACTACTAGGCTATCGTCGTGCAGAAGACAGACACGGTGACCTGTAGGTCGGAGGTCAAACAGGACAAAGCTAATACTTCTAACTGGATAGAGAGAATAGCCTCATATGTGAATTCTCCCATCCTAGTGCTGAGAGAGCGCTCTGTAAAACTGTGGCCTAATCTGGTTTACTAGCATGGCAAGTGGTGTAACTTAATAACGCCGCTAGCTTACTGTGAATAACAAGCTTATAGAGCTCTCTCTCTCTCTGTCATGAGAACAAATTAAAACAGAATAAAATATTGCATGTGCTGATAATTCAAATATACTCTATTTTAGTTTACAATGACCTTCCTCATACACCAACACATGTGAGTAAATGGGATTACAGCAATATCTAATCATCAATAAGGTTGAAGCCATAACCTTCCTCTGATAGAAATGTGTTCCTGTGTGTGTGTGTGTGTGTGTGTGTGTGTGTGTGTGTGTGTGTGTGTGTGTGTGTGTGTGTGTGTGTGTGTGTGTGTGTGTGTGTGTGTGTGTGTATGTGTGTGTGTGTGTGTGTGTGTGTGTGCGTATGTGTGTGTAGGTGTGTGTGTAGGTGTGTGTGTGTGTGTGTGTGTGTGTGTGTGTGTGTGTGTGTGTGTGTGTGTGTGTGTGTGTGTGTGTGTGTGTGTAGGTGTGTGTGTGTGTGTGTGTAGGTGTGTGTGTGTGTAGGTGTGTGTGTGTGTGTGTGTGTGTGTGTGTGTGTGTGTGTGTGTGTGTGTGTGTGTGTGTGTGTGTGTGTGTGTGTGTTACTGTTTTCACATCCAGGATGTTTTGTTTTCCCTTATGTTTTGAAAATATTGGGGTGTGTGTGTGTGTATGTATGATTTAATATACTGCTATCATTGGCAGCCACAGTCTGGAGATATTGCCTCCAGTAGCCTTGAAGTGGACTCCGTAATGTACAACCGTTAGTTCCGACCAAGTCATTTGATTGGACAAGAGGCATTCCATGAGTGCTGGTTCTTAATGCTAGTAAGACAAAATGTATGTTGTTTTCAAGAGCAAGGAATATTAACGTTGATGATGTGAGGATATCTACTGTCAGTGGCTCTTGTATAGAGAGAAAAATAATTGTTGAATCAGTCTTCTTATCAGTTTTGGACTATGGTGATGTAATTTATAGGCATGCTGCGGCATCAACTCTTAAACCTCTGGATTCTGCATATCACTCAGCTATCAGATTTATAACTGGTGACAGATATGATACTCACCATTGTGTCCTTTATGATAGGGTGGGTTGGCCTTCTCTTGCAGAAAGGCGCAACAAACACTGGTATTTATTTATTTTTAAAGCCCTTATTGGTAAACAACCTGTTTATATCTCCTCACTGTTAGATTGGAATATTGGAACCTATTCAACTCGATCGAATGACTGGATGGTTCTTAGGGTTCCTCAAATTTGTTCTGAGCTAGGGAAGTCAGCCTTTTCCTTTGATGCCTCTAACTCATGGAATGTCCTTCAACTCACACTGAAATTGGAGGTTCTCCCTTCCCTTGGAATGTTTAAACGTATGATTTCAGACCTGTAACTGTTTTAGTTGATATTTTTTAATAATTTTGAAAGGTTTTTTATTTTGGTGTTTAAATTTCTTTGAATATTGTTTTTATTATGTACTGTACAATCGTCATTTCTGTAAATGAGGGAAACCTCAGATGCTTACGATTTTAAATAAAGGTTGAAATGAAATGATATAGAGTATAACAGCACTGGGACTTTTAACTATACACTATCACTCCGCCTTACGATGCTCTAAATAACTGTTAAATTACATTAGCGTCGTTATCTATCTTAGATTGTAACAAATGTAACAAATTTACACAATGTAGCAAACTAGTGTGCAGGAAAATGTTTGTGTGTTGCAGTCGAGTCCCAATCCGGTTGCAGATCAAATAAACAAACGAAAAAACATAATCTGTTGTCGCTTATGACTGTAGTGTTAACTAATAAATGTTAGTTGTATAAATGCAATATCACACTCAAGATTGTGCTGTTGTACTGAACAGCTGTGATTATTTTTCGCACTGATTCACAGCCATGCTAATATCCAGTGTAACAGCACCACCACCGCAAGTGTGATATTGCCTAATACATCACATTTACATTTTTGTCATTTAGGTGAACACTTTTATCCAAAGTGACTTACAGGTTCTGTACAACAAGTCAGCAGGAAGGGTACAACTCTTTCAGCTGAGTAACAATGTTCATCAAACAGTGTTGAAACTTTGGTGCTACAGTCTGGACTCTGGAGTGCATAGTAGTCAAGACATATTAGTATATTAGCTGGTCATATAGGCAAGGAAGAATATTTAGTGGAAAAGTACATGATAGTAAAAGACAGTGTGAATGGTGTATATATATATATTAGGGGTGGGGGGGGGGGGATCTATACGTAGTAGTATCGCGATACTTTGCGTGGTGATACTGTATCGATACAGGGACGCTAAGTATCGATATTTAATTATTCATATTTTTTTTATTTGTATAAGGAAGTTGCATTGTTCATTTCAATACCTGTAATAGTACAGTAGTCCACACACACACACACACACACACACACACACATGTGCATTCAGTTAAGTTGGAATATGACTGTAATACAAACAGTTCAGTTTGTCAGGTACATGCAACACAGATTACAGTGTTTACATCTGTCTGCTTGAGAAAATACCATGTTCTGCAATATAAATGATTGAAGTGAGATGAACAGACTGAACTTTATTTTATTAGATAAAACATGTTGACAAAGTTTTACTTTGCAGTTGAAAAAAGGTAATAAATTAAATGTTTCCGCAATACGCAGCGATAATTGCGTCACGATACGATAGTATCGCAATACTAAATATATCGCGATACTATCGCATCGTGACGCAAGTATCGTGATAGTATCGTATTGTGAGGTCTCTGGTGATTCCCACCCCTAATATATATAAAGTATTATTATTATTATTTTTTTTTCATTTCAGATATGGATTGAAGAAGTGTCTTTAGTCGCGGCGAAAAATTGGTCGGGTTTCGGCTGTCCTAACTGTGATGGGACAGCAAAATTGTATGTGTCATAGATAGGTGAACACAGACGTAATTAATAACCTTAATATTGGGTCTGCACATGCCCTGGTATCACACATGCTGGCTCACTGGCACAGAGAGTGGAATGGACCAATTATTAACATTGGTAGTTACAGCTGTGTTTACCCGTCTACTGCATGACACGTGAAAATGTCTGCTGTGAACACAGTGTTCTGTGTTGTACACTTTAACATGGCTGTCAACTGAGCATGTGTAACTGGCAGTATGTGTAAGATGTAAATAAAACTTTTACGAAATCATGTATGGTATTTATTTAGTATATATATATTTATATGTATATTTATATAAATGTATTGGATTGTATATAGAGCTACAGCGTTTATACATATAATTAACAATAGAATACAATTGTGATGAATAGTTAAAAAGGGGTAGGCATTTTTAAAAGTGTATACTTCTTCCTACTCCTTTTTCGAACAGGGTAAACTATGATTTGTTTGATGTTTCTCTTTTTGTTGTCTTTTTTTGTCAAATTAACAGTATTTTTTATTTATTTATTATTTTATACTTGTTCGAAAATTAAAAAAAATATTTCATTCATAACTGGCAGGTGTCTTGATGTTGGACTGCATTTGCAATATTTATTGAAACCTTAAATGTATCTATTTGACTGCTGCTACTTTTTTTTAATTTTTAATTTTTAACTTAAGTACTGATTTTATTGTTTGTCCACCACAGTGGTCGACTCATTTGAATGTGTGTCCATTTATGTCTGTCTATTTTAAAGTTTGCCAACCGATGAGAGCTATTGGATACCTGAATTCCCCCAAGGGGATCAATAAAGTATCTATATATATATATCCCTGTTCTGTGAAGAAAAATATAAAAAATGTGCGTGATTTAACGTGCAGGACATATAATGTCCCCCCTTACGTTTTGAAAGCAGTGGGGAGAGAACGGGGAGGTACATGATAGGGATGTGTTCCACTTGCAGGCCTTTCTCTGTGATCGTGTGGACTCTCCCACGAAGGCTGACATTCCTCTCAATAAAACGAGCAGGGATCTCAGACACAGCTCCAAACCTGGTGATCTGAGGAGGTGGAATGAATGAATGAATGAATGAATGAGACAATTGAGTGACAAAAACTGTCCCCGGCGATGCAAGAGAAAATGCAGTAAATGACACAAGTGCTGCCTTGTCTTGTTGCATTGCTGGCCCATGCTTACAAAGACTCATCTAGGTAGCAAAATAATCTAAATAAAAGGAAAGACCTAAAACTGCAAAGGGGATGTTAGGCCACCTTGTATATAAATACCTGCTGTTTATTGTATATAAATACCTTTTATATGGCTTTTTTATTCTGTTAATTGTTGCTTTTTATTTCTTTATGCTGTGGAGCAAACGGAGAGTAAGAATCCCATTGTACTTGCATATGGCAAATAAATCTGAATCTGAACTTTGAATGCTTGTTGTCGAGTCTGACTACTATACCTTTACTATGGTTGCCTATAACAGCTATATGTATACACTGAAGTGGCTTACCAAACGGATACTCCTTGCTATTACAATAACACCAACCACTGCAAGCCCAGTGCTGATATTCTGCGTGAGAGACAAGAGAACAACAGAGGTTTAGAGTAAAGAATGTCAGAGAAGGCTAATTCCACCAGAGCCGATAGAGGGTCACATTCAAAACAGTGACAGAAGACACTGGAACAGGGGATCAGTCCCCATCCGTCAAATACCATTCAATGATAGTAGTAACGTTACACGAGAACATTCCTACCCGCACAAATGTTAAATTGTCATCGGCTAGCTGAGATACAACAGACACGATATTGTAGGACGATTCTTTTTCGTCCTCCTCTGTTTTGTCCACCGAACAGGTGTTCTCTTCTGTTTCACTTGGAACCTCTGACATGTTGTTGACATCCCTAAACGACAAGTGTCGCTGGCGCGTCACCCATAGACCACTGCACTTCCGCGTTCCATGGAGCTCGTGAGGGGGAGGGGGAGGGGGAAAGAGACCACTGTACTTCCGCGTTCCATGGAGCTCGTGAGGGGGAGGGGGGAGGGGGGAAGAGAGAGCGGGGGGGATAAAATGAATGAATGTTGATTAGAGCCTTGACGTAAGTGGTTGTAGTTTGTAGCTACGGCCGTACAACCACTTAAATCCAGGCTCTAATCAGCATTAATTCATTGTATCCCCCCCACTCTCTCCATGAGCTCAAAATACCGGAAATTCTGAAGGGATGTTTTGCCAGAATCTGTGTGTTGCCAAAAAACGAGGCTCATTGGAAACGTGTCCCCCTGTGGGCTGTTTTGTGTATTACAAGTTAGAATGGGCCCGAAATACCCTTGCATTAAAATTAATGCATGATTTTGCGCGAATCAAGGAGATAGTGCAAATTATATTGCAAAATACAAGTATTTGCATTTGCGCAAATTGTTATTGTAATTGCACGTAAAAAAAATTAAGGGTCATTTTGTAGTTAACTTCCTATCAACCCAACCAGGGGACTGCTATTATGACAGATAATGAGGTCACAGTTGCACTACCACCACTGTAGCTACATCTACGCTATAATGTTATTTTGAATGCGCATAGTATTATTGTTGTGCTTTAGTTATGTCTTCTTATTCATATTCAACAAATAGTCTAAGAGTTTCTTCTTTGTAAACTGCAACATACCACGGACATGCAAAATGCCCGTTGTCTGTCTGTGATGATGGGCATAGCTACGTTAGGTCGACATGCTCAACAACAGTTAGTTGCATTATAAAAGCTGAGGTGTAGAAACTGAAACTAAACCTTCTGACTGTGTCTGAGGTTAATTATTTACAGATATTTGTGTACAAATGCATTTATGATCATCACAATCTACCAAATGGTTTTAATAGTTTTTTTCCCTTTTAATTCAGATGTGCATTCATATGTTACACGTCAATCCAGGGACCTGCATATACCTTATTGTGGTACTTCTCTTAGGCAGTTCTCAGTGAGGTATAGAGGGTCCAATCTTTGGAATGCAGCTGATCCTATGCTGAGGAAATCCCCATCTCTGCTTATTTTTAAAGCAAACTTCAAAAAATAAATGCTCATATCCAAAAGTAGTAGATAGATAAATAGGTCATACATGTATATTTTTTATTTGATTTGATCTTACAAAACAGGGGGAGTTCTCGATAAGCCTCTAGGCTTCTAACTTCTCCTTCACACGTTATGATGAATTGAAAATGGGGGACCCTGATGTAAACAAGACGAAAGTCTTTCTCTGGTCTGCATCCCCTTAACAATTGTGTGTATTGAGCCGTACTGTAGTGTACCCATTCTGCAATCTGTTAATAAAGTTTTCAATCAATCAATCAATCAATCAATCAATCAATCAAATCAATCAATCAAAACAATCACCTAAACGAACAATAATCACTATGCAACAACCATCAAATGCACACAGCACACACACCCACACACACACACTCACTCAAACAAACAACACACTGCAGCACCCACTCTCCACACTTTAGATCACACAAACACACTTACACTTTATATTTATTGATAAAGGATTTGCACTACAACTCGTACACCTACTGTGAATTGTACCTAAACTGCACCTCGTCCATTTATGCCTTGCACTATATAGTATTGTATATTAGTACACTGCACAGTATTGTATATTGTATGGTAACTACGTCTACGAACATTGTACATATGTCTAAACTGAACACTGTGACCTCTTTTTTTTACTTCTAATTTTTACTATGTTTTTATTTCATACTTATCTTGTCATGCACAGTCTCTGGAGCGCAACAGTAAGAAGCATTTTGTACAAAAGTATTCTGTACTTCTGTATGACAACTATTAAAGAAACTTGAAACTTGAAACTTGAATCAATCACAATATGGTTATAACTTTTTGTTTACTTTTGTTTAACTGTGTTAATAAATAAATAAATAAATAAATAAATAAATAAATAAATAAATAAATAAATAAATAAATAAATAAATAAATAAATAAATAAATAAATAAATAAATAAATAAATAAATAAATAAATAAATAAATAAATAAATAAATAAATAAATAAATAAATAAATACATAAATACATAAATAAATAAATACATAAATAAATAAATAAATACATAAATAAATTAATTAATTAATTAATAAAAAAATAAAAAATAAATAATAAAAAATATATATAGAGGGGATGACTTATATCGATGCTTTTCTCTTGTAAAAAAAAAACACGGTGTGGGGAAGCTGCTTGAAACACAACAGGACGACGCCCACTTTACCACCCGGCGGCCAATGGGAGCTCAGAGAGCAGAGTTGTCCTCCTGGCCGCCATTAAAGAATTCAACCCATGAATTGAAATAATGGAAATCTTGCAGAACACCATGGATCAGTCAGATCAGGAGGAGTAGCCGATGAGTAGTAATCCGGTCAATCCAGCCGCGTCGAATAATTGGTTTTAAAACAATAGTTTTTATAGTAGTGTTGCGTGTGTGTGTGTGTGGACTCGTGTGGTTTTTAACAGGATGGTGGTGGTGTGGTGGCCAGTTGTTTTATCTTAGCTAGCCGAGCTAAGCTAACGCTGCTGGGTTGGTATGTTAGCTTGTGTGCTGCTACTAGCGGCGAGCTACAGTAACGAGAGAGATCAGGGGGAGGGGAAGGTTCCTTTAGCTTTTTTGAAATGGTCTCAGATCAGCTAGTAGTAGCGTTGGTAGCCGGCTAACCCCACTAAGCTACCCCCGAAGAAGTGAAGTTTTTGTTAGCTTGACGTGCTAGCAGCTAATCTGTTGTGTTTTCATTGCGCATCATATCGCGATGCTCTAATAATGTCTCGGGTGACGGTTAGTTATTATAGCCCGTGTGTCACGGTAACGCTGGGTCTTATTTGACTGCTATCGTGATGTAGCAAGCAAAGCTAGTGGGGCTTTTATAGATCAGACAATAGATTTCAAATAGAGGAGGATTGATGGATCGGATGAGCTAACGTTAGCACTTCACGCTGTCTGTGTGTCTGGTTGGGGCTATAGCGGTATACCGTTAGCTGTACCTTTAGCTAGGTGGGCTATAGCGCCGGTTTAGAAGAAGTTGATCGTTACGTTTTGAGAGAGAAGCTAATACCGGGTGTCTGTCGATCGCCGATTACTAATTCTGCCTAAAACCATTGTTGCTGAATAAGTTCTTCACCCTCTTCTTCACCGTTGATCGAGACACAATGGGCTGTATTATTGTTAACGTTACGACCGACACGCAGTGAAATAATAAAGGATGAGTTCGTGCTTTGTACCAAACGGGGCCAGTTTGGAGGACTGCCACTCCAACCTCTTCTGCTTGGTAAGAGACACTGCTAAGCTAACTGTTAAGCTAACTGTTGGCTAACTGTGTTAGCTCCTAGTGAGAGAGAGAGAGGCCAGAGAGCCATTTTGGGCTAATCAAGCTTTTTTTTGTAACGTCAGTTGAAGTGAAGGCACCAGATCAGGCCCCCGCAGCACCGGGGGGGATCCTGCTTTTAATGCACTAACAACAAATGCAGAACATAATGCAACGGGTTTTGTTGATGATGTTGAATTTAACACGATCACCTACTAATCAGACAGTTTACAAAGGCCGTGGTGTAACCAAAAAATACTTAGCTAACGTTAGCTACTACAAACTGTGTGGACACAGGCCTGTGTTGGTTGGTTAATGCCATTTATAATAAACCCTGTTTACTACAGCCTAGGTTGTTTTTTTAATTAAAGTCACACTGCACGTATTGATTGACTTATCCCCCACGCATGTTACATTATGAGTAAGTGACATAGTTGGTGTAATGCCACTGCTGCCACACCAGGTTATTTCTGACTTGTTGTAGTCTCTTGACTTCCAGTAGTAGTTCAGCAGTTTGTTTATTAGTTGGCTCTGGGAGAGAGAGCTTCGTGATGGGTTTTTTAAGGCCTGCATTTGTGACATCCCATGCACAATGTTGTGAAATTTGCCATCTTGTCAAAAAACCCAACATGTTTTCATGTTTCCTCATCATAAATGAGGTGTCACTACTTTTTTCAAGAAGTGATGTGGTTTCCCAGTTAGTGCAGAGAAAAGGCCAGCCCTTGGTCACATTCGTGGGTGGGGGGCTGTTTACTTAGCCTAACAGACATTCGTATTTTTTGGGGCTGTGTCCTGTCCTACTGTATTCATTCATTCTCCTCCTGTCTTTTCGCCATCTCCTCATAGGCTGATTTGACGGGAATAAAATGGCGACGTTTTGTGTGGCAAGGGCCCACCTCTTCGCCAATCCTGTTCCCCGTCACCGAGGAGGACCCCATCCTGTGCAGTTTCAGCCGATGTCTGGCGACGGATGTGCTGAGTGTATGGAGGAGGCACCACACCCCGGGCCGTAGAGAGCTCTGGCTCTTCTGGTGGGGGGACGACCCCAGTTTTGCCGAGCTCATCCACCACGAGCTCTCGAGTAAGTACATGTAACGTGCAGGTTTTTATTTTTTTGCGTGCACAGCGCTCGATTCGCTGGCTTTTTTGGGGTTCCGTTTTTGGAACCGGTTTCCGAGTTGGTCAAATGCCCCGGCGATTCGTTAAGCTCAGTGGTTTTTTTTCTTTTTAGCCTGCGAAACTCATTCACTCATTCAGTCACTCTCACACCTATTCACTTACAGTCGGCCCTCAGTGGCGGCTCCCAGGTGACCCGTGTTGCGTAAGACCAGCTGTGGTAACTTCACAGCCCGGTCACTCGTGTGTCCTTGTTCCCCCTCGCAGCTTTCTTCAGTTTTCTGATCTGAGTGCAGCCAATGAATCCACGAGTAACGACGGCAACATTTAGAAACTTTGAATTGTCATCTGTCAAAACGACACGTAAAGGCGGGCAGTTCACCCAAATCTATATATCCCCACCCCCCCCCCGGCTTTACCCAGAGTGATAGTTTTGGTGTGATTTGCCTAGTTTTTGGTGATATCTGTACGTCACTCGCAATACACTGGGTTTGAATGGCACTCGGTTTGGGGGGGGGGGGGGGGGGGGGGGTGTGGTGTAGAGCAGTCGTCTGGTAATCCGGAGGGGTCGCGGTTCGATTCCCGCTCCTCTCGGTAGAGGACACTTCCTACGTGAAACGGCTCACGGCGAGGTCTGTGGATTATCTCGAGTGACGCGGGGGTCACGATCGCTTAACTACCCACTTTGTAGTCGCCGTTATCTCCTAACAAAATGAACGCCGCTGCATCTCTAAACCCCCCGTTCTCACTGCTAGCTCAATCTTGATGAAAGGGTTAAGAGATATTCACTCAACAGAAACCCTTGTATGGTAAGAAGTTGAGCCACGGCGGTGCAAGTTCACAGTACGTCTGTGTGTCTATACAGAGTGCCTCACCTGCTGGGCCAGGTGACGTGAGAGAGTCATAGTCATGCGTGTTTCCCTAACGCTGGTTAGATGGATTCGTTGTAACTTTGTGAGACGGCGCAATCTAACCGTACTGTCATGCCCTTACTGTCCTAATAAACTAACCTACACTGTAGCACTCAACACTTTGATGAACATAGTTGCTCAGCTGATAGAGTTGTGCCCTTCCTGATGGCTTGTCGTACAGAACATGTAAGTCGCTTTGGATAAAAGCGTCAGCTAAATGACTAAATGTAAATCTATCTGTCAAAGATAAACATGATGCATATTTGGGGTTTAGTTCAGTTCTTTATCATTTTGTTGTGTTTGGATTCAATGCTGGAGTCACATTTGATTTAAAAAAAAAAAAAAATGCTTTCAAACCCCCCAACCCTATCTCCCAACGTCTTGAGTTAATGGATATATTACACCTGCACTTTAGGGTCCGCATCAGTTAAATAACACGACACATGATACCCTAAATCATATGTGAATCCTATCTCAGAATTCACATTTTATTCTAACGATCTTGGGACCACGTCAATATTTGTGAACACGGAACAACCCCCCCCCCCCCCCCCCCCACAACCCAGAGATCGAAGACACCGTGGTGTCACTGATACCCACAGTTTAGAGATGCTCCGTTAACGGTGACAAGGAGGTGGGGCTGTTTTGAAAGTTTTGTTTTAAAACTTTTACCCCCACAACGTGAATTGTTTTTCTACTGGTCTGATCTGCCACAAAGTATTCTACCGCCGCTCTAATGTATGGGAATGAATACGATGATCCTTTTGGGGCTCGTAGTCATTGCTTGTTAAAGTTCACGGGAGCCGCTGGGTTTCATTAGGGCTTCAGCCCCAAACAACAAAGAGCAGCCGGAGAGACTGAAATCTCCTAAGAAAACATGGCATTCGCAAAGTTCTATCACACAGTCCCGATATAAGACCGGTAATTCCTCTCACTCATTGTTTGAAATATCTAGTGAGCTAATGTTAAATGTCAGTCATACCCAACGCCATCTCGCTAAATGGCTTGGTAGGGTAACTTTGCTAGTTATCACAGTTATAGGAATACACACACACACACACACGCATACATGAGTAGGGCTAATACCCAAAATACCTGGGATTCAATACCAGATTTTTTTGATACCTTACTTTGCTGCTTTTGTGTGAGCCAAATCGGAGGTGTTGTTACATTTTGGATTTAATTTAATTTCAAACCTTTTATTTAAACTCAAAAGGCAACTGAGGTTTCCCTCATTTTACAGTCACGTCGAGTCGAGTGTACTACATACAGTTGAGCAAAAAAAAAAAAAAAAAAGCATATAAAATCACACGGAATATTATAAATTCATAACAATAACACAATTAAGGATAACAATCAATCAAAACATGTACAACTTGATTGACAAAGGTTGGAGATCAAGGTTTTAAACTCTGTAACGGAGGAGAGAATCTCAACCTCAAGGACTGTTTGGAGTTCATTTCATGAGCTTGGGGCATCATGCATCATAACAACGTGCAGATTTACAGGATAATTGCGGTTGAACGGGCGAAATGTTAGATCTTGGAGCAAACATGCTTTTTGGCTCACTGACACAGACGGGATTAACTACTTTGGTATCAAAATGTGGTATGACACCGTGTCATGTGATACCACAGTATTTTTTGATACTCGATAGCATTGAAGCAATTCGATCAATACCGTACACGTATCAGATTTCGATGCCTGGGCCTATATACACTAGTTGTTGTAATGCGCCCTTGTTTCGCTTGTGAGCTAAAAAAAAAAAAAAAACAAGACCTGTGTAAAGACCTGTGTCCTCTGACCCCAGGGCACCGTGAAAATATACATAGTCGGTCTCGTATTTATTGTCTCTCAATAGCTCCAGTGTTGACCTACTTGATCTCTTGATAACATTCCTTAGGCCTACATCATCCCCTTCAAGCTGTTTTTAAAAACGTGTTCACGCACACTGATCTACACTCGATCATCCAAGATCATAACACTGTCAATTCAGTTTCTCCGTGGTGGAATTTCACCCCGACGGTATAGAGTTTGTAACGGCGACCTCTAGGCGACGACACTGTACTGCGCTTGCTTTATAGTTTCTGCTTTGGATTGGATTTTTGGTGGGTATTAGAGAGAGAGAGAGAGCAGCGCTACTGTTTGGCCACACCTCTCTCTACCCAGAGACGTCTGGAGAATATTCACAGTATAATAAGCCACTAAACTCTCAGCCCGCTTGTCGGACTGAAACAGACTAAAGTAAACAACACAGTACTAAGTGGGAGGGGGGGGGGGGGGTCTTCTATTTTCCCCCAGAGGACGCTGTTTGATGGCATTACAGATTGTAACTTTTTTTTTAAAGCTAGGATTAAATTAATCGAGTAGAGTGGTGACACTGAAACAGTCTGTGGAGTCTTGACACACGTCTGTGTTACGTGTTGGAGATGTGAAGGTACTGTCTGCCGATGATGTAAACAAGGCAGGCTTCACCACCGGAGAGAGAAGATGATTCCTGCTTCTTTTCATAATGGATGTCATTATTTCACTTTTTGTTTAGGAACAAGTGTTTGTTTTCACGTCAGGCTCTCGACCGGCGCTGAGCTCTGGCTCCCAAACAATGATTAGTGTCACAGTGTTTTGCACGACTACAGTACAGTCTGCGGGGGGGTGTATCTATCCAGTGTTTCCTCTGCCATCTGGCATCCCCGGCAAAGGGCACGCACCCATGCCAGTCCAATAGGATTCTAAAATTACTCTGATGTTGTTGTTCTTTTTCCGTGGGCCCGACCAACATACTGAGACACTGCAGTCCACCGGTGCCTTGTGTCAGCTGGCTCTCTCGGGGCACAAAACTTGATAAGTATATACATCGGTGAGCTTTGAACGCTATCATCGCTTTACTAATGTAACTAACACAGTAGACCTGTGTCTGCTGCTGCCTCGCTTCTGCTCTAACCGTACGTCGTCGGGAATCCCCACGGGGTGAGTTTAACCTTCTGTAGTGTGGTAGTGAAAGGGTTAACCCTTTGGCAGTGTGGTAGTGAAAAGGGTTAAGACGGCCAACGACGCCCTGTACCCAATTTACACCCCAGTAAAGCGAAACGTGTGAGTCTTGTGCCCGTGTGCTGCTAAGGCAGCCGAGAAGCTTGTCATGTTATGCTAGTCGTGTCCCTCTGTGTTGACGGTTGCTGCTACTAGGACATTAAAATAAGGCAATCTTAATGCTAGACAATATGCCAAAGTTTGGACATGCTACATTAACCACAGATCTTGGGGGGGGGGGGGGGGGGGGGCTTGAAATCAGTTTTTTACATTTTCATTTACTTTTCCCGTAGATGAATTGTCGAACATTGGCAAGGCTTAGCTCATGGCTACCATGATGGATAGTGAAGTCAACTTTATTTATGAAGCATGTTTAAAAACAACAGAGTTGACCAAAGTGATGTACAAGGCCTTATGCATATACGGTAAAGCAGGCGATGGCATACAAAGATCAGTACCTCGAAGAGACATATATACACTATAGACGAGCAGCACAAAACCCATTAAGAAGATTAAAACACTAGTGAATAGAAGTACGTTTTAAGCCGAGACTTGAAAGAATCAACGGCGAGTGATTGAGGAGGGAAGGCTATTCCATAGTCTAGGGGGGCTGTAACTGAGAAAGCACAGTCTCCTGAGTATGAGTCTAGATTATGATATAATCTAAACTCAAAAGATTACGATATAAAACAAACTTTCTCAAAGATCAAGTTGAAGCATTTTCCTTTCATGGGTTGTAACGGTATAAAAACTAAAGATACTTCCGTCAAAGATTATAGGGACCTACACAATACAGTTAGCCTGTAATACGGGTCAAAATCACAGGTAGAACTTAGTTAAAAATGTCAGTCTCTTTGACTCAGTTTCAGCTTTTTCTTCCATTACCCACTTTCATCTCTGTTAATCTGTCTAATTCACATTGATCCAATGGACTTGAAGGGCATGAAGGTTTCCGTGCAACAATTACTCCTCTGTTGGACTGTGAAATCTAAATCCCAGGGCCACCACTTTCCTTGCTTCCATAAATACAGCTTTCCATTTCCACCTTCTTGTGGTCACAGGGCTTAAAAAACCGTGACCTAAATCTAAATGGTCACATATGAGACCTTGTTATTCTTCAAGGTGCAAGGTCATATTTGACTTGGGTCGTGTTGTTTTGGGGTTGATTGGTTAAAAACATACCTGCACATAGTCCTTTTACATATCTGTAGATACAAGATCTGTACATATCCTACTCTTACTAGTTACGCTGCTGGCCAGTATGACTACTACCATGCTGTCTTTACACCTGTATCACTGTATATATCATACTACAACTCTGTACATGCATCCGTAGTTCTAATTTGTGTATTTTGTACCCAGTTAACTTTAATCACCTGTACATTGTATATTGCTGTTGCACTTTACTGTTACATTTGCACCCTGGCTGGATGCCAAACCCCTTTTCATTGTGCTGTATACATTCTTAAAACATTTATAAAACTAATAGCCTGTAATGACGCTCCCTCCAGCCCCTCCCTGACTTTGGAGTAACTGGTAACTTTGCATAGTCTTAGTCTAAAAAAGAAAAGAAAAAAAGAAAGTGAAACCGCAGGTAGAGGGAACAGAATGTGCAACAGCTGAAACAATCATTGTGAAGAAGGTCTATTCAACCCATTCAAGTGCCCAAATCAGACGGATTAGAGACCATTATTTTAAAAAGCAAGACGAGAGGAGAGAGCGATGGAGAGCGTGAAGAGAAGACGGTTAACGCTAACTGGTCTGACGGGGTGCTCCTGTCCCGGTCCCTCCCGTTGAGTCACTCTCCCTCGTTCCGTCTTCTCGTCCCGATCCCCGCTCTTAATTCCGGGCTCTCGCCGCCGTGTCCTCGTGCCAGTCGAAATGAATCAAATTAACTCTGGTTTTTGTTTTATTTGTCATGTATAAGGTACATGTACATTACAGTGAAATGCTTGGTTCTGTATGAGCCCCCTGAGATTGTGCTTCATAGAGTAAAAAGAATAAAGACCAAACACTATACAGAATATACAATACACAAACTAAAGTACAAACTAAATTACAAAATGCAACAAATGCAAAATGATGTGGTGCACATTTTTTTGTAATAAAATAGATAACATGGTGTAGTGTTAAAAGGTGTCTAAAGTGAATGTTAAAGGTGAGCTTTTAAAGTGAAACTCCTAAACGAACGCTTCGCTTGCGCTACAAAGGCGAACCGTGGTCCCGGCCCGCGGGACCTCCCCATTCGGACGTTATCCTACGGGGGAACGGCTGTGGGAACAGCTGTGGGAACGGCTGTGTAAACGCCGGCGACTGGTCTGTTGCAGGCGACGCTTAGGCTTGACATTTCGAAGCAACACAATGACGGTTCCAAACACAACCTGCAGGGACGGATGTGTGACCCCCAAACACTCTCACCCCAAAAGCCCATCCCTCTGCTTTTCAGCGCTTGGGTGAAGGGAAGCGCTCAAATGACGCTGTGTTCTCTCTCTCCCCTTAGTGGCGGATAGCGCTTAATGCTGCTTTTCATCGTGGAAAAGAGAGGACATAAAAGAAAGAGAATCTAAACATTAAAATAAATGTAAACTAGTCGTCGGTGTGTAATTAGGCTTCGTAAATAGGTCTACTGTGCAGGGGAAACAAATAAAGTGGGACCAAGTCATATGCATGTCCCACCTACTGAGAAAGTTGGTGACCAGTGGAAAAGTAATAATTTTTTTTTAATCTACTTTTTCTCCCTTTTCTATTTTTTTCAACCATCCCAATTCCACTGTGCCAATTCACCTCTCCCCTTTCTTGAACGTTGCTCGCATATGCCCCCCACTGGTTGGTTGTAGGCAGGATGGAAGCCTTGCATCACGTGTCCCCTCCGGTACACGAGGAGGCAGCCTGTCACATATTTTCACCTGCCAGCGCGGACTCATTGGCGAGGTGTAACGTGTGGGAGGCTCACACTACCCCCGCCATTTCCTGTCTCTGCTGTGCAGGCGTCCCCCAACCGACATGTAGGAGTCGCTGTCCACAACGTCCAGATTACCACCCATCGACTTCCACCCGCTGACTCTGCCAATTGAGTTAGTATGACGGCTGGCCCAAGCCGGAGGCAACGCCGACAGCCGGAGTCGAACCCGGTGTCTCTTGCGTTGGTGACGAGCGTATATGTCCGCTGCGCCACCCAGCCGCCTGGAAAAGTAAATTTTGAACTGATTTCCCAGTTCAGTATTTGCCCAGTATTTCAGTTACAATGCCAATTTTCCTTGGATATGAAAGAGATCCTCTGAGAACTAATGCTGTGAATTGTACATGATGGAACTATCTAACCTGGTTATATAATGGTTATATAAAAAAAATCTAAAAGAGTGTTTACATCAAGAATTGACCACGAAGCAGTTAATTTTCAAATGTTTTATTTTATTTATTTAACATGACCAACACACTACAGCAGTCAACACCATATATAATAATAATAATAATTATTATTATTCAATTGAAATGAAAGATGCACAGACGGCCTCTTTTCATCGCCAGTACCGGTTTGAACTTAGCCTGAGGCCTGTTTTTTGTTTTTTTGTGCATCACACAAGTTGGCTAAACCCAAATCGTACATTTTCCAATATGGTCTTTCATGGAGTTTTGATGTTGTCAGCTTTTCTAAGTTCCAGCGCCACGTTAACTCATTCAGCGCCAGTCACGATGATAGTCGGGTTAACTCGCCATCGCTTGAGCGCCAATCACGAGTATAGTCAGGTTTTAATCGTTATTTCTTGTATTAGCGATATCCATTAATTTTCATCCATCCAGCCTGATGTTATCATTGGGAATGGGTCTGAGCTCGCAAAAGGGCAAATACCGCCCCCTACGCCTTCCAGCTGGTATTGCACTCCATTGGGAATGGTGTAGTTTCTTTTTCTGGGACGATCCGAGCCGTGCGGGCGGGGTTTAACTTTAAATACTCAGGCGAGGTAGGCCTCAACAACGATGGCATGGAACAGTAACCCCGCCCGCCCGTCGGTGTGTAACGGTCGGTAATGTGGTACGGACCTCCACGAGCAGTATTTGGAATGGCGATCACATAATTGGATTATTTCTTTTGCATTACATCAGATACAAGGTAAGAACACTATATATAAATTTGATCGTTGATCTGATATTTATTTCTACCCCGATCGACGCTGTCTGTGTGTGTGTGTGTGTGGGGGGGGGGGGGGGGTCCAGGGCTCTTTTAATTCTTGCACGAGGAAGGATAGTAATGATGATCTAGCGTTGATTTCAATGACAACAACATACAGAACAGAACCACCACTGACTGTCAACAACATACAGAACAGAACCACCACTGACTGTCAACAACATACAGAACAGAACCACCACTGACTGTCAACAACATACAGAACAGAACCACCACTGACTGTCAACAACATACAGAACAGAACCACCACTGACTGTCAACAACATACAGAACCACCACTGACTGTCAACAACATACAGAACAGAACCACCACTGATGATCAACAACATACAGAACAGAACCACCACTGACTGTCAACAACATACAGAACAGAACCACCACTGACTGTCAACAACATACAGAACAGAACCACCACTGATGATCAACAACATACAGAACAGAACCACCACTGACTGTCAACAACATACAGAACAGAACCACCACTGACTGTCAATCAACAACATACCTGCCGTCTGCACAACAAGACACAGGAGAGTTTTGTGTCACAAGTGTGTAACGTGCGTCCTGCTGTGTGTTCCCAGGCGAGGAGGACGGCGAGTGGGAGAGCGGCCTGTCGTACGAGTGCCGCACGCTGCTGTTCAAAGCCATCCACAACCTGCTGGAGCGCTGCCTCATGAACCGCGGCTTCGTCCGCATCGGCAAGTGGTTCGTGAAGCCGTACGAGAAGGACGAGAAGCCAATCAATAAAAGGTAGTTTCACCTTTTTCTCACATATAAGGTAAATAAATAAATGGTAAATGGCTGCATTTATATAGCGGCCTTTTATCCAAAGCCCTTTACAATTTGTTCCTCACATTCACACACCGACGGCGGAGGCGACCGCGCAAGGTGCCGACCTGCCCATTGGGAGCAGTTAGGGGGTTAAGTGTCTTGCTCAAGGACACTTCGACACGCTGCCCCGGAAGGAGCGGGGAATCTAACCGCGAACCTCGGGCTTACCAGACGACTGCTCTACCTCCCCGAGGCGCTGTCGCCTCACATGTACGCTATACAAGAAAATATACAAAACTTTAAAAAGTACAAAATGCAAAAAAAGAGGTAGAGATGTAGTGCAAATATTTTTCTAATAAATAGATAAAACATGGTGTGGTGTTTTAAAGTGTCTAAAGTGAATGTTAAAGGTGAATGTTTAAAGTGAGTGTGTGCATGCAAGTGTAGAATGGGTGAGTTAGTGTTGCATAGAGTCATTGAGCATCCTGATGGCCTGGGCCCAGGAGTTCAACACTTGTAATCCCTATTTATTGATTGATTGAACATTTTAATTAACAGATTGCAGAATGGGTACAATACAGTACGGCTCAATACACATAATTGTTAAGGGGATGCAGACCAGAGAAAGACTTTCGTCTTGTTTACATCAGGGTCCCCCATTTTCAATTCATAATGAGTTGAAATGAATGAATCCAAATCTGATCAGATGCGGATTAAAAGTTTTGAACCCCTGGGCCCTGGGGATAGAAGCTCCTGTCGAGTCTCTCTGTGCTGGCCACTGTTCTTTAGCGGTGCATTCCCGTGTTTTCAGCCTTTTGGGAAATTCTTTATTTGCTGAAATTGGTGCGGAAAGGCTGATAAGAATGTCTTTTTATCACAAAGTTAAGGTCGCTCGGGGGGGGTGGGGTGAGAAATGAACACCAGCCCTTAAGTCGTATCCGTCTGTCACTGGTTATTCAGTCAATCCTACCCACTAATTTGGCAGGTAACAATCCAGGCTCTTTGTTTGTGAGAAGCAGGGCTGGCGAAGTGGGGAAAGTTGGGTTGTGGAGTCCACCGCACGGCGGCCGGTGAATGACGTCGGTTACATGTCCTGTGGCCATACTGTCATCGTTCGTTTTCAGGGGTTGCCCCTGATGTGTTGTTTTTTCCCCCTTCCGTGATTTGCTCAGTTTCCCATGAGATGCTCCCCGCCGCAGACTTAAAAACTATTGAGACGCGATCAAATACGGTTTCCATCGGCCTCTCACAACAGCTATTGCCCTAAATGGCGGTGGGCTTTAAAAGACCATAATTTCCAACAAACGTAGGTTCTGTGGTCATGAAACTCGATCCGCGCGCATATCCGGCCATCCCCGCTCTACTGACTTGCTTCTTTGTCGAGTCTGGGTACCGAGTACCGACATGTTGTGCTTTGTGGGTACCGACCTAATCGTATAAGTTAATGAGCACTGAAAGACATTCAATGCCAGATTCTGCGGTCTTTTTTTTTCTTTTTTTTCCTCCAAAGAAATAAACACGCTGGGTAGAGGAGGGGGATTTGTAGCCCATTATTTTCTAAATATAAAAACATGACCACACAATACTATAATAATAATACAGGGCTTCACAGGACAATAACAATAATGACAAAAATAATAAATACACAACATAAAAATCTAAATGAAATTATATTGTTTTTTGTTTTATAGAGAAGCTGAAAAAGGTAGCAGGGTGTAGCCTTCAATATATAAAGAAATTATATTGTCAACAGATATGGTTGAAAAACAAACAATGTTTTAAATGTAATTGTAGATACAATATTGTAGTTACAATTTCTTTAATTGAATTAACTTAAAGGAAAACTCCAACATTTTGGGAAATTAGCTTATTTAACATCTTCCCTGGAGTTAGACAAGAAGTTACCGGTACATACCTTTTTTTGTCTCTGTGCATGCATTAGGCTTAGGGAACAGTCGCTCCGTTAGCATAGCTTAGCTTCATCACTGGAAGTGAGTAGGGGCCGGAGCCTGGCGTTCCCACACAGTGTATAGTTTGATTGATTGATTGAAAAGTTTATTAACAGATTGCAGAATACACTCCAAATACAACTCCAAAACGTTCATGTAAACATGTTGTGACCTGTGTATTCACCACGTGGAGAAATAAAAAATTATTGAATTAGACAATTACGTTTTATAAGCAAATATACTTGCCCAACCACTACTGTATGAGCGCAGCCAGTGATTTCAACGTGACGGCGTGTTTGTTTACATTCTCATTCATTCAAAAGATCCGAACCGATTGAAGTTTATATATACCATGACTTGAAATCCTCTTACCTTGACGATTAAAAGCCTCCCCAATTTAGAAAACAGTAATCCAATGGCTGGTATTGATAATATACTACTAACGCTCTGAGCTAACCGGAGCTAACCAGCAACCGGACAGTCAAGCAGATAACGAGAGCAATGACTTCCTTTCTGGGGGGTTTCAAAATAAAAGAGCGACGTCTATAGCAGCGGAAAACGTTTATTTTGTACATTATCTAACGTTAACACGAACCTAAACTAACTTTAGGTTAGTTGTAACGTTAGTTTAGGTTCGTGTTAACGTTAGATAATGTACAAAATAAACGTTTTCCGCTACTATAGACGTTGCTCTTTTATTTTGAAACCCCCCCCGAAAGGAAGTCATTGCTCTCGTTATCTGCTTGACTGTCCGGTTGCTGGTTAGCTCCGGTTAGCTCCGAGCGTTAGTAGTATATTATCAATACCAGCCATTGGATTACTGTTTTCTAAATTGGGGAGGCTTTTAATCGTCAAGGTAAGAGGATTTCAACTTCATGGTATCTATAAACTTCAATCGGTTCGGATCTTTTGAATGAATGAGAATGTAAACAAACACGCCGTCACGTTGAAATCACTGGCTGCGCTCATACAGTAGTGGTTGGGCAAGTATATTTGCTTATAAAACGTAATTGTCTAATTCAATATTTTTTTATTTCTCCACGTGGTGAATACACAGGTCACAACATGTTTACATGAACGTTTTGGAGTTGTATTTGGAGTGTATTCTGCAATCTGTTAATAAACTTTTCAATCAATCAATCAAACTATACACTGTGTGGGAACGCCAGGCTCCGGCCCCTACTCACTTCCAGTGATGAAGCTAAGCTATGCTAACGGAGCGACTGTTCCCTAAGCCTAATGCATGCACAGAGACAAAAAAGGTATGTATCTTCTTGTCTAACTCCAGGGAAGATGTTAAATAAGCTAATTTCCCAAAATGTTGGAGTTTTCCTTTAAACTAGAAAAGTAAATACAAACTAATTTAACAATGTAACTTACAGTTTATAGAAGGACAGTTTCCTTCTGAAGCACAACTTAAGAAATGTCTCATCCTTCCAGTCGGGACCGTGCTCCGGGGCGGTGATTCGATCCCAAAACCTGAGTGAGAAAGGCCCCTAAATGCCTCATCCTTCCAGTCGGGACCATTTGTCACATAGTGAGAGTTCCACAGATCAAGCAAACCCCCACAGGGCTTGTATTTTGGTTTTGCACTTCTCTTTCTTTGTTAGTATTGGTATCCTATTATCATGCAAAGTCTAGGTGATAGATAAGTGCCGGGTAGTGTAGTTGAAGACACCTGACGACCTGCGCTATTGTTATAAGACGTGGGTACTTAGCGCACAACGAATTAGTGGAGCGCATTTTTGTTTGCGCGCGCGACTGCGCATACTTCTGCTCAGAAAACTGCTAGGACGGTGTGGTACCCCGTGGGACCATCACTGCACACGCACACAGTGGGCCAGTGACTTTGGTGGTATGTGCTATTGCACAGATGTGTGTCCCGTTCCCGTTTGCACATGCACGCACAGTACAAATATACATAATTTTTTTTTTTTTTTAAATCCGTTACTTGAAATATTTTCACTGTGCTCCTAAATATTTTTGTGTGCTCCTAAATTTTTTCATTTAGGAGCACATGTGCTCCTTGGGAAAAAGGTTAGCGTAGAGCCCTGTATCTATCGTTCCGGATGTGGGAACGTTATATTTTTTCATTCATACATTGTCGTGTTAATACAGTCATGAATATAAGTATGTTTTTAAGGTTTTCTGCCGTAATTCCTAAAACGCGAGTTATAGGCCCTGACGCATATGATAGATTATCGATTGGCGTTTCTTTCCTATACACGCTATATAAAAAAATTCAAATGTATATGATCGGTATACATTATGCTTCATCATGCGTGAAGGTAAGGGGGGGGGGGGGGTCGTTTATAATTCCTTGATTGTCGGTAGCGTCTTTTTTACTATGGGTTGATACGTTGATCAGATGGATTGCCGTGAAATGAATAAACAATCGCGCTGAAAATAACGTTAGTTTCCTCTTACCAATCGCAGATGAGACTGGAGGAAAAATATTCCAATTATTTGACGTTGATCTGCTAGATCCATTTCCCGTTTGTATGACGCAATAAACGCCGAAATCATATTGATTATTGCGTTTCGAAAGCGATCCCAATGCATTCGAGTGTGTATCTAGATCCACGCTACAAGATATTACTGCCGGAGGAATTGCCTCGATGCGCCACTTCCGGTTTGGCTTGGAGTGTAACTCGCCCGACATCCACCAGGTGGCGGTATTGAGGCGTTGCAATATCAGACAGGGTCCAGCTGCAGTCCCGGAGGGAGGCTGGATGAATTATGAATGCCATGGCGAATTTTTTTTATATTGATCCCAAAAACTAGTTAACTCGTTTCTGGCGCACAACGCATGGCGGGCAATAACGAATATACTAGTTTTTGGCATCCAATGTGTTAATGGTAATATAAAGGTGCATACAGGTGAGCTGTCTCTTTTGGACAGATTTAGTCCCTATTCTGTGCATCATTAACCCTTTCACTGCCACACGACAGAAGGTTAACCCTTTACTATCACACAACCGACGGTTAACCGGCTGTCGTGGGGCAGTGAAAGGGTTAACCCTCTGTGTATTGTCGCGGTGAAAGGGTTAACCGTTTTGGTAGTGCGGCAGTGAAAGGGTTAAGAGTGTCCAGGCCTAATCTTTGAAGATACGTCTCTCTTGATCCCTAACGGTATTTAAGGGGGGATCACCACTCAAATTCATTCATTCTAATGTTATTTCCGTTGCCTCAGATAGTTCAATCAATATTTGTGAACATGAGCTACTCTCCCAAAGCCAGAAACCAGAGAAGTATGAATCCAACTTGTGTGATGATGTCATCATGTATAAAGTCTGGAGCTGCTCCATTGACGATGAATGGGAGACTCAATTTTGTGGACTCACAGGATCTTTCTTTTTTAAATAATTTTTTAATATTAAATATCCAAATGAGCATTATTCTATAGTAGTGTTCAGCAGTTCTGAAACAGAACATGTACCTATGAACTCTCAACACTCCTGGGAGCTCGGTGTCAGTGTTTATTAAGATCACTATTAGCTGCTGCTGCAGCTACTCTCCCTGGGGCACACTACATAAAATATATATATATATATAAACATCCTTATGAATAGTATACTATTACTTACATAAGTATATTTATAAAAGTTTTATGCTAACCTACATAAAGCAGAAACCCACTGCCCTTGACCCCCACAAACCTTCAACCCAAAATTAAAGCAAATGTGTTAATAGTAAAAACACCTACAGTAGAATAATTGTCAAAACATATTGTCAAAAAAGTCAAAACATATACGTAACCACTTAGAATCAATCAAATATAAGTGCAATATAAAAAAACAAACCGAAACAAAAATCCTAACTAAATTTTAAAGAATGAACAAGATACCATAACAAAACAGACTACCACGGAAATAACCTGTAATTTCAGAGTTTCACCAACAAGCCTTTTTAAAGATGTTTTTACTATTTCTTATACTATCTGGCAACTTATTCCATAATGATCTATAAAAACTATATTTTTGCATTGAACATGATCTTGCTGAAGGCAAAGCAAAAATAGCTGCTGGAGCGTAACATGCATAACATTTCCATCGGCTCTGAACGGGCAGTGAAGAACCGAGCTCTAGTTGAAAACAACGCTGGTGGCTGAGTGACCTGTTTAATGGAGCGATCATTCAAGAAGTAGACACGGCTCTTAATGAGAGACACAGTTCTGCCCATTATAACCACTACATCATCAATATCTGTAGTCCAAGACAGTTTAGGGTCAAGGGTCAGGCCCAGAGGTTTTATATTACGTAGTGATGCACCGATGTGAAAATTGTGGCCGATACCGATAACTGATATTAATATTGCTGTTCTGGCCGATACCGATATTTACCGATGTCGATATCTCTGTATAGAAAACACTTTATGATAATCAAATAAAGAGCTATTTTCCAAAACTTTAATTTTTTATTTATTTATTTTTTGTATATTATATACTTTTGTAACTTATTTTCAGAAATGACTGATATTTTGAAACTATTTAAGGCCAAAACATGTAAAAAAAATTATTATAATAATAATAATTTATTTTTTATCTGCCCATATCGGCCCTATCTTGATATCGGACCGCTACCGATGTGTAAAAGAAAACTGCCATATCGGCCGATATATCGTGCATCTTGTTCTAGTACTATATCCTTCACTGAGAGCGAGAGTTTGTATAACTAGACTTACTATACATTTTGTTTTAGATATATTTAGTACCCAAAAAAACCAGCATTAAAATCAAACCGTACGGCTCCAAAAATGTTTCTTTCACCTGTAAAATATTTCCCAATTCATTGTCTATGGAGCAGCTTCAGACTTTATACAAGATTGAGTTTTAACGATCACATTTTTGGATCATGGAGAATTATTTCTTTCTTACACCATCTTAGACCAGAGGAATAACCATGTATAATTTATGAAACTAGGCGTAGTTCCCCTTTTTTAATTTTCAGCTTGAACTTGGGAATCCCCACTCGGTGTTATTCCTCCCGAATGGTCAAACACGTCGTCGACGGGACGCGGGAGCGAAACCTCTTTTTGTGAAATAGCTTGGGCTTAAAAAAAACTAACTGTTTTAACGGTGGCCATTGCGGGGCACGCTTCCCTCCGTCTGCCACTCCGTGATGGATTATGGAAGCATAGTTTATTATAATTGAACTGCGCACAGTGGCCTAGGAGAAGGTAATTGCCAGCGATGATGATGCATCGGCTGTGAAGTACTACAGCACTGTGATGAGAACCTGTGGGGACAGAGAAGAGTGTGAAGAGAAAGTGTGTAATTATGGAGGTATGTAGTTAAGTTATGCTACTTTGCCCCGCGCCACCATCTTAGAGGAAAGCTACAGTATACATGTGACCCGTAAACACGATTACTTCTCTCCGTTCGGTCGTAAATCCACCTATCCTGAGCCCTGCCCTCTTTTCTAACGTCCTCCATTCACAACTGTTTGTTCAACAGTTGCGATTGGAGGATCGAGAAAAGGGGGGGGGGGGGGGCGCTTGTGATATGTCCCGTTTCCGATTGACGGACCCGTCCTACGTGATGTGTTCTGGAACATTCTTTCCCTGTTGGTCACAGGGGCATGGGATTCCTGGAATATCACAGAATTGTATTCCAGATGGGGGGGGGGGGGGGGATTCAGGAATTTGAGAAATCCTCTCTGCAGATGTCACGGATTAGAAAAAGGCATTTGACCAAACTGCTTTAGAAAATTAAATCGTTGATGATGCGTTTGTCCGCCTGATTCACGTGCGCAGCAGCGCCAGTTAGACTGCGGTCATCGCTTGTTTATTATTATAATATTTTTTTTTTTTTACATCGTCCTATATTCCTTTTCAACATGTCCGATGTGGAAAATACTCATTAAAAGTTTCAAGTTCAAGTTTCAAGTTTCTTTAATAGTTGTCATACAATACTTTTATACAAAATGCTTCTTACTGTTGCGCTCCAGAGACTGTGCAAGACAAGATAAGTATGAAATAAAATAACATAGTAAAATTAGAAGTAAAAAAAATGAGGTCACAGTGTTCAGTTTAGACATATGTACAATGTTCGATGCAGAATAGACGTAGTTACCATACAATATACAATACTGTGCAGTGTACTAATATACAATACTATATAGTGCAAGGCAGAAATGGAGAAATGGGACGAGGTGCAATTTAGGTACAATTCACAGTAGGTGTACGAGTTGTAGTGCAAATCCTTTATCAATAAATATAAAGTTTGGCGACCCCCGTTTTGTCACGGCGATATCTGTCCCGGGTGAAGGGGTGCTCAAAGCTCACTCGTCATCTTATTATCATCTCATTAACACATCCGCTTTCTAAACAAGCAAGTCATTATTACCAGCCCGGTGTTATGAAAACACGACCACCAGCGAACCCAGTTTCCCGCGCCGCCGGTCCGCTCCGGCCCCCCCCCCCCCGAGGGAACGAGGCGTGGGGGGCTCGCGGGGCGGGCAGCGTAATAATAATAATAATGATCTGTCCCGGTCAGAGAGCATCAGCGTACCGGCACACTCTATTTAATCTCCCGTCGTACATGAGTTGCAATGACACAGTTTTGGCTTCCCCTTTCAGTTTGAATGGGGGGGGGGGGGGGGTGCGCGGGCGGGGGGTGGAATCCTGGAGAGCCGTGACGGGCTAATTCGAGCCTGGTCTGCTGCGGTGATGATTCAAGCACAGCCCCCGGAGTTGCTGTTGATGTTCAGCCATTTGCTCTGTGAATGTCTGGCAGCCCCCCTCCTCCACCTCCACCTCCACCCCCACCCGGTTTGCCCAGTATTCCAGTGGCTCTGTCTGCAGCAAGGGCAGTGTCGTTGACCCCTCCCAAGTCATCGCAATGCTAAGTTGTGTGTGTGGGGGGGGGGGGGGGGGTTTCCCCCCCCATGCGTCTAACCGGCTGCAGCACCACGTGTTTGAATTGGTCCCTGTAGGCCTCCGTTTTAGAAGATGATGTTGACAAGTGGGTCTTGAGGTAGCGGCGCTGCACCTCCAGATAGAAAGATCCAGTGAGTCTCTCTCTCTCTCTCTCCCCTCTCTCTCTCTCTCCCCTCTCTCCCTCTCTCTCTCCCTCTCTCTCTCCCTCTCTCTCTCTCTCTCTCCCTCGCTCTCTCGGGCCGGTAAACAGGGCTGTCTTTAGAAGAGGGGGGGGGGGGGAAACGCTGAGTCTGCACTGTGTGGTTTTTACTGCAACCATGTCAACAGGAACTATTTCCGTGCGTTTAGCAGCTCGGCCGCACAGGACTAGTTAGGAGATAAAGCTGCGTTGTTGTAGTTTTTTTTCTTTTCTCTCTCTCTCTCTCTCTCTCTCTCTCTCTCTCTCTCTTGTACATTTCAAGGCTATAATGGTCTCTTCCCCCCTGTGTTTATTTTTAACTCCACATTTTGGCCTATTTGTGGGTAAGTTGATACGGCTGCAGCAGGGTTCAACCTGTGCCGCTTGGACGGGGACCAGGGCCTGTTATCTCTGTTGTCGCGGCCCAAGATCTTGGCAGGCCTCGCTGGCCGTTTGCCTGCAGTCTGCGTTAGCAGCCTTTGTGACCTGGAAGCACTCCTCGATGCCATAGATCAAAGTGAGCGACCAAAAATGCGAGGAATGGGGGCCTCTCTCACCTCTCTCTCTCTCTCGTTCGTTCGTTCGTTCCCTTCGCCGCCGCCACCACCACTCCCTCTCTCTCTCCACGCAACCAGCCACCAACCCCCAGGTCATTTCTATACAATGAACTTTCTCTGTGAACGGGAACGGGCTGATAACCTGTTTTGTTTGACTGGGCTCGCCTGCAGCGTCTACCGTACCCTCCTCTCTCTCTCTCTCTCTCTCTCTCTCTGGCGCTGTAGGTTAGGCTCTGTTGACATTGAGCCTAGGCTTGTTTTTGATAGATTATTTAAGATCTAATTGGATATTCTCCTCCTCGATGTGTGCGTTTACCTGCACGTTTACAGGTATTGGCTATTATACAGATATTTTCTTTTAGATTGAATAATCAAAGTGCTTGACTTGAACATAACATCAAAGTGCTTGACTTAATTATGGCATATGTCAAAGTGATTGACGTAAACATAGCATATGTCAACGTGATTGACTTAAACATAGCATTATGTCAAAGTGATTTACTTAAACATGGCATATGGCAAAGTGATTGACTTAAACGCAACATATCAAAGTGCTTGACTTAAACACAACATATAATCAAAGTGCTTGACTTAAACGCAACATATCAAAGTGCTTGACGTAAACATAGCATATGGCAAAGTGCTTGACTTAAACATAGCAACGCCTAGGTTATTTAATATCTAATTAGATCTCCTCCTGCATTTACGTGCACATTAATATTCCAGATATTGGCTCATATTCAGATTTTGAGGTTTTAGATGGAATAAGCTTTTTTTATTTAATTTTTTTTTTTAAACGAACATTCCGATATCGCCATGGAAACGGACCTCGGTCCCCCCCTAACGAAACCCGACGACTGTAAGCCGGGATGCGGCGTTGCCGTGCCTCTCTCTTTATGAGCTCATCCCGGCTGAATACACCGTTAAACACGCACCCCGGCGCAGAGATGGAATATTTGAGTACATCCTGAATAATATAGGAATTTGGGGAGTATTTCGTGTTCGTGTTGTAAGTGCACGTTGTTTTCACATGAATAACCCACTCTGTCTCACCAGTGACACCCCCCGTCTCCCTCCCTCCCTCCTGTCTGTCCCGCAGCGACCACCTGTCCTGTGCCTTCACGTTCTTCGTGCACGGCGACAGTAACGTGTGCACCAGCGTGGAGATCGCCCAGCACCAGCCCGTGCAGCGGCTGGGCGAGGAGCACCTCAGCATGGCCCAGCAGAGCTCCAGCCCCCTGCAAGGTACTAAGGCACCAGGATGTTACACACGTGGAGTCGATAGTGATGCACCGATGTGAAAATTGCGGCCGATACCGATAACCGATATTAATATTGCTGTTCTGGCCGATACCGATGTCGATATCTCTGTATAGAAAACACTTTTTTATGATAATCAAATAAAGAGCTATTTTCCAAAACGCATATTTTTTTTTTTTTTTTACCTTTGTAACTTATTTTCAGAAATGACTGATATTTTGAAACTAATAAGGCCAAAACATGTTAAAAATATATACCATATATATTTTTTTTTAATATCTGCCCATATCGGCCCCATCTTGATATCGGACCGATACCGATGTGTAAAAAAAAACGGCCATAGGGGGAGCTCCCGTAGCTCACCGCATATCTCGGCGCTATTTCTGCGTCGGGGAAAACCGTGCTCGTCACGGATCTGGGGGACACGAGTTCGATTCCCGGACCCGCCGTCATTTCTCAGAATGTCTTCCCCTGCTCTACATCCCATTTCAACCTGTTTCTGTCGGTCATGCTTGACCAGAAAAGCGATAAACGCTAAAAAATAAAGTAAAAAAAAAAATGCCATATCGGCCGATATTATATCGGCGGCCGATATATCATGCATCACTAGGAGTCGATATAGTTAGTGTCTTCTTCATGGTAGGGAGGAGGGGGCTGCACCATTCTTGCTAAAATGTGAATCAAGGATTGAGATCACGATTCTCTTATCTTTTCAATAAAAACATTTATTGCACTTTTTTTTCTTTTTTTTTTAGTGCTTAACTTAAACATGGCACATATCAAAGTGCTTGAATTAAACATAACATATCAAAGTGCTTGAATTAAACATAACATATCAAAGTGCTTGAATTAAACATAACGTATGACAGTGCTTGACTTAAACTTAAGTCTCTTGTAACATGAAAAGTATTTTCCTATTATAGAACACTTAATCAAAGGGGGGGGGGACAGCGACAGTGAGTGAGGAAGAGAGATTAGAGAACACTGATGGAGTTGTACGACGTGAATGTTTAATTAATGGCGTGTTTCGCTTTACATCATCGAAGTGTGATTGATATAACACACCTGGGATTGTTCCAAAGCTAATAAGTCAACACATGAATGCATAGGTAATAGGAGCAAGTGTTGTTATCCAACTGATCTCCGTTTGACGCAAATGCATCGGAACCGTCGTCATTTAGAAACGAGATCGTATAGATGTATGAATGGAGATCGTGCAGCCCTACTTCACATTATGCGTTTCACTGGGATCGCCACTGGCAAGTGAACTATTCATTGCGACGTCTGCTCATAGTAGGGCTGTCGCATTATTTTCGAATTTACATAAAAACACGAGATTCGAACTTGAAGGGAGAAATTCGAATAAAAAAAAATATTTATAATATACGGTCAGGTCATATAGGTGAGACTGTGCTGAAAAGAATGATACCAAACATACCATGGTAAAAAAAAGATGCCAAAACGTTGAAAATAGCTTAGACTTTTTTTTAGCTTTAGTTATTTTAGTTATTATACTGAAATTCGAATTTCGAACTCGTCTACAATTCTGCAACGAATTTCGAATTAGATTTTTTGTTAAAGTGACAGCCCTAGCTCAGTGAGTCTCTTGTTATACTGACATCACGAATGTGTTCTGACCCTCCTTCCCCTCTCTCTCTCTCCCTTTCTTCTCTCTCTCCCCTCCCTCTCTCTCTCTCCTCTCCACAGTCATCTTGAGCCCCTATGGCCTGAACGGGACCCTCACGGGCCAGGCCTTCAAGATGTCGGACCACCCCACCCAGAAGCTCATCGAGGAGTGGAGGCAGTTCTACCCCATCAGCCCGAGCCCCAAGGAGGCCCAGGAGGACAAGCTGGAGGACACGGACTGGGAGGACGACTCCCTGGCTGCCGTGGAGGTCCTCGTGGGTAAGCAGCTGGTGCCTGTGTGTGTGTGTGTGTGTGTGTGTGTGTGTGTGTGTGTGGGAGTCGGTAGACTAGATCACTTCAGTGAGAGCTGTTTATTATGTGCATTGGCATAGGACTAGGGTTTGGTACCGTTCACATTTGAACCGATACTGGTGCCATTACCTGGTCTTCGGTGTCGGTACCCAACCTTCGGTACTTAACTCTCTTTGTAATCACTTTTTTTTTTTTTTTTTTTTTTTTAACAAAAAAAAAATGTGTACAAACATCTCAATTTCAAGATTGTTATTTTTTCAGAACATCTTGTTATTTATTGTTGGAACACATCACACAAAATAAATCACATGATCATGTTTTTAAATGTGTAAAATATAGGGCTGTCAGTTTATCGCGTTAATTAGATTAATTAATTACACAGCAAATTATCACGTTATGAAAATTAACTCAAAATTATTATTATTATTATTATAATTTTTAAATCTTATTCATTCCATAATAACATAGAATAAACATTTACAGACTTAAAAAAAATGGTCCATTTGCATGTTCTTGGTATCTGATTCTAGGGACATCTATGGATCTCAGGGAATGTGTCTGAATGTGTCTGTTACTAGGCTTGAGTAAATTGTAATGAACCAAATGATAATATCAATTCAATTCTTCTTCTTTTTTTTGCTCGGACACATGCACCCGGACACATGCAATTTGAAATATGATTATAGAATATAGAATATCGGGCCTAAAATGGTTATGCGATTAAAATGCGATTAATTAGAATTAATTACAAATCATGTAATTAATTAGATAAAAAAAAATTATCGTCTGACAGCACTAGTAAAATATCAACATTATCTTACCATCCTCAGTAAATAAGATCAAACTCCTCTGACCTCGTCTGGTCTTTCCAAAGACCCAGGAGACGGGACAGTAATGTATATATATTTGTGGAAAAGGCTCCCTCTTGTGTCTAGTAATATTACACTCTTATACTAAACATGTAAAGGTGCCGAAATCTACGGTTGAAGGAAACATAACGGGGTCTTGTCTGTGCCGTTTCAGCCGGAGTCAGAATGGTGTACCCCTCCTGCCTGGTGCTCATGCCCCTGTCGGACCTCCCCGCCGTGGTGCCCCAAGGATCCACCAACCCCTCGGGCGGCCTGTTCGGGGCCCAGCAGGGCCACGCGGCCCACAGAGACCCCGCCATGTCCTCGGTCACTCTCACGCCGCCTACGTCGCCGGAGGAGGCTCACACCGGTAAGACTCGCAGTCTTATCTTAACCTGCATGAGTGTCTCAGAGAAACGTGCAACGTATACCGTATTGTGCCGAATATACAACTTTTCCCCCCTAGAAAGTCTTATTTCAGAAATGTCTTTATTGCCAAGTAAGCTTGCACATACAAGGAATTTGTCTCGGCCGTTTCGCATCGACATTAACGGACAGTTAAAGTAGAATCAAATGGAATATATAAACTAAATTAGGACAGGGCTGTACAATTGTGCAGGAATGTAGTAGAATATATACACTAAATTAGAATAAAAATACAGTGGGATAGAATATGTAGCAGGGTTGTGCAGTATCGGATGCTCAGTTTTGAGTGGGGGGGGGTGTAGAAGACATCATTATACATTTATCACAACGATGGATCGCGGCGAATGTGTGCTGCTCCCCGTGAGCGGATTTCTGAGTCGCTTAACGCTCTGCTCTAGCCGCGCGCGGAGTGACTGCCATCCAGCAGGCATCAAGCATGTGACGGATGTAACGGCGTCCGCGCGGGATCGAATTCTTCGCACGCCGAGTCTAAGCGCTCGGCAACCCTCTTCCGTCTTTCTCTCCGTCTCGCACACACACGCACGCGTGCACAGCCTGCAGTGACAGGTGCAACAGAGGGGCGAGTTACGATGCCAATTTTAAGATCACGGTGATCAACGAAGCGGAGTCGTCAAACAACCGGCGAGCAGCCAAGAAATATGATGTTGCCGAGTGCGACGCGGCTAGAAGATGGTTTTTACCAGAAGATGATAAAAATAAAACTGCCTACAATGCATAGAACAATGCGTTTTATTATCATTATGTTCAAATAAAACGTATTTTCTATAAAACAAGATTTGGTCTTCAAAAAAGGTGTCTGTCCAAAAATGAGTCTTAAAAGAGAGGGGTTGTCTTAAATCAGGGTTGTCTTATATTCGGACCGATACGGTATTTGTTTCTCAGCACAATATATATATATATATATATATATATATATATATATATGTTCAGTGTTTCCCCTATATGCATTCAGCTGCGCCGCTGCTGAATTAGGACCGCCGCTGCTATGAACTACTAGACTATTAAAAAAAAAATATATATATACAAATAAATTATAATTATAATTTTTTTATTTCATTTGGGCTGTGGGGGGTGCTTAATGTAAAAGACTGACCTGAGGAAAAGGCTGCAGGGAGAAAGCACTGCAGTCTAGTAGATTTTGTGTTTTGAGCACAAAGTTCATCATAGATCTAGCCTCTTTATTTTGCTCTCAAAGTGCACCAGATTGATGCATTTAACTTTAAAATGCTAAAAAAAAAATCCTTAAACAACCCATTTTTTAACAAGTTGCTTAAAAAGTTGTTGAAATTCAAATCAACCATTCGCATTGAATGTTTTGTTCATCCATGATCAAATTGTTCTAAATCATGAAATCTATTTTTTTTGTTCCGTTTTAATAACGAGTCGCTGTCTCGCACGCTCCAACTGCTTTTCCTCATTTCTTCGCGTGCGACGCTCTAGCTGGCAAGCAGGTCAAGAAGATGCTTAAAAAAACGGCATTTAAAAAGTGAATTGTATCATTCGAGTGACATCCCTGAAAAGGGAAAATAGTGCTTTGAAAAGCACTTGAAAAGTCCTTGCATTTCATTTTGCAATGTCTGTGGGAATCCTAGCGTTCCACATCATTACCATCATTGGGACATTTGGGAGTCGTTCACGTCCTCGTCCTCTCGTCCCCCGCAGACTCCCAGCCGGCCCAGCGGTGGCTGAAGTTGTCCTCGGCGACCGACGGCTACAGCTCCAGCAGCAGCAGAGGTCTCCACGGCGGCAAGATCCCTCGCAGGCTGGCCAGCCAGGTGGTGGAGTGCGTGTGGCAGGAGTGCAACACCAACCGTGCCCAGAACAAGTACGATCAGAGCCTTCCTTCCTTCCTTCCTTCCTTCCTTCCTCCCCTCTGGTGCTTGTTGTCTGCCATTACATAATGTGGACGACGTGGGTGATTACTTCAACATCTGGTCCCTTTCCCCCTCAGGAGGAAGTTTTCTACCTTGACCAATGGGACCTGTGAAGAGGAGGCGGACAAAACGGGAGTTTGGGATTTTGTGGAATCGACACAGCGGGCAAATTGCAATTGTTCAAGGTATTGTGTTCTCTCTTTCTACTGTATCTCCATCTCTCTCTCTACTGTATCTCTCTCTTTCTTTGTCGCTCTTTCTAGGTATTGTGACGTGAGCCTGCTTGTAAAAGTCACTAGTGATTCGGATTGATTTGTCACGCTTGTGGTTGCCAGGTACTAAAGCTATAACGGCTAACAGTAACTGGTAGATAAGCTGCCTCTTTGCACCGCTGCGGTCAGGTCAGGCAAGGCAAGCGCTTACCGGAGTCTCATGGCTGGCACAGAGAGAGACGCAAAAGGCGATTCTATCCCTAAGGCCATCAGGATGCTCAGTGTGGACTCACTGTGACATTAATTAATCCATTCTAACATTCATTGCACACAACAACATCCTCACGCTCACACTCGCATTAAACCCTCACTTTAAACATTCACTTTAATTAATTCACTTTATTACATGGCGTTTTCACATTCGCCGAAATGCTTGCTTGTGATTGGTCAATAGCGTGCGTCAGAGGTCCGATATTACCCGATAACGGACCTCTGTGGAACAATAATGACCGCTGTGCGCAGCTGTTCGCAATCAAGCCCACTGACATCAGTGCAATCAGACACTGCCGGCTGCTGGGGAAGCTGCCAGCGATGACAGGGCGGAGCAACGAGCGGAGCCAGAACCAGTGTTGCGAGTCGATGTAAAATGAATTAGGTATATTGTTAGTAAGTTAGCCATGTAATAAGCGGGATAATGTATAGCTATACTCTATCATTGTCGCAAAATAATTGACCTTCACTGACGTTTAAAACACCTCGCCGAGGCGGCTCGGTATTTTAAACTCCGTGTCGGTCAATTATTTTGCGACAATGACCTCGTAGCTATACATTATCCCTTACATAACATCCATTGAGAATCGCACATTGTACATTGCATTCATATTTCATTACACCGTATTTTATCTATTTATTCACTCACTTCAACATTACACCTATAGTATTTAAATTACTTTATTGTGAATAATAATAACTTGGTTTTGTATAGCGCCTTTCATAAAACCCAAGGTCGCTTTACATAGGGCGGAAAAACAACAATAACAAACATGGTAGACAGACGCACAACATTCAATGTAGGAAGTTAGGGGTCAAAGGCCATGTTGAAGAGGTGAGTTTTCAGGAGTTTTTTTTTAAGGAGTCCAGAGTTTAATACATTTGTGAACACCTCTTCTACCCCATTTTTAGCATTTTGTACATTATAGTTTTATATAGTTTGGTCTCATGAAGCACAATCTCAGGAGGGTCACACAGGACCAAGCATTTCACTACACTGTCTTTTAGCATGTCTTCTACCATGCATTTTTTTTAAACCTATGTACATTATACCTGTTATGTCTTATTACTTGTATTATTGCACAATCGCTGCGGGCATGACCACCCACATTTCACTGTGTGCCTTGAATGCCGTGACAAATAAAACTCTTGACTTGACTTGACTTGACTGTAATGTACAGGTATCTTATGTTTATATAAAAAAAATAAAAAAAAAAGCATTTCAAATATCTCACCCATACATTTTGCCCCCCCCCCCCCCCCCAGGCATAAGAACCAGAAGCAGCGATCCAACAGCACCTCAGGACACCCCCCGTCGGCCGGCCAGACCCCGCAGCCGGCCCCGAAGCACAAGCTGGGCGACAAGCTGGAGAAGGGCGACAAGCAGCAGAAGAGGCCCCAGACGCCGTTCCACCACCGCAGCTCGACGAACGAGGAGCAGGTCCTGGAGCCCCAGCGGCTGTGCCTGCGCACGCAGCAGCAGGACGACGGCTCCTTCCCCAGCCTGCACCACGTGGACACGGCCGCCTCCAAGGCGCCCACGTTGCACACCCACGGCGGCTCGGCCGGCGACGACCGCGGCTCCCCACAGCCGCCCCCGCTCAGCCCGCACCCCTGCGACCACGCCGACGGCGAGTCGGGGGGCGGCGCCATGAAGAGCTCGTCGACGCCCATCCACCAACACTTCTACCCGCCCTCGGTGGAGCCCTGCCTGCTCCCGCAGAAGGCCTCGTCGTCGTCGGAGGGGGAGGGGCCCCACCACCACCACATGGAGCCCATGGCCGTGCCCCTGCACTTCCCCCCGGCCTACCCGGAGACCCTGGAGCCCGCCGTCTACCTGGGCTCGGCCATTAACCCCAACGAGGACTCCACCCACAACCCCTGGAAGTACTTCAACCTGCCCCGGAAGAAGGCCTCCGACTTCTACACCCCCCAGCTGCCCGTGGACAAAATACGCGACGACTCAGGGGGGGCAGGGTCATCGGAGACGGTGGTGTCCGTCACGGAGTGAGTGTTTTTTATATCTTCACTGGCGTCCGGACGGCAGTAAGCGTCTGTTGTTGCGTTACTTTGACGTTTTATATCAGTGGCTCAGGAGGTGGAGCAGGTCGTCTGGTAGTCGGGAGGTTCCCGGTTTGATTCCCGCTCCTCCCGGGCAGCGTGTCGATGTGTTCCTTGAGCAAGACACTTAACCCCTAATTGCTCCCGATGTGCAGGTTGGCACCTTGCATGTTTGCCTCCACCGTTGGTGTGAGGAACAAAAATGTTACAGCGCTTTGGGTAAAAGCTAGGGGTGGGAATCACCAGAGGCCTCACGATACGATACTATCACGATATGAGTCACGATACGATAGTATTGCGATACTAAATATATTGCGATATGCTGAGTATTGCGATATATTGAGATTTATTACCTTTTTTCAACTGCAAAGTAAAACGTTGTCAACATGTTTTATCTTAATAAAATAAAGTTCAGTCTGTTCATCTCACTTCAATCATTTTTATTGCAGAACATGGTATTTTCTCAAGCAGACAGATGTAAACAAACACTGTGTTGCATGTATTACAGTCATATTCCAACTTAACTGAATGCACATGTGTGTGTAGACTACTGTACTATTACAGGTATTAAAATGATTTTTTTTATGAATAAATAAATATCGATACTTGGCGTCCCTGTATTGATACAGTATCGCCACGCAAAGTATCGCGATACTACTACGTATCGATTTCCCCCCCACCTCTAGTAAAAGCTAGTGATGCACGATATATCGTCCGCCGATATAATATCGGCCGATATGGCCGTTTTTTTACACATCGGTATCGGTCCGATATCAAGATGGGGCCGATATTAAAAAAATTTATTATTTTCTTTTTATCTCATCTTCTTTTTGGTCTTAAATAGTTTAAAAAATGTCAGTCATTTCTGAAAATAAGTTACAAAAGTTAAAAAAAAAAAAAAAAAAAAAAGGGGGGGGGGGAGGAATAGCTCTTTATTTGATTATCATAAAAAAGTGTTTTCTATACAGAGATATCGACATCGGTAAATATCGGTATCGGCCAGAACAGCAATATTAATATCGGTTATCGGTATCGGCCACAATTTTCACATCGGTGCATCACTAGTAAAAGCTGTTATATACCGGTAAATGCACCATTTACCATTTATTTGACTATTTATATGCATCTGTCTCGGCATCGATATATATACGTTTGCATCTCAAGGACTTTTCTCACTTTAATGGGGTTACCCACAACTGCGTGTCACTGGGAATCCACGCGGAATTGCTTTTTGAAGTGTGCCGTATAACTGAATGATTGATCGGTGTCCCCCTCCTCCCAGGTTGATGTCGGTCTCCTCGTGGCCCCTGAAGGTGTCCCAGGAGCTGGTGAACCTCTACGCCCAGCGCAGGAACAGCCTCCTGGCCTCCTCCTCCGGGGGCGACGGGGATCACAGCGAGGAGCCCGACCCGTACGCCTTCGTGGAGGGAGACGAGGAGTTCAGCTTCACGGAGAAAAAGGACAAGCCCGGGGCGGAGAGGGAGGCCGGCAGGAAACACAAGGTGGGCCGTTCCCCCAGAGCTTCAGCCCCTTTCTGTCTGTCTTGAGGCTGGTCCACATGGAAACATGGCTGCCGTCAGCTCTGTCACACACACACCTCTGCTCTGTCACACACACACCTCTGCTCTGTCACATACACACCTCAGCCAGGGTTTCCGTTAGAAAAAATTGTTGCCGGCCTCAGTGTCAAATGAGAGAAATTCCGGTCAGAGTTTATTGAGCTTAAAAACAATTGATAGGCAAAAGAATGACAACAAAACAAAAGAATGACATCATCAAGGCATGTAGATTTATAATATTTTTACTTAAAACTAGGCTACTTTTGCGTATAAAGTCATTATATTCCAAATAAAATAAGTCCCGAGACTCGTGCTGCTGCCGACTTTAAATCAAATAGGTGTCTGTGGGCAGTCGCCCGACATTAATAAACAACAGTGTTATAATCACATTTTTATGAGCTAACGAATTCCATTATATTGGACATTTGTATTAATTATATCAAGCGAAGAACTGAGAAATTTGACAGAGAGAGACGGCAACATTATCGTGGGTTTGCGTGACGACTCTCTCTCTCCACCTCCCAATGACTTATTTGCGAGAGTATGTCGATGCAGAGCAGCAGATTCAGCCGTTATTGGCTCTTTTCTGGGGACCGCACAGCAGCGCCCCCCACCCAACATTGAATTGAAAATGGCTGAATTGGAGTACTGCTGGAGTACTGCATTGTGCTGCTGCTGCTCCGGCTCTGCAGCTTCACAAAAGTTTGCACACCCAGCACTAAGCTCTCGCTGACAACGTCGTTGTAATTATTAGAAGCAACGATGAAACAAATGTAATGATTGTTTCGTTCATCGCATAGGCTATTTAATTTTAGCCTATTTTAATACAATTCAAATAATCAAATTGTGCTTAGACTCAGGGAATTATTTTCACCGGACATTAAGACCGGAGAGATTAAATATGTCGGACTTCAACAGATTTTGCCGGTCAAATACCGGTAATTACCGGCTAACGGAAACGCTGACCTCAGCTCTGTCACACACACACCTCTCAGCTCTGTCACACACACCTCTCAGCTCTGTCACACACACACCTCAGCTCTGTCACACACACACACCTCAGCTCTGTCACACACACACCTCTGCTCTGTCACACACACACCTCAGCTCTGTCACACACACACCTCAGCTCTGTCACACACACACACCTCAGCTCTGTCACACACACACCTCAGCTCTGTCGCACACACACACCTCAGCTCTGTCGCACACACACACCTCAGCTCTGTCACACACACACCTCAGCTCTGTCACATACACACCTCAGCTCTGTCACACACACACCTCAGCTCTGTCACACGCACACCTCAGCCCTGTCACACACACACACACACCTCAGCTCTGTCACACACACACACCTCAGCTCTGTCACACACACACCTCAGCCCTGTCACACACACCTCAGCTCTGTCACACACACACCTCAGCTCTGTCACATACACACCTCAGCTCTGTCGCACACACACACCTCTGCTCTGTCACACACACACCTCTGCTCTGTCACACACACACCTCAGCTCTGTCACACACACACCTCAGCTCTGTCACACACACACCTCTGCTCTGTCACACACACACCTCAGCTCTGTCACACACACACCTCAGCTCTGTCGCACACACACACCTCTGCTCTGTCACACACACACACACCTCAGCCCTGTCACACACACACCTCAGCTCTGTCACACACACACACCTCAACTCTGTCACACACACACACCTCAACTCTGTCACACACACCTCAGCTCTGTCACACACACACACACACCTCAGCCCTGTCACACACACACCTCAGCTCTGTCACACACACATACACACCTCAGCTCTGTCACATACACACCTCAGCCCTGTCACACACACACCTCAGCTCTGTCACACACACCTCAGCTCTGTGACACAAACACCTCAGCTCTGTCACACACACCTCAGCTCTGTCACATACACACCTCAGCCCTGTCACACACACCTCAGCTCTGTCACACACACACACCTCAGCTCTGTCACACACACACACCTCAGCTCTGTCACATACACACCTCAGCCCTGTCACATACACACCTCAGCCCTGTCACACACACACCTCAGCTCTGTCACACACACCTCAGCTCTGTGACACACACACCTCAGCTCTGTCACATACACACCTCAGCCCTGTCACATACACACCTCAGCCCTGTCACACACACACCTCAGCTCTGTCACACACACCTCAGCTCTGTGACACACACACACCTCAGCTCTGTCACACACACACCTCAGCCCTGTCACACAAAGCTCCACCCCACTGAGCCACCTGCTCCATTTTTGTATGCTTCAATTAAATTTTCTTTCTGCATTCGCTCGTAAATGCTCCCGATTCCCAATATATTTAGGCTTTTGATTAATTGATCTATATTTTAGTTTTTTCATCAGCAGGCTACTATAGAATAAATCTGTTCAGTAGGGAACGCAGTGCTTAGGCTATTCATCATCATTACAGGGCGCTGTCCCAACAAGAGTGCAAAATAGGCGGATTAAATGAAATGCCTCCATCTGTCATCAGGCAGGCGTGTGTGTTTTTCATGAAAGGCATATTGCACAACAAACAGGCTGGGGGTTGTAGGTCGTAGCCCTGCAGTCGCATAATCTCGCTTTCCAGTTCAATGTCACACTAACGCGCGGCTTAAACGGAGCCAATATGGACCCAAACGGGGGTCTCTAAGCTGATGTGCTGCTCACATGACCTGGCCTGTGGTCCAGCTATGCACTGATCTCTCACTATGCTCAATGTTACCCTTTTTATTTGCCAATAAGAAAGCACCAGATTTTCCATATTGCACATAAAACACGAGTATTGTTTTATTGTTTCTCTCGTTATGCGTGTCCCTTGTCCAGAGTCGACTACCTCTCAATCAGAGACGACACAATGATGTTGACACGTCCACTCTGTCCTCTTATGATTTAGCTATGATTTAGCTGCAACATTCTTCGAATTTTGCAAAAACGTGCAGGAAAATAACAATAGCATAGTAGCAAAATGACCTAATTTATAGCATTTTCTACTATTCACTACACTTCTACTTCACTTTCATTAAAAAAGGGAATTCCTTTAGGGCAAAAAGGGAAATCCTCCATATTTTTTTTGGGACTATATACAGCTGCATGTAAAATATGAATATTAATGGGATGTTTTTTTTCAGGTTAATCAAAGTGTTGTTCTTTTCCGAAAAAGGACAATAACCAGAATAGTAATGTAAATGTAGTTGACGGTGCAACATTTGCTTTGCCAGACAGACTACAATGTATGCAAACCTAGAAATATACTGATTGTTTTCTGCCTCTCTGTTTCCTCAGGGGGATGATGGAATGGGGTCGGCAGACGGTGAGAACGCTCTCCTTTTTTCCTCTCGTGAATTAGTTTGCTAAGTTATTGTTTAGAAAACAAGCTCCCTGCTATTTTAGAGAACGTGGTCATTTTATTTAGACGTCGGAATCACATGGATTATGCTCCTGCGTCACGAAATCTCTCTCTCTCTCTCTCTCTCTCTCTCTCTCTCTCTCTCTCTCTCTCTCTCTCACATAAATTGTCAGTATGAAAATCAGATGTGATCTGAATAGTAGTTTTTCTTTATTTTTCTTTATTATAATTTTTTTTTCTTGTTTAATCTGTGGATTGTTTGTTTCTCTGTATATGGTATAAATTATTATTTTGTGTAAATTATGTTGTACGCCGACCATCAAGTAATACTTGTTTAGTTTAGGAATAGGGGGCAGGTAACTAAGAATTATTCTTCTTCCTGCTCCTTTTGCCCTGCCCCATGGTATGGTATTTATGATTTTGTATGAAAGCTCTATGATTGTATTGCTTCCATGTGGCAAATAAAACTCTGAATCTCTCTCTCTCTCTCTCTTTTCTTCTTCTGTGGTTCCAGACGCCCAGGGAGCAGCGGGCAACAAGCCCACGGCCTCCACCAGCCTGATCCACGAGAACGACCTGGCCGTGTCCTTCAGCGACCTGGACAAGATCTTCAATTCGGACGAGGATGAACTAGCGGTCAGTACACATCACTCTGAGCAAAACCGCGTGCGCTTAAAAAACATGGCTTTTAGCGGGCCCTCCCCGCGGCCACGAGAAGCTCCAGTAAACGTGTTATTGTCTCTGGTTAAAAGCCTCTGTTTGACGCTCTGCCTTGTTTCTGTCCTCACAGCCGGGATCCAGGAGAGCGGGCATCGGCGCCGAGGACAAGTTTGGTTGTAAGGAAGCTAAGCCCTCCACTCTGGACCCTCTGTCTTGCATAAGTGAGAGTCGAGCGTCGCTGAATCATTCATACACGCTTGTGCCATATCCTCTCCCGCAAGGGGTACTAACCCCGCTCCTCTTCCGCCCTATTCTCTTTTTATCTCCCTCCCTCTCTTTCTCTCTCTCTACTGTATATCCCCATCTCTCTCTTTCTTTCTCTCTCGACTATCTCCTCTCTTTCTACTGTATCTCCATCTTTCGTTTTCTCTACTGTATCTCTCTCCCCTCTCCTTTCTACTGTATCTCTCTTTCTACTGTATCTCTCTTTCTACTGTATCTCCTTCTCTCTTTCTACTGTATCTCCATCTTTTGTTTTCTCTACTGTATCTCTCCCCTCTCCTTTCTACTGTATCTCTCTTTCTACTGTATCTCTCTTTCTACTGTATCTCCTTCTCTCTTTCTACTGTATCTCCTCTCTCTACTATATCTCCTCTACTGTATCTCTCTTTCTACTATATCTCCTTCTCTCTATTTCTACTGTATCTCTTTCTACTGTATCTCCTTCCTTCCCTCTCCATCTCCCCCCTCTGTCTCTCTCTCTCCCCCCCCTCTCTCTCCCCCCCCCCTCTCTCTCTCTATCTCCCCCCCTCCTCTCCTCTCCCTCTCTCCCCCCCCCCCCTCTCTCTCTCCCTCTCTCCCTCCCCCCCCCTCCCCCCTCTCTCTCTCTCCCCCCTCTCTCTCCTCCCCCCCCCCCCCCCCTCTCCCTCTCTCCCCTCTCCCCCCCTCTCTCTCCCCCCCCCTCTCTCTCTCCAGGCTCGGCTGACCTTGCGCAGATGTTCCCCACCCCTCCCTCCCTGGAGCAGCACATCATGGGCTTCTCTCCCATGAACCCTGGGGGTAAGGAGTTTTGGTGGCCTGGAGTCCGGGGCGGGTCACACCCTGCTGGACGGCAGCCAGCTCTGCAGCCACTACAAGATGGAGGTGGAGGAGGGCTTCTGCAGCCCCAAGCCCCAAGAGATCAAGGTACGGTCCGCACGTCCGCTCTGCAACCTGCCGTCGCAAACGTTTTACAGACGCATGATGGCATGTTTTGTTAATTGTTATTATTATCGTTGTTTTTTAATCTAGTCCTAAGCTTCTGATACCAATCCAATCCCTTACTATTGCAAACAGTATAGACCCCAAACAGTATTTGACCCTTAGTCTGGCTCACTGGACAAAATGGTTTGCGTTATATAATCCATAGATCTAACATGTGCCAAAAAATTAAAGGCGGTTTGCTTTGATTTCTGACATAACACACTTGGTAACCGATTTTAGTATTTGAGAGTATTTCACACAATTAGGGATGGGCATCCGATTTTCCGAGTTTAAATAAAGGTTTGAAATTAAATGATCTTTTGTCAGTATTAATGTTATTTGTGACTGAAGTAATGGCATCTCGTAGTGCTGAATGACGTTTGTGAGAACGTTGGTACTGTGAACCGTCCTGATGTTATAGTTCTAGTGGTCAGTAGGCCTATCCATTCTGACACCAGAGACGCACCGGACGCCGAAGCGCCACCGGTTTCTTATAGGCACCCTTGATGACTAGCGATGATTATAGAATATTCGAATAGTCGTTCAATTATATGAAGAAAAAAATATGTATTTGTCTATGCAAATATATTTTTGTCTAAATTAAAAATATATATAACTTTTTAAATTGTATTGCTATATTGACATTACTAATGGTTCAACGCATGGCGGGCAAAAACGGCGTAAGTCGTTCTTGGCGACCAATGTGTAGCTGGGAGACCAGGAAATAAGGTGAAGAAAGAGATACTAGAGGTGTTGCATGGTAGCAAGTCAAATAGTTCCCATTGACAATTTAGTGAGACACACACAATACCCCATTTATAGCCCTGCGGTGTTCCAATATCCTACCCCTGTATGGGTGCATCCACACAGCTAAACTACACAGCTAAACTCTGTCCTTTGCCCCCACGATGGTGGAATGAACTACCTACCCACCACAGTTAGGACAGCCGAAAACCCGTCCAATCTTTCGCCGTCGACTAAAGACTCACTTCTTCAACCATTATCTGAAATACCGGTACTTTTTTTGCTTTTTAATTTTTTTTTTTTAATCTAACCCCAACTACCGGTAACCTTACTGTCATGCACTTGTCCTAATAAACTAACTACACTGTAGCACTCAACACTTTGATGAACATTGTTACTCAGCTGATAGAGTGCCCTCCCTGATGACTTGTCGTACAGAACTTGTAAGTCGCTTTGGATAAAAGCGTCGGCTAAATGACTAAATGTAAATGTAAACTAACGTCCACATTTTATCCCTCCACCTTCAGGACTTCTCCTTCGTGTACAAGCCGCAGGCCAGTCAGCCGTTCACGGGCTGCACCATGTACGCCCCTCTGAAGGCCCTGCCCAGCCAGTGCATGATGCCCATCAAGCTGCCGGAGGAGTGCGTCTACACGTCCAGCTGGACCATGGGCAAGATGGAGCTCATACCCCCAGTGCCTGCCATGGGTCTGCTCACCAAAGACGGGTAAACAAAACAGGGCTTTGTTGTCATAGGTCAGATCGAGTCTTTCTTGTTTTTCTCTCTCTTTCTACTAGATAATCCATCTCTCTCTACTGTCTTCTCTCTCTTTCTACTTATATAATCCATCTCTCTCTACTGTCTTCTCTCTTTCTACTATATATAATCCATCTCTCTCTACTGTCTTCTCTCTCTTTCTACTATATATCCATCTCTCTCTCTCTCTCTCTCTACTGTATCTATCGTTCTCTCTTTCTATATATCTGTCTCTCTCTACTGTATCTCTTTCTTTCTACTGTATCTTTCTTTCTCTCTATCTACTATATCTTCATCTCTCTTTCTCTTGTATCTTTCTTTCTCTCCTTTCTTTCTCTCTACTATATCCCCATCTCTCTTTCTAGTGCATCTCTCTTCTCTTTCTTTCTGTTTCTTTCTCTCTCCTTTCTTTCTACTATATCTCCCTTTCTACTGTATCTTTCTCTTTCTACTGTATCTTTCTTTCTCTCCTTTCTTTCCCTCTACTATATCTCCATCTCTCTTTCTAGTGTATCTCTCTTTTCTTTCTTTGTTTCTTTCTTTCCCTCTTTCTTTCTCTCTCCTTTCTTTCTCTCTTTCTACTATATCTCCCTATCTACTGTATCTCTTTCTTTCTTTCCCTCTTTCTTTCTCTCCCTCTCCTTTCTACTGTATCCCTCTTTCTACTGTATTTATTTCCTCTCTCTCTCACGGTCCGTATGATTTGACCCTGGTCTAACCCCCCCCCCCCCTCCTCTCTGCCTCAGTAACATCCCCAGCGTGGAGCCCGACTACCAGAGCTACACGCCGCAGACCCACACGCCCTTCATGTCCAACAGCGCGCCCCCCAGCAAACAGCGGCAACACGGGCATCCTCCCGTCGCCGGCCACGCCGCGCTTCTCCGTCCCCACGCCGCGCACAGCCCCGTACCCCCGCGCACCCCCCGCGGAGGCCCCCGCCAGCGTCCAGGGCTCGCTGAACAAGTACGACAACTCGGACCTCTACTCGCCCGCCTCCACGCCCTCCACCTGCCGGCCGCTGAGCTCGGTGGAGCCGGCGACGGTGCCCTCCATCCCCGAGGCGCACAGCCTCTACGTCACGCTGATCCTGTCGGAGTCGGTGATGAAACCTCTTCAAGGACTGCAACTTCGACAGCTGCTGCGTGTGCGTGTGCAACATGAACATCCGCGGCGCCGACGTGGGCGTCTACCTCAACGACCAGGGCGAGGCGCAGTACCCGTGCACGTGCGGCTTCAGCGCCGTGGCCAACCGCCGCTTCGGCCAGTCGGCGGGCCTCTTCCTGGAGGACGAGCTGGACGTGGTGGGCCGCGGCTCGGACTCCGGGCGCGACACGGAGCGGCAGTTCGAGGAGCTGCGCGCGTCGTCGCCGCACCGGGCCGGGGGGCCCCGGGAGAGGCCCCCCGACGAGCTCATCCTGCTGCTGCAGGACCAGTGCACCAACCCGTTCGCGCCCATGGCGGGCGTGGACTACCCCAAGCCCGTGGGGCCGGCGCCGCGCTCCTTCCTGCGCGTGGAGGAGCGCGACTGCCACAACGACTGCTACATGGCGCTGGAGCACGGCCGGCAGTTCATGGACAACATGTCGGGCGGCAAGGTGGACGAGGCGCTGGTGAAGAGCACCTGTCTGCACCACTGGCCCAAGCGCAAGTGTGAGTGGTTGCATTGTCCAAACCGTTGACGCCGAGATAATAATGATGCACTTTATTTGTATAGAATTAGGGATGTCCGACATTATCGGCCGATATTGGCATAAAATGTGATATCGGAAAGTATCGGTTTAAATGATTATTATTATTTTTTTATATATATATATATATATATATATTTTTTTTTTTTTTACATTTATTTAACCTTTATTTACCCAGGCAAGCAAGTAAGAACTAATTATTATTTTATTTATTGTCAAAGTATGCAGAATGTTGTGTTAATTACACGACAAGAGATATGTAATGTTAATTACCTGAAATTATTCCGTTTTTTGGGGGGGGGGGGGTGAATGAATAGAAATACTTTTATTATTATCCAGAGGGAAATTTGACACTGCAAAAATCGCTCAACGTTAAACATTTAGACGGGTCACGAATAAGAATAGCAAAACAAATCAAATTGCCTAAGAATAGAATAAAATATACAGTAAATAAATACAGTAAAAATATACTGACGTCTACAGTAGGTAGGTAGCACCGTTCATACAAGAATTGCAGCTCACAAAAGTGCTTCACGGCAGCGAAAAAAAGACAGGCGTACAAAATGGGCATAAAAGGAGCACAAAGTGTAGACGTAAAACAAGTATAAAATAGATGGCAGCAAAACGGGCAAAGTCGAGGAACACCAAGTGTAGAGATAAAACAAGTATAAAATAGATGGCAGCAAAACTTGTTTGTCCTTCGTGAGGTTGACTACTTTCCCTCCGTTTCCCTCTGGGTGCGACAGTGGCTCGGGAGGTAAAGAGCAGGTCGTCTGGTACTAGTACCCGGAAGGTTCCCGGTTCGATTCCCGCTCTTCCCCAGCCCCCCGAGCAGCAAAACACTTAAACCCCTAACTGCTCCCGATGAGCAGGTCGGCACCATGCATGGTCGCCTGTGAATGAATGAAAACTTTATTTAACAGATTGCAGAATGGGTACAATACAGTACGGCTCAATACACACAATTGTTAAGGGGATGCAGACCAGAGAAAGACTTTTGTCTTGTTTACATCAGGGTCCCCCATTTTCAATTCATAGTGACATTTATGACATACACAGCATACATGACATTTATGGCATAGGGACATACATGGCATACAGGTATTTAGTACTGTTACATTTGTGACATATACGATATATGCAAATATACAGTACTGTTACCCATAGATCCTGACAGAGTATATACATATGATGGGGAGGAGACTGTACATTAGGAGGGGGTGGGTGGGTGGGGAGAGAATATATACATGCGGTGGGGAGGAGACTGTCTATTAGGAGGGGGTGGGGGGGGGTTTGGACATGTGAACAGGTGAATGTGAGGAACAGAAATTGTAAAAGCACCTTGGATAAAAGATGCTATATATAAAAATGCACCATTTACCGTTTTTACCGTTAGATTTACCGTGTCCTCTTTTCTCCCGAAGCGGCAGACGTGAACAAGCTGTTCTCTCAGGACGTCCTGCGGGTGCTGCTGTCCCTCCAGCCCGTGCTGCAGGACGCCATCCAGAAGAAGAGGAGCGTGCGCTCCTGGGGCGTTCAGGGGCCCCTCACCTGGCAGCAGTTCCACAAGATGGCCGGCAGGGGATCCTACGGTAAACGCAGCCAGCAGTTACACACCTGATTATGTATCGATGTAGTTGGCTGTTAAATTAGCCGTGTGTGAACAAATGTGTGGGCATATAGGGAGGTGTTAGTGTTAGTCTGACGTCACTTTGGACCGCCTGCGAGGTCCACCCCGTATATAGGGATTTATCATTGGGGAGAAGGGAAATGGATTATCGGCTATTGTAACAATTCTGCCTCATGGAACATTGAAAAGCTTTCCATTTTTTGCACAAAATGAGTTCCCTTCTATCGCTAACATTATTGTTTAAGCATTTTTGATTGAAATAAAATTCAACGATTTCCCCCCCCCCTCCCCCGATTAATTGTGAATATTTTCATGTTGAGCTATATATTGTGGATGAATACGCACAGAAAGGTACACCATGCAAATGTTCGTGCTTTATTCGTTTTAAACGAGACGATTTAGAAATGGGCAATGGGGGAAATACGTTGCGATTGTATTATGTCTGTGTGTGTATATTTGTCCTGTTTACCTGTAATGTCATGAAGTATTATGTTGCACTGAACAAAACGGATCTCCCTAATAGAAACAAAAACGGTTACGGGGCTGTCTTTGCGGCGTATCTCTCTCTCTCTTGTTGTGTCCTGTCCTGTGACGGGGAAAGAAGAAGAAAAAAAAGCTTGTAAGTCTGCCCGCTAAAATAACAAGACGATCCGTTTTAATACTCCTCCTGCCATTGCCCTTGACCATGGTACTGCACAACTGGAGAGTTGTTCCCTGGGCACCGCACTGTGTGGCAGCAGCCCACTGCTCCTAAATGTGACCGGGCCCAGCAGTAAGAGACTCGTGTCTGGAAGTCTGATTGCGATGAAATTATTGTAATGGCTTTTTTTTGGGGTGGTGGGGGGGGGGTGTTCTCCATATGATCACAGTTTGAATGTTTAAGAACATATTTACACATATTTACTGTAACAGCTAACGGTTATCTCTAAATAGTAAAAACTTTTGTTTAAAAAAAGGCAGGTGGAAAACTTTATCAGAGTTGGGCTCGTCGGTTTTTCTCTTGATTGTTTATTTTTAGTGGCCAATGCGCTGTGACCTACCCGCGACCCCACTTAGGGTCGCGACCCGTAGTTTGATCGTAAAAACCTTTGTTTAAAAAAAGGCAGTTTGTGACGCCTACCCGACTGCCAAGGTGTTAAAAATTCAGCCAAACTTTAGATGGGATTTCCTCTGTTTTTCTCTGCTCCGAGTCTTGAGGTTAAACTAGATTCAAAATAAACATATTTTCTTCAAATAATACCTTCAACATTTTCAATGTATGACGCATCATTTAAAAGCTTACATTCTGTACTTTCATAATCTGTAAAGATCTGAACAGTTACAGAGGGATACTTGTGCCACAAACGCCTGGGCTCGGTCGCAAATAGTTAGGATGGGTCAAAAATGCATCAAGGGCATTAATAAAGGTTTAACTTAAACTTTAGGCGATGAGAACCGGGGCTAAACCTCTGTCGTGTGTGTGTGTGTGTCCCAGGCACAGACGAGTCCCCGGAGCCCCTGCCCATCCCCACCTTCCTGGTGGGCTACGAGTACGACTTCGTGGTGCTGTCGCCCTTCGGCCTGCCCTACTGGGAGAAGCTGCTGCTGGACCCCTTCGGCTCGCAGCGGGACGTGGGCTACGTGGTCGTCTGCCCCGAGAACGAGGCCGTGCTCCGCGGAGCCAAGACCTTCTTCAAGGACCTGACGGCCGTGTACGAGGTGAGGCTCGTCCAACGATCGCTTCCGCCCCCCACACACAGCCTCATTAAAATTTACGCTGTAATATGTTGTAACGTTTATGTTGTTTTACCTCCACATAGTCATTTTACATATCTGTAGATACTATATCTATATCTGTACATATCGATGACCGAAACGCAAAAATGTGAAAATGTTACTTTTTTGAGAGAAAAAAAGAAAGAAAAATAAATTCTTTTTGCAGATAGAAGATTTTGTGTTTGAGCCATTGATATCATACTCTTACTAGTTACGCTGCTCGACAGTATGACTACTACCATACTGTCTAATTACACCTGTATCACTGTACATATTAATACTACAACTCTGTACATACATCTGATTAGCACTACACTCAGTAGTACTAACTGTAGCACTTGGATGCTAGTTTTTGTTGTACTGTACTTGTGCCGTATGATGACGATACATTTGAATCTTAATCTAATCCAACAGGGATGCCAACTAGGTCAGCACAAGCCCATCTGTAAGACGCACGCGGAGGGCATTGTGAAGGTGGGCGCGGCGGCGGGGGGCCGGGGCGTGGCCGAGCAGCCCCTCAGCGACTGGTTCCTCAGGATGATCTCCAGGGACGGGAACAGCGAGGCCTTCAACAAGCTCAAGCTCTTTGCTCAAGTTTGCCGTCACGACCTGGGTAACACATCTTTATTCGATGACTCTGTGTAACATTAACCCATCCATCTACATTAACACTTTGATTGCCTAAGGCTAAATTCATGATATACCATCCGTTGCCAGCTCTATTTAACATGGATAAGTTCCCCTTCTTTGCAGAGCTATAACTTTTTAAATTCTATTGCTAGATTGCCATTATTAGGGCCCATTCAAGGTCCTATATGTATTGTTCATTGTGTAGCAACGTTAAACTTTTTCATTCACATATTCATAGTAAAATATGGTCTAAAGTATAAGTATGTTTTCATCTTTCTGCAGCTTTCTCCAGAACGTGATTTATAGCCCCAAATGCATTATATTGATGATGAAATACAGTTTGGTAGGAATCTGTGCGAGATCAAAAATTTCAATTGGACGTACTTCTAGAAGTTTCTACGTATCATCTGATGATGACCGGATGGGCGGGGGATCGTTTATAATTCCGTGGGCAGCGTTATATCATTCATCTAGTGTGGGTGATATGATCATCAGAGCAGTTTATATCGAACACGTTCAAAAATAACGCTGAATCTTACCGTATCTTCCTCGCGCCGTTGGGCGATGAGCGTGGAACAGACATTTTCCTATTATGGGATATAGAAATATCGGGTCCATTTCCAGCTTGTATAATAGTATATACGTCCAAATCATGTTGTTTATCGAGTTATTCGCAACGGATCGCTATGTATTGTGACGAGCTAGAGTGCCGGAACCTATAGCGAGTGCCCGGAAGTAATATGGGTGAATAGCACATCGACCAAGTAACATCCTCTTTGGCGATTGCGCCGATCGGCCACCAGATGGCGCTCTTGAGCCGCTAGAGGGTTCTGTGGGGCTTTTTGGTGGGTCTCAGGCCAGCGGATGGGAAATATGAATCCGATCACAGATTTTTGAAATATTGATATCAAAGACGAGTTACGGCGTCTTCGGCAACTTGAGCATGGCGGGGAAGGACGCCTAAAAGCGTCTTCCGGCAATCAAAGTGTTAACTGCACACACTCACTTTAAACAAACACTCACTTTAAACACGTTTAACACTACACCATATTTTATCTATTTATTACAAAAAAGGTTTCCACTACATCCATACCAAATTACCTTTGCATTTTTGTTCCTCATTGTCTGCATTTTTACTTCATTGTACTTTAGGTTGTACTTTTAGTTTGTATATTTGTATAGTGTTTGGACTTTATTCTTTTAACTTTTTTTATTTTACTGTATGAAGCACATTCTCAGGGGGCTCGTACAGAACCAAGCATTTCACTGTAATGTACTTTATACGTGACAAATAAAACAAAACTTGAACTTTAACTACTTCAAGTAAGTACCCAAAAGGCTTATTCAGGTGAAATTGTTTCTAGTATCAAGAGATTAATCTTTCCACCTCTCCTCTCCTCAGCTCCCTACCTGTCCAGCCAGTCCCTGGACGCCTCCCTGTTGTCCCAGCGCAGCCCCACGCCGGTGGTCTCCTCCTCCTCCTCCTCCCAGACCTCCAGCACCTCCTCAGGACCCCAGAGCACCAACACTACCAGCACCAGCACTGCCCAGCCTGCCCAGGCCAACAGCACGCCTCCCTCCTCCACCTCCTCCAACACCACCGCCGCCTCCACCACCACCACCTCAGGCTCCCAGATCGTGGGAGGCATCGCCTCAGCTAAGCCCAGCTCCTACACCCCCTTTGGGACGGCAGGGCTACAGAGCGGAGTCCCCTCCACTCAGAACGGGCCCCAGGCGAACCCCCAGGGAACGGGGGAAAACGGCCCCTCTGCCAACCAGCCTCAGGCCCCCGTCGAAGCCCCGGAGAGGTCAGTTGGTGGAGCCGGGGAAGGTGTTTCTTCACTGATCGAGAGGTCAGTTGGTGGTGATGTGGCTAGATAGGATGGTTAATAATCAGTTAAAAACGTCCCCAAAGTTGTTGTGGCTTTTATACAGCGGTTTACCAACACACACACGTGCTACCTGAAGAGCTTTGTTTTCATTTCAAACCTTTATTTAAACTCGAAAGGCAACTGAGGTTTTCCCTCATTTACCGTTACGTCGAGTCGCATCGTTTAATGTAATAAAGATTGAAATCCAGGGGAAATCTAGACTGATGTTGGCCAGCTCCACAGTTAACAATGAGTCTTTTTACATAGCAACCAGCTAGCTAGCTGTGCTTTATGGGTAATTATCAGCGTGGCTTGAGCTCCTGTTCTACCCCCCCAACCATTGTATAACGCTGTGTAGCTTATGAGATGGGAATGATTAGTGTGAATATCTGACACTTGCACTGGGTGTACACTAGGGGTGGGAATCACGACACTTCAAGTCATGATACGATGGGTATTGCGATTTAGAAGATATTGCGATATGCTGAGTATTATGATCGTGTATATATATATATATATATATTTTTTTTTACTTCCATTTAATTTCAAACCTTTTATTTAAACTCTGAGGTTTCCTTCATTCACAGTCACATCGAGTGTACACGAGGCACAAATAAAGGCATGTAAAATCACACGGCATATAAAATCATAACAATAAGACAACTAGGCGAGGCAAAAGTAAGGATAACCAATTAAAATACGTACAACTTGATTGACAAAGGTTGGAGATCAAGATTTTAAACTGCAACAGAGGGGAGAATCTCAAGCTTTAAGGACCGTTGGAGTTCATTCCATGAGCTAGAGGGGCATCGGCAGAAAAGAACGTTTTATTAAAAAAGAAAATTAAGATCTATACTTTTCGTCACGCAAAATATCGCGATGCTATGCTGTGTGTGTATTTTCTCTTTCTCCCCCACCCCCGCTCAACAAGTCCCCTCTCTCTCGTCTCCTCGCAGCACAATGGACAGGGACAAGGTGGGCAAGCCGACGGACGGGGAGTCCCACGCCGTGTCCTTCCCGCCTGCCATCGTGGTTTACATCGTAGACCCCTTCAGCTACGAGGACGCGGACCGAGAGGCCACCTCCAGCATCTACACCCTGGGCCTGCTGCACTGCTACCTGGAGATGCTCCACTTCCTGCCTCCTCAGATCAGGAACGCTGTCTCTGTGCAGGTGAGGCTCGGTGTTCAGATATGGGTCTGCTGTTCACAGGGGTTCGCACAAGGTCCTTGAAGTGCTTAAAGTGCTTGATTTTTGACCAAAAAAGGCGACGCCTGGAATTCCTTTTTTTTTGTTCATCCATGATCAAATTGTTCTGAATCAAGAAATTGAAATCTTTCTTATTTAAAGTCTTAACTAATTGTCGGAAATTGGTTTTAAGTCATAAATATTGGATCAGATTTTTTTTTAATATATAAAAACAGCATTTACAAGTGAATTGTATCCTTTTTAAATGCCCTTTTAAAATGAAAAAGAGTGTAGAAAAGTACTTGAAAGTCCTTGAATCATTCATTTTGCAATGTCTGGGAACCCTGTGTTCATAAACGATCACTGTTGCTGGCAGGAGGCTCAGTGTTCTGGTGTTTATAAACGATCACTGTTGCTGGCACGAGGCTCCGTGTTCTGGTGTTCATAAACTATCACTATTGCTGGCACGAGGCTCCGTGTTCTGGTGTTTATAAACGATCACTGTTGCTGGCACGAGGCTCCGTGTTCTGGTGTTTATAAACTATCACTGTTGCTGGCAGGAGGCTCAGTGTTCTGGTGTTTATAAACTATCACTGTTGCTGGCAGGAGGCTCCGTGTTCTGGTGTTTATAAACTATCACTGTTGCTGGTACCAGGCTCAGTGTTAAGACTCGTCCGACTTTCAGAAAAGTTGTCTCTGCAAAACTATTATTATTGCAGGTACAAGGCTCGGTATTAAGACTGGTTTGACTTTCAGAAATGCTGTCTCTGCAGAACTATTACTATTGCAGGTACAAGGCTCAGTATTAAGACTTGTCTGACTTAAATTTTTTGGGAGTGGCTTTGTAGGGCAAGTGACATCTGATGCAACCAAAAAATGTGTACAATTAATTGTTGGTCATCTCATTTTATTAAGTTGGTGATTGATTATGGGATTGATTCTGGCCAGACTAGAGTAGATCCAAATGAACTGGATTTAATTTGATTTATTTAGCCTTTATTTAACCAGGTTTTTCCCCGTTGAGATCCTGGATCTCTTTTACAAGGGAGACCTGGCCAAGAATAGCAGCACCACAGAGTCGAGAGTCGGATAACACCTGGTACCAACAGGCTTCACCATCTGCCTTAAATACCTTCAGGCTCGCCAAGCTTTGAGTTTTAAGATCAGACTGGAGATTGTTCCAAGCAGTAGGTGCGGAAAACCTAAAGGCTTTCTTTCCCATTTCTGTTGGGACTTTGGCAACAAGTATGTCCTAAAATGTATATCAAAGTATATTTAGAAATGTGGACGGTAACGGTATATATCATGGTATATTAGTTTTTCTCATAATAATAATAATAATAATAATAATAATAATAATAATAATAATAATAATAAGCAGACTGCAGTACAAGACTCTGATGGTAACAATTTATTGTGTGCACACACACAGGAGAGGGAGAAGGCTTATAACAGACTTAATGATTTTAGAATATTTCATTTTCAGTCAATGAAACGTTTTTATAGAGTAACGTTTGGCTCCTTAAAATCATTGAACGTACAGAGACGGAAGGAGCCCTTCCCATTCCTCACTGTTTGAGCTGCAGCTAATATGAAACTAACTTCGCCAACTTTGCTCCGCTATGAGCAGCTCCAGGATTAGTTGATAGTTTTGGGACCAGCTTAGTTGACATCCGCAGCTAACGTTAGTTTAGGTCGTCGAACATGGAATTTGTAATGTCCTTCCACCGCTTGCTTTCATATGGACACTGGAAAATGACTGCTAGAGATGTCTGTCTGTGTTGTGGTTTTTCCATTGAGCACAGTGGAGGGACTGCTTGTGTCTGTGGAGCGACTGCTTGTGTCTGTGGAGCGACTGCTTGTGTCTGTGGAGCGACTGATTGTGTCTGTGGAGCGACTGCTTGTGTCTGGAGCGACTGCTTGTGTCTGTGGAGCGACTGCTTGTGTCTGTGGAGCGACTGCTTGTGTCTGTGGAGCGACTGCTTGTGTCTGTGGAGCGACTGCTTGTCTGGAGCGACTGCTTGTGTCTGTGGAGCGACTGCTTGTGTCTGCGGAGCGACTGCTTATGTCTGTGGAGCGACTGCTTGTGTCTGTGTAGCGACTGCTTGTGTCTGTGGAGCGACTGCTTGTGTCTGTGGAGCGACTGCTTGTGTCTGTGGAGCGACTGCTTGTGTCTGTGGAGCGACTGCTTGTGTCTGCGGAGCGACTGCTTGTGTCTGCGGAGCGACTGCTTGTGTCTGTGGAGCGACTGCTTGTGTCTGTGGAGCGACTGCTTGTGTCTGTGGAGGGACTGCTTGTGTCTGGAGCGACTATACTTATAACAATTCGATAATTATCGATATCGAGAAATAAAATAAAATTATCATATCGTTATCGCGATATGATTTTTTTCCATATCGCCCAGCCCTAGGGCTGGGCGATATGGCCAAAAATGATATCACGATAACGATATGATAATGTTATATCACTCGATATCGATAATTATTAAGTATTACATTTAATTTTTTTAACAACAGCTCTGTTTATTTTGCAGCAATTCTTTGTTGTTGCCGCCATCTTTAGTGTTACATCCCCTCACACTCCAGTTCTCAGGCTGCAGCTGGTTTGAAAGCGAAAGTAAACCGGCTTCTCTGCTGGCTGTGGCTCCAGGGGAGTTGAACAGTTCTGGCTCTGCTAGTTTCTTTTCTATCTTTGTGCGCTTTTTTGGTGGACAAACCACCGCACATGTGCACCGTGACTCGTGACTGGAGACTAGCTCTGCTAGCACACATGGCCTACTGTGTACAGACGGTTTCAAAATGTATTTTAAATTAGAAAGCAAACTAAATAATCTGCACGCCTCTTGACTGGCAGAAAGAGGCGTGAGCACATCGGACCAGTACTGGCTTCCCTGCACTGGCTCCCTGTTCGCTTCAGAATTGATTTCAAAATTGCTATGTTTGTGTTCAAGGCCTTAAATGGTCTGGCCCCTCAGTATCTAGCTGAACTCCTCCATCTTTGTACCCCAGCTAGAGCACTGAGGTCAGCAAATAAACTGCTCTTTTAGATGTCCAGAGGTCTAGGCTGAAGACTAAAGGCCATCAAGCTTGTGCTGTGGCTGCCCCTAAATTATGGAACAGTCTTCCACTGCAAATGAGGTCTGCTGCCCAGACCCTACAGAGTGTTAAAACACAGCTGAAGACTCTCCTGTTTGTATTGGCGTTCTGAGGCTTGCTAAGCGCCACACATCCCTGGTCGTGTCGTGATTGTTTTTCAAATTTGATTGTAGTTTTTATGACTCTTGTGTGTTTACTGTATTTTGTATTTCTTTTAGTATTTCAGTTATTTTTATTGTACAGCACTTTGGTACAACTTTTAAAAATTTTTAAATGTGCTATATAAATAAAGTTGACCTTGACCTTGGAGCTTCTGTCTGTGGAGCGACTGCTTGTGTCTGTGGAGCGACTGCTTCTGTCTGTGGAGCGACTGCTTCTGTCTGTGGAGCGACTGCTTGTGTCTGTGGAGCGACTGCTTCTGTCTGTGGAGCGACTGCTTCTGTCTGTGGAGCGACTGCTTGTGTCTGCGGAGCGACTGCTTGTGTCTGTGGAGCGACTGCTTCTGTCTGTGGAGCGACTGCTTGTGTCTGTGGAGCGACTGCTTTTGTCTGTGGAGCGACTGCTTGTGTCTGTGGAGCGACTGCTTGTGTCTGTGGAGCGACTGCTTGTGTCTGTGGAGCGACTGCTTGTGTCTGTGGAGCGACTGCTTCTGTCTGCGGAGCGACTGCTTGTGTCTGTGGAGCGACTGCTTGTGTCTGTGGAGCGACTGCTTGTGTCTGTGGAGCGACTGCTTGTGTCTGTGGAGCGACTGCTTGTGTCTGTGGAGCGACTGCTTGTGTCTGGAGGTGGAGGGACTGCTTGTGTCTGTGGAGCGACTGCTTAAATTAACTTTTACTGAGAGGAGTTCTCTCATCGTGGCCAGCTAGGAGACACTGCCCATAGCCCATGGCCTCTCACTTAGGTGTGAACTAGGCTATTGTTTGGGGCAACCAAAATGCTCTCCTCAGATCGTTCCCTGCCAGTACCTGATGCAGCCTGTGTTGTTCCCTCTCCCTCAGATCGTTCCCTGCCAGTACCTGATGCAGCCTGTGTTGTTCCCTCTCCCTCAGATCGTTCCCTGCCAGTACCTGATGCAGCCTGTGTTGTTCCCTCTCCCTCAGATCGTTCCCTGCCAGTACCTGATGCAGCCTGTGTTGTTCCCTCTCCCTCAGATCGTTCCCTGCCAGTACCTGATGCAGCCTGTGTTGTTCCCTCTCCCTCAGATCGTTCCCTGCCAGTACCTGATGCAGCCTGTGTTGTTCCCTCTCCCTCAGATCGTTCCCTGCCAGTACCTGATGCAGCCTGTGTTGTTCCCTCTCCCTCAGATCGTTCCCTGCCAGTACCTGATGCAGCCTGTGTTGTTCCCTCTCCCTCAGATCGTTCCCTGCCAGTACCTCATGCAGCCTGTGTTGTTCCCTCTCCCTCAGATCGTTCCCTGCCAGTACCTGATGCAGCCTGTGTTGTTCCCTCTCCCTCAGATCGTTCCCTGCCAGTACCTGATGCAGCCTGTCCGCAGCGAGGAGCGACACCTCTACAGCCAGCACCTCAAGTCCCTGGCCTTCTCCGTCTTCACCCAGTGCCGCCGGCCGCTGCCCAACTCCACCAACTTCAAGGCCCTCACCGGCTTCGGCCCCGGCCTGGCCATCGACATGGCCCTCAAGAGCCCCGAGGTAACGGTCTAAAAACCTCCGGTCTTCTAGGACCCCGTTTTCAGAGTCTGATTCCTTTTATCGTCACGTCATTCTGTACCTTTTTTACAGCTAAAAAATTGTGACATTCGCTTTGTTGTGGTTCCTCGACCGTAGCAGCATCCAATAAAATAGAAATAGCATAGAATCAGATAAAATAACAGCAAGATGACTATATACAATTCTAACAATGTGTGCTGTGTACAGATGACAAGGATGCGCAGGCGGCTGGGTGGCGGAGCCGACATTGCGCTCGTCACCAACGCAAGAGACACCGGGTTCGACTCCGGCTGTCGGCGTTGCCTCCGGCTTGGGCCAGTCGTCATACTAACTCAATTGGCAGAGTTAGCGGGTGGGAAGTCGATGGGTGGTAATCTGGACGTTGTGGACAGCGCCTCCTACAGGTCGGTTGGGGGACGCCTGCACAGCAGAGACAGGAAATGGAGGGGGTAGTGTGAGCCTCCCACACGTTACACCTCGCCAATGAGAGTCCGTGCTGGCAGGTGAAAAGATGTGACAGGCTGCCTCCTCGTGTACCGGAGGGGACGCGTGTAGTCTTTTACCAACAAGGCTGCCTCTAACACCGCTGGGGCTGCGATGGGAAAAGCTAGGGTGGTCGTCAAGCTGGACCGCATACTCAAATGAGTACACTGCTGTGAAAAGCTGCCCTTGAAACAGCAGCAATACAGCTCTTCCTTGAGCTGAAGTGATGACCCGAACATTTTCCAAATTGTCAACGGTTTGCTTTAAATTGTATAAGCATTCCGTGATGGTTGCATAGTCCAAGATATGGACGTTGAGAAGCTTGTTTTTAACGGTCGCCGTTTCCCTGCCGATGCAGTGACGATATGAAAACATGCCTATCTGTGTCCTCCCCTGGGACAGGTAACATATCGACAACACTCCGCTGTAGTTTCTGGAATTAAATGATGTTCCTCTCTGTTTATAAATAAAGATCGCCGGTGCCACTGCTGAGTCAGTGTATATATATGCACAGAAAGTTCGCAGTGGAAAGTCTCCTTGCATTTCGAGTAGTTAGGCTGCACTGCACATGAAAAGACAATCATGTCTGACGTTTTGATTTTAGATCTGATTCACGGCCCGTGCACAGCGTGCAGCGAATCCTTGGAAAAACGCGTTGTCGATATGTTACCTGTCCCAGGGGAGGACACAGATAGGCATGTTTTCATATTGTCACTGCATCGGCAGGGAAACGGCGACCGTTTAAAACAGTTAAAAACGAGCTTCTCAACGTCCATATCTTGGACTATGCAACCATCACGGAATGCTTATACAATTTAAAGCAAACCGTTGACAATTTGGAAAATGTTCGGGTCATCACTTCAGCTCAAGGAAGAGCTGTATTGCTGCTGTTTCAAGGGCAGCTTTTCACGGCAGTGTACTCATTTGAGTATGCGGTCCAGCTTGACGACCACCCTAGCTGTTCCCTTCGCAGCCCCGGCGGTGTTAGAGGCAGAACTAGCGTAACTCGCTGTTTGGGCGTAGAGAGAGCGTACGTCAGTGGCCAATCAGATCGCAGAACCCGAACGCGGAACTGCAAGTTTGTTGGTAAAAAGACTACACGCGGAGGGGACACGTGATGCAAGGCTTCTATCCTCCCTACAACCGGCCAGTGGGGGGCATATGCGAGCAACGTTCAAGACAGGGGAGGGGAGAATTGGCACAATGGAATTGGGATGGGAGAAAAATAGAAAAAGAGGAGAAAAAGTGGATAAAAAAAAAGATAACAAGATGCGCAGTATGCAGATATTACACTATCGAATATAAATAACAATCTGATCGTAACTGATCCGTGAGATCAGAATCAGAATGGTCTTTATTGCCAAGTAGTTTGCTCATACAAGGAATTTGATTTGGTCGTTTGGTGCGACACTAACAGACAATTAAGGTAAGATCAAATAAAAGCTAGAATAAAAGAAAATGGAATATAAACTAAATTAAACTAAAAGTATAATAAAATGGACCAGGGCAGGGGGCTCCAGTAGCTCACCGCATATCTCGGCGCTATTTCTGCGTCGGGGAAAACCGTGCTGCGTCACGGATCTGGTTGACTCCGAGTTCGATTCCCGGACCCGCCGTCATTTGCCGAATGTCTTCCCCTGTTCTATATCCCGTTTCACCCTGTATCTGTCGGTCATGCTTGACCAGAAAAGCGATAAACGCTAAAAAATAAAGTGTAAAAAAAAAAAAAAAAAATGACCAGGGCTGTACAATTGTGCACGATGTAGTCGAGTATATACACTAATTAGAATAAAAATACAGTGGGATGGAATATTTAACCGTTCCTAACATTGCCCCCCCCCCCGTTCCACAGCGGCCCGAGTGTCTGCGTCTGTACACGCCCCCGTTCATCCTGGCGCCGGTCAAGGACAAGCAGACGGAGCTGGGCGAGACGTTCGGCGAGGCGTCCCAGAAGTACAACGTGCTGTTTGTGGGCTACTGCCTCTCCCACGACCAGCGCTGGCTGCTGGCCTCCTGCACCGACCAGTACGGGGAGCTGCTGGAGACCTGCATCATCAGCATCGACGTGCCCAACAGGTACCACACAGTCACACACACAGTCACACACGCAGTCACACACGCATCTCATTTACACAGGGGCGTTTACATAAATGGGGCATTTATATAGCGCTTTTATCCAAAGCGCCTTACAATTTTCATTCCTCACATTTTACCCATTCACTTAAACATTCACACACCAATGGTGGAGGCAACCATGCAAGGTTTTCAAGTTTGTTTATTATTTGTCACATATGTACATGTACTTTACGGTGAAAGCCAACCTGCATGCAGTGCAACCACTGTTGACAGAGGGGCGACAGTGGCTCAAGAGGTAGAGTGATCGTCTGGTAATCGGAAAATTCACGGTTCGATTCCCGCTCCTCTCCGGGCAGCGTGTCGAAATGTCCTTGAGCAAGACACTTAATCCCCTAATTGCTCCCGATGAGCAGGTCGCCTCCGCTGTCGGTGTGTGAGTGAATGGGTGAATGTGAGGAACAAAATTGTGGATAAAAGCGCTATATAAATGCACTATTTATTTGATTTACCCTTTACACATCCTGGAGTACGGAAAACAGCCAGAGAACACGTCTTGAGTAACTTCTAGCCAACAACACAGAGGTTTCCCGTAACGTCATCGCATCTCTAATCCATGTGTGTTTTCTTTGGGCCAAGGGCTCGGAGGAAAAAAGGCTCGGCCAGACGCCTGGGCCTGCAGAAGCTGTGGGAGTGGTGTCTCGGCCTGGTGCAGTTGACATCACTGCCCTGGAGGGTGGTGATTGGACGCCTGGGCAGGATGGGCCACGGGGAGCTGAAGGGTACGTGTGCAACAAGTGTGCCACATTCACAAGTTGGTGGTTCTCTCTGCCTTGTTGGTTTGTGACCTAAGAACAAGAGGAATGCCTGTTCATTAGCCCACCAGCATGTTTAGGTATAGACACAGTGAACTTTGACACCAAAGAATGATTTGGGACAATAATATATATATTTGTGGAAAAAGCTCCCTCTTGTCTAGTATATTACAGACATTTGGTACAGATTGATCTAGCATGAATCGGTACTCAGTAGTATCGATGTAATTCTGTCTGTACCCTTAAAGGTACCCTAGTTGTAGTTGCTGTCGTCATGGGGATAAAAACAAGGAATATCTTATCTTATCTCTTCTTTGTGTTTCCAGACTGGAGTATTCTGCTGAGCAGGAGAAACCTGCAGTCCCTCAGCAAGCGTCTGAAGGAGACCTGTAGGATGTGTGGCATCTCTGCTGCAGACACTCCCAGCATCCTCAGCGCCTGTCTGGTCGCCATGGAGCCCCAGGGTTCCTTTGTCATCATGCCAGGTAAAACATTTTTAAAATAGGGCACAAATGTACTAAAATGCATAGCGAAATGCACCCGTAGGGTCTGTGGTAATAAGGAAATGACACAATGGTTACGGGGAGGTAGTCATAAGCACTTGGTCGGTCACAGAGGCCTTCAACGACACTGAACGGTGATCCAATAGAGTTAAAACGGGAGAGATCCAGTTTGTTTTCTGATGTCTCCGTCTGTTCCTTTTGTGGGATAAGGGTAACACTGCTAGCATGATTAGCATAGATGAAGTCACCCTAGGTGATGGGCGCGCTGATTGCATCCTGGCCTCTCTCCAAACCTCTGTGGAAAGAACATGCATACAACTTGATTTAATGCAGAAGTCTGTTCTGAAACCTTGTATCATAATTAGACCACTGACCACTAAGTGCGTCTGACTTTTAACCACCAAACCTGCACGGACTACAGCGTATGACGTACATGTGTATAGTACTGCACCTGTGTGTTCACTAGGGAAATAAAACGCCAACATCAATTATACTTATCGAGATAAAAACACATTACTAGATGAAATTCAAAGCCTTCCGAGCAGAGTCGAGTTGGAACATCTTTTCTGTTTTTAAGTACATTATCATCATAGGGTCTTGTTTTCATTAAAACCCTTAAAACAGTACTGTGTGCAAAATTGCAAATCTTCACGCAACTATTGCTGCTTTTGTGAGGGAAAGTATCGCGGAACCATCCAGCGTTTCTCAGAGGATGGAGGTATAGTAGTGGTTGTGAAGTACGGTGCAAAAAAAAAAACATGTTTATTTCACAGATATGTGTTTACTTGCGTATTCCTATCAAATTATTGTGTTTGCTGTACTGTTGCTGTGCGATACCCGGTATATGTATATGCGTGTGTATATAATTATAAAACGGGTAACTCTAATCAAGCAATCTGATTGGATCATAGCCGTGGTATAATGAGCGTATATCCATAGCTAAGTATTTTTTACAAGTCAGTATCGCTCCGCGTCTGAGGGGGAAAACACATTAGCCTTGTGTTTAAAAATGCCTGTTAGCGCCATCTGAATCTGTGGATAAAGCGATGGTTTTATCCACATTATTTGATTATTGCCACTTCCGCTAAATGTATTGATCTAGCTACTAACTGGGGAGACTGATACATTTATATATATATATATATAAGGAATATATAGCAGCACTACGACCCTTAGCTGTGATATAATAACCATATACCATGGCCTGTCGTGAGCCATTGTATATGACAATGCGGAAGGTTCTAAGGCTTTGCTTAGAAGCGGTGGCCATTCAGCGTATGCAGCGTAGCGCTACTGCCAGGTGCATATAAGGGAAACACTGCTATCATGTATTGATCTAGGGGTGGACGGTATAAACGGTATGAATTTGCGCTACGGTATGGATTTTGACTATACCTTGTTGCAGGGTTAGAAATAAAAAAAAAATTCAAGGGCTTTTTTTGCCCCCCTTAATTGATTTTCGGGGGCTTTTTTTTGTATTTCGGGGGCACAACATTTTTATAATAAATTAACATAAAGATTATAAAACATTGTTGAAATTTTTTTTACAGTCTTCGTCCCTATGTTTGATAACGTAATGTTAATGTCTCCATATATAGGGCTCTACGCTAACCTTTTTCCCAAGGAGCACATGTGCTCCTAAATAAAATGTTAAAGGATAACTCCACTATTTTGGGAAATTAGCTTATTTAACATCTTCCCTGGAGTTAGACAAGAAGATGCATACCTTTTTTGTCTCTGTGCGTGCATTTTAGCTTTGGGAATAGATGCTCCGTTAGCATAGCTTAGCTTCATCACTGGAAGTGAGGCAGGACAGTAGCCTTACAGTGCCTTACAGTGTATTGCAAGGTCTGACATTGACCAAACTTGATATGCATGACCTTGGTGGGCTCTAGGTCAACTCCTGAAAAGGGGGTCAATGTCAGACTTTGCAATCAAAAGTTAGGGGGCTAATAACCCTTGCCATAATTTCAGTGCGCCCCTAACGTTTGATTGCAAGGTCTGACATTGACCCCCTTTTCAGGAGTTGACCTAGAGCCCACCAAGGTCATGCATATCAAGTTTGGTCAATGTCAGACCTTGCAATACACTGTAAGGCACTGTAAGGCTACTGTCCTGCCTCACTTCCAGTGATGAAGCTAAGCTATGCTAACGGAGCATCTACCGTACTTTTCGGACTATAAGCCGCGGCTTTTTCCCCCATTTTTCGACCCTGCGGCTTATATAACGGTGCGGCTTATATGTGGACCAAACCCGAAAATATTGCTTTTTTTACTGCATTGAAATGTTATTTATCTGTTCCCTTATTTGCTAAACTTAATACAACTTGTAAATGAGTTAATTCTTGTTATTTGTCCGACAGTATTGTGACAATCCCCTCTGTGCACGAACCCTTACATATGGTAATTAAACATTAAAACACCTGCGGCTTATAGTCCAGTGCGGCTTATATATGTACACATCATTCAATTTAGCTGCTGCGGCTTATAGTCAGGTGCGGCTTATAGTGCGAAAAGTTCGGTATTCCCGAAGCTAAAATGCACGCACAGAGACAAAAAAGGTATGCATCTTCTTGTCTAACTCCAGGGAAGATGTTAAATAAGCTAATTTCCCAAAATAGTGGAGTTATCCTTTAATAAATAAAATCTAAATACAAATTTAGGAGCACACAGAAATTTAGGAGCAGAGTGACAATTGTTCAAGTAACACACACATTGATTGATTGATTGATTGATTGAAAAGTTTATTAACAGATTGCAGAATGGGTACAGTACAGTACAGCTCAATACATACAATTGTTAAGGGGATGCAGACCAGAGAGACTTTCGTCTTGTTTACATCAGGGTCCCCCATTTTCAATTCATCATAACATATATGACATACATGACATACAGATAGACAGTACTGCTACATCTATACATGTATGACATATCAGATTTGCACACACACACACACACGATGTGTGACATGGCTTGGTTTCATGTTTTGAGGTACCTTCAATTATCTGTAAATAATACATACATACTCTTATCTAAATAGATTAAATATGATTGTCCCTGAGGGCAAGTTGTGTTGTTGTCAGATCGATCAATGAAATACGTTGCGCGCTCAGCGCTGTGGAATGAAGGAAATGCGCATCGGGATAATTTGGATGTTATTCTTTGGAGTTGTGTTACAAATGGAACGGTCTTTCCCCGCTGAACACAAGTTACTTAACGTTACACAGGTCGCGCTATGCAGATGCTTAGCTTGCTAACGTTAAGATAGCAGTGTAACTTAATGTTACACAGCACTATGCATGCTTGCTGAAAAGCAGAGCTGTCTGTCTGTCTGTCTGTGTTCGCACCTCAAGCACCCTTAACACGCAGCGGGCCCCGCCTCCCTCCCTCCCTCTTTGCATTCCACCCAAAAACTGAATTTCAGTCCAGTTTCTTAACTATTAACAGCGGAGCTGTTTTGTAATCTTCACTCTGCAAGTAAATGATTTTTCCGGTTCGCACACACACATATTATTAGGGGCAAATACGGGGGAAATGCTCGGACTGTAGAGCATATATATAATTAGTAAACTGTCGGGGGGCTTTTATTGCCCCCCTTAACTGATTTTCGAGGGCATTTGGTCAATTTTCGAGGGCATTTTGCCCCAAGCCCCCGTTAATTTCGAACCCTGCCTTGTTGTGACCGGTAGAGCAACACAGTGTTGAGGGAGGGGGCTGCCAGGAGCGGAGCCAACGCCAGCCCGCCGAGACAGGGCTCCACAGTGCGACTATTTCACTCGGATTTCCCCCTAAAAATAGATATGTGCAAACTGGAAAAATCATTTAGGAGCACAGAGGCTTTGCGTAGTGGGCGTGTCAACTCGCAATTGTCATTTCATAATAGACACGGAACAGAGCGGACCTTCAATTCTAGAAGCAAACTAGCTCTTCAGCCCTGCGTTGCACACAGCTGTGTGACAACTTCTCTCGCGAGTCGCGCAGTTTCTCTGTGTAATGTAAACTCTGCGTCGGATCCAATGGTCTAACATGCTTTGCATCCTCGCCATTCTGGAATGCCCACGTCGCGCTAAAGTCTTAAGTAATGTTGAATGTTGATGTAGCCTCAGAAAGCTAACGTTAGTTCTACTCATAGCAGCCTGTTGATGTAGCCTCAGAAAGCTAACGTTAGCTCTACTCATAGTAGCCTGTTGATGTAGCCTCAGCAAGCCAACGCCGGTTCCACCCCTAGCAGCCCTCCCCCTCACTCTCTCTCTCTCTCTCCCCCTCCCTCTCTATCTCTCTCTCTCTGCTAACAATCCTGATTCGATTCTTGAACCTATTTCATTCCAAAGGAATATATTGATGGACATTAGCTATAGTATATAGCTCAGCAGCTGTAACGGAATACTTTTTATTTTTTATTATTTATGTTTCAACAATGACTTTAAAAAAAGCCAGCGGTGGACCGACATAGTAAACGCTGTCACTGTTTACTTGTGTAAGGACATGGTTCCTTTTCAAACCGCCGATCGACAGGGCTTTAAAGACATGGTCAAAACACGATCCAAGATATGCGTTACCTGCCCGCAGACACTTGAGAAAAGGTTTTTCATTTTTCTATTGCAGTTTTGCACAACAAATGTTCTTAAAATACCTCTGTACTATGTGAAATATGTCCTAGAGTAATACAAGAGTACAGTAATAGCTGCCAGTGTTTTACCCCTTCAGAAGCATGTATATCAGACATTTTAAGATAAGTTAATATACCGTGATATATACCGTTACCGTCTACGCTTCAAATTATACCGTGATATACATTTTACACCATACCGTCCAGCCCTAATAGATACGTCCCCATCTGTAGTCCAGTCTTAACTGTGTGAGAGACGAGACAAGAGTTTGACATTTTTAAATTAGGTCACGCATCAAGAGTCTGAACCTTTTTCACCTTCTCTCTCCTCCTCCCCGGCTCCTGCTCCTGCTCCTCCTCCTCCCGTTTAGACTCCGTGTCGACGGGTTCGGTTTTCGGACGCAGCACCACGCTGAACATGCAGACGTCCCAGCTGAGCACGCCGCAGGACACGTCCTGCACCCACATCCTGGTGTTCCCCACCTCGGCCACGGTGCAGGTCAACACCAACACCACCGACAACATCGACATCAACTTCAACCCCATCAACCCAGGTACGTAGGAGAGAGACACGCAGTTACTCAGGATACAGGACGGACTGGGACTAGTAGCGCACGGTGAATATTCCAATTAACTAAATGAAAAAATGGTACATACAGATGCATTGTTTTCGACATAATTTGTCAGCACTTGAAAGGAGTCAAAGGATTTCTTTGTGGTGAATATTATTATGTTCTTGTGGACTTTGTTGAAATTAAAGACGGGTGAGACGTTAAAACCGAGGTCCCGACTGAATTTGGTCGTTTTAAAGAACCCAGGGTAGGGGGTTCCCCAACGTTCCTGGCTGAATTCCCAATCCGGTCTCTGACATCAAGGCCACCTAATCATCCCCTCCCCCCTCTTAATTGGCTGATATCAATCCCTGTCTCCTGAGCCATTCAGCTATTGTGTAGTCAGTGTGATGTGTGCCTGGTGCCAGTGTGTATGGCAGCCATTGAGCCTGCGTAGCCCAAAGGTTGGGTGCTACACGGTGGTGGTGAAGGGGGCAATTTCCACTCTACATTGTAAAGCGCTTTGAGTCTGTCTAGAAAAAAGCACAATATAAATGCATACATTTTTGTGAAGATCTTTCTGACACGCAGCTTGATTTGTAGATCAGGGACTCTTGACAACACAAGAATTATGTTAAAATGAGAAGGAGTAGTTCTAATTTTTGGAACCCTGGCCTTATTTGCTACCAATGATGTTGAGCGGTGAGTCCTTTCTCAGCACAATCCGTGTTGTTCCACATACCAGCTCGGGCTAGTTGGCCACACAAACCAATGCAAAGTCAATGGGGCCAAGCTCCTGTCTGTACGAGCTGCCTGAATACAACTGAATCTTGCTCCACACAGGGCACACATTGGATATCAAGTTGTCTTCAGAAAGGAGCTTGGCCCCCATTGACTTTTGCATTGGTTTGTGGCTAACTAGCCAGAGCTAGTATGAGGAACAGTACGGATTGAGCTGAGAAAGGACCGATCAACAATCGGTAGTAAGTAGCTAATAAAGGCTTTGGTTCCAAATATCTGTACTATCCCTTTAAGCTATCTGAAACATATCTATCTGAAACGTATCTAATCTGAAACATATCATCTCGCTAAAACAAGAAATGGACAGCTTCTTTACGTTAGGAAATTGCAGTAGTTAACTTTAGTTTTGGTAAATAAAGATGACTGTCTTCGGATGGAGCTTCTATCCCCATCAGGCTGCTCTGTGTCGACTCACTGTAACACCCTCGTGCACACACACTCACTGTAAACATTCACTTTAGACACTTTTTAAACATTACACCATATTTTATCTTTCTTACAAATTTGCTCCACCTCATTTTTGCATTTAGTTTTTTTTGCATTTTGTACATTTTCGTTTTTTATATTGTATATTTTGTAGTGTTTACTCCTTTTACTTTATTTTTTACTGTATGAAGCACAATCTCACGAGGGTCATACAGTACCAAGCATTTCACTATAATGTACATGTACCTTTTTATATGTGACAAACAAGACAAAACGTGAAACTCCATATCAACCTCAAGCCTCACCGCCTCTGCCCGTGTGTTTCCCTGCAGACGGATCGGACGGGATGGGCATCTTCGACCTGTTCGACAACGACATGGTGGATCCTGATCTCATCAACATCCTGCCCAACTCCCCCACCACCTCGCCTCAGCACTCCCCTGGGTCACACTACCACCAGGGGGGCGACGGCAGCAAGGTCGGCCTTCACCCTATAACCTGCCTTTACTCCTTAGCTGTGCTTGACCACTTCCTCCTTGCACTTCTTCTGTAACATGTGAACTTGCCACCACAGTCGGGACAGCCGAAACACCCCACCAATTTTTCACAGTCGACTAAAAACACACATATAGATATCTGAAATTAAGAAAAGAGGGGTAAATATTTAAAAACACGAACCGGTCTTTTACTATCATGCACTTTTCCACTAAATAATCCTCCTTGCCTATGTTACTACCTACTATACTATTAGGTCTTTACTACTATGCACTCAACACTGTAGCACCCAAGTTCAACACTGTTTGACGAACAATGTTACTTAAGTTTAAGTTTATTTGGATCCCCATTAGCCACAGCTAATACGTAAAATACAGTTACAGACTTGCATTATACACTCAACATTCACATGGCATACAGACAAATTAAAAACAACAATACATACTCCTATCAAATTCATAATAAAATACAACAATACATACTCCTAATCAATTCATAATACAATACATACTCCTAATCAATTCATAATACAATACAGCTTATATATACAATTTAGCTTTTTCACACATTATCTATGTTTATATCAACCATCGTCGACTAAAGACTCACTTCTTCAACCACTATCTGAAATGATTAAAAAAAATTAAAAAAAAATAAAAAAATCTAACCCTGACTAACCTTACTGTCATGCACTTGTCCTAATAAACTAACCTACACTGTAACACGCAACACTTGATGAACATTGTTACTCAGCTGATAGAGTTGTACCTTTCTTGCTGTCTTGTCGTACAGAACTTGTAAGTCGCTTTGGATAAAAGCGTTCAGCTAAATGACTAAATGTAAATGTAAACCAATTATTCAATCTTTTAATAATATATCAATATCAGACGCATACATTTTCATTTACATTTATCCCTATCTCCTTATCCGACACATACATTTTCATTTACGTACACACCCATTAGGGAACACATCTATTATGGAATGTTGTTTTACCAAGATTCTGAAACGACATTTGCTACTCTCCTGCGTAACATGTCTGGGAAGAGTTCCATTCCTGCATACCACAGAACATGACAGTTTGCTTCATTGAATTCAACCTCACTTTTGGAAGTGTAAAACCTCTTGCAGAAGCATGTCTGGTGGAATGGTCGCGTTTGTCAAGACTTATAGATAAATTGTTATATAGAATTGAGGGGATCTTTGTAACAAGAATATTCCTAGTGAATAACAAGCTGCCACAGTTGTACCCTTCCTGCTGACCTGTTGTACAGAACTTGTAAGTCGCCTTGGATAAAAGCGGCAGCTAATTGTAAATGTAACGTTTAGCTTGATTAATGTTTAATAACGACGTTAACACAGAAATGATGTCACAAAGACGGAACTTGATGATTAATTGTTGTTGTTTTTGATGCCGGCGCGCTGCAGGGCCAGAGTACGGATCGCATGGAGTCCCACGAGGAAGCCCTGAACATCTTACAGCAGCCCATGGCTCTGGGCTACTTCATCTCCACAGCCAAGGCCGGGCCACTCCCCGACTGGTTCTGGTCTGCCTGCCCTCAAGCGCAAACCCAGTGCCCGCTCTTCCTCAAGGTACATTTGGCACTATATATCTCAGTATGACCTGAAATCCATATCACTGTATATTATCATGTTTTACCCCTGTAGCGATAAATTACACTGTCTGCCTTCTAGCATGCACTTTGCTACTAAATAATCTCCCTTGCCTATATTACTACCTACTATGCTAGTATGTCTTTACTACTATGCACTCGAGACTGCAGCGCCCAAGTTTCAACACTGTTTGATGAACATTGTTACTTAGCTGCCAGAGTTGTACCCTTCCTGCTGACCCGTTGTACAGAACTTTGGTCGCTTTGGATAAAAGCGTCGGCTAGAGAGACTGAATGTAAATTAAACAGTAATTATTTATTTATTTTAGAAACCAACATACACATTTCACATTCTCTTATCGCGGTGGCCCTCTGTCAACATGTTTGTAATGCTTTCAACGTGTGATTTGATTCGTTGTTGGGACATTCACTCGAGTTAAAGGGGCGCCAAATTAATGCGTGCACTGGAGGAATGTGTCTACCAAACACGTATACGGGTCAAAGGAGGTCGTTAAGGGAATCATAACGTCGAAAAATAGCCCCTTCAAAGTGTGACCGGACTCTTTTGATGTGGCGTAGCGGATGTGTAATCTGGCTCTCTCTGGTGTGGCGTAGCGGATGTGAGTCTTAATGGTCCCTGTCGTCCTTCTGCCCAGGCCTCCTTGCACCTGCACGTGTCTTCTGTCCAATCGGATGAGCTCCTGCATAGTAATAGTAAACACTCCCACCCCCTGGACTCCAACCACACCTCCGATGTGCTCAGGTACGCTGCTCTCAGATCTGAGGAAAACTCATTTTACATATTTATATATAATAAGGGTACGCTGTTCTCTGATCAGAGGAATCTTATTATATTACGTATTTATATATATAATAAGGGTATATTATTATTATTGTTCTCAGATCAGAGGAATCTCATTATATTACGTATTTTTATATATATATATATAATTACGCTGCTCTCAGATCAGAGGAATCTCATATTACGTATTTATGTGTGTATATATATAAGGGTACGCTCCTCTCAGATCAGAGGAATCTCATTATATCATGTATTTATTATATATATATATAATAAGGTACGCTGCTCTCAGATCAGAGGAATCTTATTATATTATGTATTTAATATATATATTAGTTATTACAATGAAGGGGAAATGATGATGATGATGATGTTTTTCCTGACAATGGAATGTCCCTTTCCCTTCCTGTCGACAGATTTGTGCTGGAGCAATACAACGCCCTCTCCTGGTTGACGTGTGACCCTGCGACCCAGGACCGGCGCTCCTGTCTGCCTGTTCATTTTGTAGTGCTGAACCAGATGTACAACTTTATCATGAACATGCTCTGAACTGTGATGGGATCACACTCTTGATATCTGATGGATCACTCAGTATAATCATGGACTTCTGGATCCCACCCCCCCCCCTGAACTAAATGGACCTCAAGGATGCACTACCGTCCCTAGTGGATCCTACGCAACACTCAACTGACTGGAAGTTTCCAATCAACTAAACAATCAATCAAATGCCAAGAACCCATTTTAGCATTTTGGATGATCAAGGGACTTTTCATAAAGGAGAATAAATTGTCTTTTTAATGACTGTAGATTGCAATCTATGAAATTTTATCCCAATGAAATGCCTGCATATATTATTTATTGTAAGTTTTTAAATGTGGAATTTTTAATGCTTAATATCTTTTATATATTACAAACCTAGAGGGTGTGTATATTGCCATCTCACTGTAAAGGAATTGGTTTAAAAAGTGATGTAATTTTTCTCAATTACAATACGGAGAACTGTTCAAGTGAATTTGCTGTAGATTGCTTTTTAGAGTATTATTTTTTCAAAAGGGGTACAGACCTTTTTATTGCCATGCTGTACAAATGAAGTAGGCTGGCCTGGGCATTGACGACCCACCCGATGAGTGGATGAGACTTAACTCTCCGTCTGCTTTTGTGCCAGAGTCTCTCGCACAGTAACTCAATGAGCTCTGATTAAGAGGAATAAAAGGTACATTGTCAGATTATATATTTTCTATGACAGATTTAGATAATTGTGTGTGTATATGTGTACATATAATTGTGTGCCGCTACTGATGGTGCAGCTTCTGTTTTAGGAATAAAGTGCGTCTACCTATTGCCCTGTGGTTTTTATTGGACTTTCTTTCCATCCTCGCGATACTTTGACACTTGAAAGACCCCGCGGTTTTTTTACGGTGACAAAGCGTTGGGTCCGACGACGAGGCGCATGCGCGTGGTATTTTAGGTCACGAGACATTTCGAGGCATGGTAATTTACCAAGGAAACTATAAAGGAAGGGACTGTCAGAATATCAGTTCTATTGAAGCTTATATTAAACTTAAAAACATACAAGCTAAGCTATTTGAGGAAATCTATATCAAACGTTAGCTAGTTAACAAAGCAACACATTGCTGATGATTCTTCTGACATTCGAGGTAATAACCCGAGCCTCGAGGTAAACTATGAGACCGTTGATCCCGTTCCCACACTTTGCACCAGATGTGCGTCCACCACGCGCTACACAGTGACGCGATGACTAGGGCCGTCTTAAATACTTCGAAGCTTCAAGGCGGCTACGTGGCGTAGTGGGCAAGGCGCTCGCCACGAAATCTGGAGACGCTGGGCTCGCCTGTTCGAGCCCAGCGCTCCACATTTGCTTTCAGTTTAGCTGGTCGTCCGTACTAATACACATTGGCCGTATTAGGGGGTGGGAAACTGATGGGTGGGGATCGGGCGTTGTGGACAGCGACTCCTACAGGTCGGTTGGTGCGCCTGCGCAGTAGAATCAGGAAGTGTCGGGGGCAGCGTGAGCCTCCCACGCGTTACTCCTCGCCACTGAGAGATCGAGCTGCGCAGGTGAAAAGATGCGACTGCTGTTACCTCAAGTACCGGAGGGGACTTGTGCTATGTATGACTTAGTCCACATTGCAGCCGGCTTGTGGGAGGCAAGAAACAGCGTTCGTGACAGGGGAGTGTTGAATTGTGGGGCGGCGTGGCTCAGGGGTAGAGCGGGTCGTCCAATGATCGAAGGGTTGGTGGTTCGAATCCCGCTCAAGCCCATGTCCATCCCACTGCCGTTGTGTCCTTGGGCAAGACACTTAACCTACTTGCCTCGTAAGAATGTGTATGCATGTGAATGAATGTTGGTGGTGGTCGGAGGGGCCGTAGGCGATGATTATTCGCCACGCTTCCGTAAGTCTGCCTCAGGGCAGCTCTGGCTGCAATTGTAGTTTACCACCACCGGTATGACTGTGTATGAACAAATAATGGACTCTGTAAGCGCTCTGGGGTTACTGGGGTGTCACAAAGAGCGCTATATAAATCCAATCCATTATTATTATTGGATGATACGAAATTGGGATGGGAGAAAATATAGAAAAAAATGGGAGAAAAAGTGGATAAAAAAAAAATACTTCGAAGCTTCGTTCGATGGCACAAGCTTCGAACATAAAAAGAAAATCGAAGTTTAAAAAAGAAAAAATCTTTTATTTATTTTTCTTACCTCCAAAATCTTGCGCCTCCATTCCAATGAAACGAAAGTAAGCGGCGCCTCGACTCCACCTCTACAACAAGCACGTGGAGATTATCTGTGTTGAAAACAAGGACATGTGCAGCAGACATGTCGACGAAGAAGTCATCAGACGTGTGGTTACACTTTAAAATATGCAAAGACAATGCCCAAAAAGCAGAGTGCCAGATATGCCAGAAGAAAATGGCATATCGCAACTCTACAACAACTTTGTCAAATCACCTAAAAAACGTACATGATGGCGACGCCACACAAAACATTAATAAGGCTATGCCTATGCTGCTATGACTAATGTGTTACCAAGTTGGCCAATTTAATTGTAATCATCTGCTTTTGTAGGTGCATTGTCTGATATAATTATAAATTAAATATAATATAATTGTTTGCTTGATAGACGAAGGTTGCAACATAATTATGTCATGTCGTTGGCTGTGAGAGCAGCCCCACTGCACCAAGGCAGCGCAGCCGAGTGAAACCTTGTTGGCTGCGTCACAGTCACAAAAGGGGCTACTTAATTAATTAATCCAATCCACTTTATTTATAGAGCACATTTTAAAACCACAAAGTTTACCAAAGTGCTGTACAAGTCCCACAACATAAGATAAAAAAATATATTCTAATACATTTTTTTAAATTTTTTGAAGCTTTGAATTAAATAAAAAAGCCCTAGCGATGACCCTTCCTTCCTTTGATAGTTTCCTTGGAATTTACAAAGATGGAACGCATGCATGCGCTGTCGTGTCTGCCGTTTTACCAATGGCGCTTTTCCCTGTTGGTTCCCATGGGTTGAACAATTAGTGTTGACTCGTCATTGAACCGTGGGTTATATAAGGTACAATGGGTCGTACGGCAACTCAATTGAGCAATGGTTTTAACTGCGCTCCTAAAAGGATTTGTTATGTTAGCGAGAATGGCATTAGCTAATCAAGGAGAACATGACATCCAAAAGCCTCATCCACTCACCGCCTTATGGTCGCTCTAATGGGATACTGCTGGAGGCAGGCTAGCCCAGTTTTGTCTTGCGTGTAAAATAAATTGCATGCCTAATTTGAACACATGAAAATGTTTGCTATACAATAGATTAATAGAATAGTTTGCACACTGATGAAGGCCGGATGGCTGAAAACGTTTTGTGCCCTTTAACAACTTGAAAATAAAAACAGCGATATTCCGAGTGCGGTCCCTACCTCCTTTTTTTGCTATACAATAGATACATAAATACATCCAAAGTAATGTTACCACAAAAGTGGATGTGGATTTGACAGTACATACAGTACATGTCAATGATGCCCATAGTGTTACTGTATAGATCTCTTGAGTGTCAAATCTTTGAACATTGACCATTATTCACATGGTGGTCATTTAGCTCTATATATCATGCTCGGGTTGGGATTCCTTTCCGCCGTGTGAATATGGTCAATTCCCATTCAGCTCTCGACCTCACTGACTGCTTTTAAGTCTTTACACTTCACTTGGCACTTCAACAAGAAAACCATAAAGATTCTTTTGCACACGCACGTCCAAAAGCTCTAAAACAGTTTTGCACACATTCACTTAGTTTTACAGTTATTAAAAGTAAATGAGTTTGAGTAGGACCACCAGTGAGGTCATTGGGGACACTGAATAATTACAGCAGCACCATGATATGGTGTGTAGATTAAAACATGTGTATACCTTGTTTTATAGGGACTAATACCTTATAATTTAACAAGGATTCAATGTCCCCGATGACATCACTGGTGGCCATATTCAAACTAATTTACTCCCGATAACTGTCGAACCAAATGAATGTGTGCAAAACCAGAGTTTTTGGACGTGTGTGAGATTATGTGCAAAATAAACCTGCATTGTTTTTTGGTGAAGTGTTCCTTTAACATCACAGTTTATAGCTGTTTAAAGGTAGGCTAGTATCTGTAACGCTGTTAAACAGTAACCTCTAAGCATAATGTACCCCCCCCCCCCTTTGGTTTTTACAAAGTGCAATACCAACCTTTTGCCTAAATGTCACTGTTTGACAGCACAACACATTCTACCTTTTTTAACTATCTTGCTTCCTTACTTGCAACCCAATGAACTTACACATGTTTACATGAAGGAAATTGGATAACTGTGTAAATCCTTATCACTATGTAACTTGCTGAGTGATGTGAAATTTGTAATGTGTGCTATTATACAACCCAGCATTGTCTTCTCTTCCTCCGGACCATAGATTCTGGTCTGCAGTAATCCAAGAACCAGGTAAAACTGAAATATATCAAAAGATTTTATGTCCTGAGAAAATAGGTCTTCGTAAATGTAAATGTTAATTACCAACCAAATAGTGTTGCTTTGTAATGGTGGTGTGGGTTGATGACTTGGCCAAACTAATTAAAGGTTGATATTTCTAAATAGCATGTCCCTCCGTGATCCCAGAGTTTGTGTTGGAAGGAACCTGGAGATTTCCTCTCTCATTGTCTGGCCTGTTATTTATACATCCACTCAGTAAAGCTGACTATGCCAAATCAACTGTTTCTCCAAACTCAATCACCAGGGTTTAGGGGCCCGCCTGATGGGATTACACTAAGCCGTTAGTGCTAGTTAATGGTCTTTCCCTCTGTTGGTAAGTAACATTGACTACTTGGTCAGGGGCCACAGACAGCTGACGCTGGTCTCTACTGTATCTGGAGAAGTTACAGTGAAGTATCTGGTGAACTGAAGTTACAGTGAAGCATCTGTTGAACTGAAGTTACAGTGAAGTATCTGTTGAACTGAAGTTACAGTGAAGCATCTGTTGAACTGAAGTTACAGTGAAGCATCTGTTGAACTGAAGTTACAGTGAAGCATCTGTTGAACTGAAGTTACAGTGAAGTATCTGTTGAACTGAAGTTACAGTGAAGCATCTGTTGAACTGAAGTTACAGTGAAGTATCTGTTGAACTGAAGTTACAGTGAAGCATCTGTTGAACTGAAGTTACAGTGAAGCATCTGTTGAACTGAAGTTACAGTGAAGCATCTGTTGAACTGAAGTTACAGTGAAGCATCTGTTGAACTGAAGTTACAGTGAAGTATCTGAAGAATTTAAGTTACAGTGAAGTATCTTTAGAAGTGAAGTTACAGTGAAGTGTCTGAATATTTTAAGTTACAGTGAAGTATCTGGAGAAGTGAAGTTACAGTGAAGTGTCTGAATATTTTAAGTTACAGTGAAGTATCTGGAGAAGTGAAGTTACAGTGAAGTGTCTGAATATAAGTTACAGTGAAGTATCTTTAGAAGTGAAGTTACAGTGAAGTATCTGTTGAACTGAAGTTACAGTGAAGTATCTTTAGAAGTGAAGTTACAGTGAAGTATCTTTAGAAGTGAAGTTACAGTGAAGTATCTGTTGAACTGAAGTTACAGTGAAGTATCTTTAGAAGTGAAGTTACAGTGAAGTGTCTGAATAATTTAAGTTACAGTGAAGTATCTGAATAATTTAAGTTACAGTGAAGTATCTGGAGAAGTGAAGTTACAGTGAAGTATCTGAATAATTTAAGTTACAGTGAAGTATCTGAATAATTTAAGTTACAGTGAAGTATCTGAATAATTTAAGTTACAGTGAAGTATCTTTAGAAGTGAAGTTACAGTGAAGTGTCTGAAGAATTGAAGTTACAGTGAAGTATCTGAATAATTTAAGTTACAGTGAAGTATCTGAATAATTTAAGTTACAGTGAAGTATCTGAATAATTTAAGTTACAGTGAAGTATCTTTAGAAGTGAAGTTACAGTGAAGTGTCTGAAGAATTGAAGTTACAGTGAAGTATCTTTAGAAGTGAAGTTACAGTGAAGTGTCTGAATAATTTAAGTTACAGTGAAGTATCTTTAGAAGTGAAGTGTCTGAATAATTTAAGTTACAGTGAAGTATCTTTAGAAGTGAAGTGTCTGAATAATTTAAGTTACAGTGAAGTATCTTTAGAAGTGAAGTGTCTGAATAATTTAAGTTACAGTGAAGTATCTTTAGAAGTGAAGTGTCTGAATATTTTAAGTTACAGTGAAGTATCTGAATAATATTTTAAGTTACAGTGAAGTATCTGAATAATATTTTAAGTTACAGTGAAGTATCTGTTGAATTGAAGTTACAGTGAGTGAAGTATATGTTGAACTGATGCTACAGTGAAGTATCTGTTGAATTGAAGTTACAATCAAGTGTGTTGAACTGAAGTTACAGTGAAGTCTGACGAGGAAGAGAACAGCATGACTTCAGATCTGACATCATCAGCCGAGATGGATGTTTTAAAGCCATGCCATATTCATGTGCCTCAATGCAAGCATGAATGTAGCAGCCATCAGACATATCGTTTCCATCGTAGAGGAGTCCACACCTTTGATGCTACACTCACTGTAAACAGCATATATAGCAGTATATAGCCTTCGTGTATGGCAGTAACCCTCCCCTCCTTGTCACAAAAGTAGCATCTGCCTCTTGAGCCAGTGTGTGTCTTCCGTGAGGGAGAGAGGGAGAGAAGAGAAGAGGAGGGAGAGAAGAGATAGGAGGAGGAGCAGGAGAGAGGGGAGAGAAGGAAGGTAGTAGAGGAGGCTGCATTTGTTAGATGACATGCTGGTGGGAGCTGGATATTATTCACTGGATACGTCTCCTGAAACACCAAGGTCTGCACTCATGTAAGTGACTTGGATGAATATGTTCTGTATGTAGAATAGCTTTAACCACAGGAACAAAGCAAGAATGAGATCCGCTAATTAACACACATGTTCATTTTCTCATTTAGATACACATTGGCACTTGAGAGATTAAAGGACTTCTTTTGTTAAGTTTTGACAACTGATGTGCTGACGTATAGGTCTGTTTAATAGCTATAACAGAACGTACATTCATGTGCCTTCTTCCCTGTGGTCGATTAGTTTATTTACATCATTCTAAGCGAGACCTTTTCCCAGGAATGTCACCACAGACACCCAGTTCATAATACTTGATTATTCTGCATAGGGGAGGGCTTTCAAGTTCAAGTTTCAAGTTCAAGTTTCTTTATTAGTTGTCATACAGAAGTACAGAATACTTTTATACAAAAAATGCTTCTTTCTGTTACGCTCCAGAGATTGTGCTAGACAAAAATAGATAAGTATAAAATAAGTATAGCAAGTATAAAATAGAAGTCAAGTACGTAGACACAAGTGTTCAGTATATATACATACAATGTTCAATGCAGAGTAGAAGTAACTGAGTTACCATACAATATAATAATATACAATATACTATAAGTGCAAAGCAGAAATGGGATGAGGTACAATTTACAGTAAGGTGTAATGAGGTATGGGTTGTAGTGCAAATTCTTTACCAATAAATATAAAGTGTGTTTAGGTGTTCTAAAGTGGGTAAAGTAGTGAGTTGTTTGTTTAAAGTGAGTGTGTGCGTGTGGATGTGTGTGCTGTGAGTGCAGATGGTGTTACATAGTGTTAATGTTTGTTGAGCATCCTGATGGCCTGAGGATAGAATCATCAATGGGCCATAGGTTCATTCACCATAGTGTTAGCTCATTAGGCGATAGATAGTGACTTAACAGGCATTTATTTAAATGAAGATCTTTGAGATTGCCACTTTAAAGAAAAGGTTACTCGTGTACAAGGAGTGTTTTGTCTAACGCGTTGGAGGCCTGTGGAGCCCCGTATCATGCAGCTACTCTTTCTCACACTCCCATTCAGTCTATCCAGACTTAAGCCCCTAACAAACAGCTCCCTTATTAGATTAAAAGATTTATCTGGCCCGCTGACTAGGACGAAATTTAGAGAACAGTAGTGTTTAACCTCCAGCTAATCTTGTCTTTATGAGAAAGGAGGGATCAGACTACTGGATCGCAAGACTGACACCGACGTTTTAAGCGAGGTAGCAATAGGGGATATCTGCAGAGCCGCAAGCCCAACGTCTGGGCGGGGCTTCTGGGCTTGTACTCGGTTTGAGGCGTTTGTTCGGCTCTGCAGATATATACCCTACTCCGAGGTAGCGGAGTCACCGAGAAACCGGCGGGAGAACATTTCAATTACCTAGAAAACGAGGTTCACATTACGCCTTCACGTGGCACGCGCGGTCGCGCGCGCTCGGCCAATCAGAGAGAGGTCTGCAGAAATGGAGCTCAACCAATCGGAGAGGGGTCTGCAGAACTGGAGCTACTATTTGTAGAGACGCATCAGAACCCAGCTTGTCTGCCCTCAGATGAGGCTATTGGAATAATTGGATATAGTACTAGATATCAACTACTGAGTAGCAGGAAAGCTTACGAGTGAATCACTCATTTCCTCTTGCGTTCTTCTGATTTCAGAAGTGATCATTTGGGTAAATGTGTTCCATTATTTACATTTACATTTACATTTAGTCATTTAGCTGACGCTTTTATCCAAAGCGACTTACAAGTTCTGTACGACAAGCCATCAGGAAGGGCACAACTCTATCAACTGAGTAACAATGTTCATCAAAGTGTTGAGTGCTACAGTGTAGGTTAGTTTATTAGGACAAGTGCATGACAGTACGGTTAGTTAGGGTTAGATTTTTTTATTTAATTTTTTTTAATTCAGATAATGGTTGAAGAAGTGCGTCTTTAGTCGACGGCGAAAGATTGGACATGTTTTGGCTGTCCTAACTGGGGTGGGTAGTTCATTCCACCATTGTGGGGCAAGGACTGAGAATAGGCGACTTCTCTTTGATGACCCTCCCGGAGCTTGGATAGGAGTAGGTCTGAGGCGGCCAGAAGATGCAGAGCGTAGGGGTCTTGAGGGTGTGTAGTTAGAGACCATTGACCGGAGGTAGGCAGGAGCGGTTCCCTTTGCCGCACGGTATGCTAGGTCGAGGGCCTTGAAGCGGATTCGTGCAGCAATGGGGAGCCAGTGCAGGTCCCTATGCCCACAAATTAAGTGGGAAAGCTATACTTATTAATGTTAGCCATGGCAGTTGGTGTCTAAATTCAGGGGTAGGCTATATGTCCTCTATGAGACTACAAGAACACATGTGTGCGTAAGAACATTTCATGAATGAGGCCCATTGTTTTTATCTGTCCTATAGTCACAGAAATGTAGTAGATTAATTCATTGGTTTAGTTTCAGTTGACCAAGACTTTGTTAGTCGATTTTCATGCTTTTTACCATGTCATCATGGTGGAGGATTATGTGCTAAGAGATGGGCTCCTCTCCTCTGAGAACTGAATTGGAAGCCCCCAAACAAACGCTGCACTCGTTGAGAGATGCAGTGTTTGTAGGAGGGATCGGCTGTCTTGTTGGGCAGATAATAACCTTTACAGAAACGCTGCACAACGAGAAACAAAGATCTGTTGAAAGGGAATTTATTGCAACTTATAAGCGCCGTTTATTTGCCATGAATGTTGGTCTTATGTAGCCATAATTACTGGACAGAGACACACACGCTACATAACTAATCATGTGTCCTGGGAGCGGATGGATCCCAAATGAATTAAATGGATTTGCAGGCCAAGTCCTCAATTGGATTATTCTTCAATTGTAAGAATGTAATCTAACAATATATCATCATTTAGATTGTATATACAAGGTAAATTGACAAAAAAAAATGCTCAGCGTAGCTTAGAAGTATATATTTTGGGCATTTCTTTTGTGACTTCCGGTTGCATGTTTGTAATTTAGACTGAAGAAATTATGACGATTCGGAAATACCACTGCAAGGAGATTTCAAGTTCAAGTTTCAAGTTTTGTTTTATTGATCACATATAAGGCACATGTACATTACAGTGAAATGCTTGGTTCTGTATGAGCCTCCTGAGATTGTGCTTCATACAGTAAAAAAAAAAAGTAAAAAGAATAAAGACCAAACACTATACAAAATATACAATATACAAAACTAAAGTACAAAATGCAAAGATTAGGTAGAGATGTAATGCAAATCTTTTAGCAATAAATAGATCAAATATGGTGTAGTGTTTAAAGTGTCTAAAAAGTGAATGTTAAAGGTGAGTGTGTGCCTGTGGATGTGTGTGCAATAAATGTAGAATGGATGGGTTAGTGTTGCACGGAGTCATCGAGCATCCTGATGGCCTGGGTCCTCAAACTCCTTCTGAGTCTCTCTGTACTGGCCATGAGATTCCGGTAGCGCTTGCCTGACCGCAGCAGTGCAAAGAGACAACCGCTTAATTACCATAAATGTGGTCATATGAAAGGTCAGGAGAGACAGAAGATCGCTGTCCTTGGGTTGAGTGAAACCAGGTGACCTCCTGTCTAAAGTCTAATATTCTTCTCTAGACAAGACAAAGCACACACAGAGAGAGAGAGGACCCATGGCATCAGACTGTAGTACAACATGTACAGTGATACAGGGGTGTA
>NC_140165.1:306450445-306687755 GCF_963971535.1 Notolepis coatsorum | reverse complement strand
CATGGCGTCAGACGCTCAGTAGGGCCCTCATCAGCTGAGAGCAAATTAGTTTAGATTCAAATGTATTGTCATTATAAAGTACAGTACAACGAAAATAAGTTTGGCATCCAACCAGAGTACAAATGTAGCAGTAAAGTGCAACAGCAATATACAATGTACAGGTGATTAAACTGGGTACAAAATGTACAAATTAGTACTACTGAGTGTAGTATAATATGCATAGTGATACAGGTGTAAAGACAAGTATGGTAGTAGTCATACTGGCCAGCAGCGTAACTAGTAAGAGTAAGATATGTACAGATAATATAGATATAGTATCTACAGATACGTAAAATTACTTTGTGCAGGTAAATACAAATAGGTATGGATAGATATATATGCGGTGAGAATAAATATATATATATATACAGAATATATGGTATATACAGCATTTGTACATGCTATCATACAGAGCTATGATAGGATTCTAGGATAAATTCATATGCAACACTTACTACTTATATACTTATTTTCATAATAAATTCAGACCAAACTCTCACACTGTCACTGTAGTCCACGCTGTAGTAGTCCAACCACTCATGAGGATGAAACAAAAGACCCAATTCTGCAACCGACTACCACCTCAGCACTCCAGCCCCAAGAAACAATGTCATTGCGGTTCTTGTGAGTGACGTAATTGTGGAGGGAGTGATACTGGCTATGAACTGGTGATAGGAAAGCAAGGGCTTCGACGCATCTATGATGACAATAGAGAGAGAGAGGCTTACAGTGGTCTGTGCAGATGACATGATCGTAGGAGGACGAGTTCTCCCGCCACAGAACAACCACGTAAGTGATAACCAGACAGCTCTGTTCTGTGCTTGTCAAACACGAAGAGATGGTGGGAAGACACACCGACCACAAAGGCTCAAAGGCCGAAGCGAGGAAGGAATCCCGGAGGAAAATAAATCCTTCTTAGCATACAATTCCAGAATAAAGAGACAACAATTACACCGGACCACGCCTCGTAACAGGTGCTGAGCGAGGTGTGAGGTGTTGAAGACGCAACAATGGAGGAGGAATAATGGAGGGGGGGGGGGAGATGAAAGTAACAAACTGAACGAACTCCACCTGACATTGAAGGAGCTCAGACAAAACATCCGTCAAACAAAACGACCACTTCTCACAGCTGCACAATTATTCAATGTTGGATGTATTATAATATACAGTATTAGATGTCGTAGATTGTACTGACAAGCCACTCTGCGGTACAGTATGTTACTGAACCTATATGGGGGGTTGTTATAGGCAAACAAGCCTGCAGCAAATCTCTTTTTTATACACATATTTCTGTGGATACTCGTGAATCAGAATCAGAAAGGTCTTTATTACCTAAATAATCTCACACATAGAAGGAATTTGTCTTGGTTGTTTTGGTGCATCAACATTAACGGGCAATTAAAGTAGAATAAAATTAAATGGAATATATGAACAAAATTAGAATAGAAATACAATAGAATAGAATATAGGACAGGGTTGTACAATTGTGCAAGAAATATGAATAGTGCGTGGTTTACTTCTGTGGGTTACTTACTGTCCTGTAACTGACTGACCGAAAGGAAAGCTAAAAGCAGGTCAGTGCCTCAGCCACTGAACACTGTGCGTCAAGGAAAAGTGTGAGCCTGCTAGTCCTTTGCCAAATCTCATCCGTTCTGGCGAATGGTCCACTCCGCTGGTGAATTTGGCCTTGCAGTTACTTTGTTCCAGTACATCTGCAACCCCACAGTAGAACCTTTAGCCAGCCCTGTACTGCTCCCAACAACAAACCCACTGATTCCCAAACATTTAACTTTTCCCAATCTGCTACATCAACACCTAACAGTATGCTCACATTTTGAAGCTATGAAATCTGAACATGTTTTTCATTATAGCAAAGTATAAGGATCCCATTGCATTTTTAATTATGGCGGCATGGTGGTGTAGTGGTTAACACTGTCGCCTCACAGCTAGACGTCCAGGATTCCGCGTTGCCAGGTACCCAGGTGGGGTATCTCCCGGGCCTTTCTTCTCCCCCGTGCTCGCAAGGGTTTCCCCTCCCGATAAGATCAACCCAATGGAAAAAACATGCACAACAGATCGCTAACGTTGTCGTGTCCCTGACGAAGACGGACAGGAGCACTTGGATTGGTCCCCGGGGTGCGGCCGCACGCCGCAGCTCTTATCTGCTCCCGGCTGCCCTTGGGGGGAAGGACAACGGGATGGGTCAAGCGCAGAGACTCAATTTCATCGGCGACCCAAAAATTGCACATGTGTGTTCCTGTGTGTGCCGTCCGTCGCATGTGTGTGTCACTGCATGATAAATAAAGACTTCTTCAAAAAAAGTCCAGTTTATATTATAATTGGGCGACAATGGCTCAGGAGGTAGAGCGGTCGCCTGGTAATCGGAAGTTTCTCGGTTCAATTCCAGCTCTTCCTGGCAGCGTGTCGAAGTGTCTTTGAGCAAGACACCTAACCCCCTAATTGCTCCCGATTGAACAGGTTGGCACCTTGCATGGTTGCCTCCGCCGTCGGTGTGTGAATGGGTGAATGAGAGGCGGTTTGAATAGAAGAGATATATAAATGCAGTTAATTGAGCATTTTATTAGAATATTGATTTGCTAGCTAAATGATTAAGTCATGGTTCTTCCTGCCAAATTTGTAATGAATAATGACTCTGTGTCTTTGTGATCCTCGTCTAGACTGCATGATCAGGAATTGGAGGCACCCTTCCTGTCTTGGGGGGCCTTGCCTTTCATGGTCACTAACGCTCATCAGCACCAGCACACACAGCAGCAGACACACCAGCGTACCGTCACGTCACTCCTCCACCCTTCACTCAGCATGTTTCCTGCCCCGTCTATAATGAGGACCCAGGACACTAATGTAAGCACAGGGTTGCTGTTGTATTGAGATAATTACGTTACAGTGATAGAATACTGTGTATAGTTTGTAGCGGGTTAGTAGTGACACTTTTTTTTTCAAGTTCTGTTTTATTTGTCACATATATAAAAGGTACATTATAGTGAAATGCTTGGTTCTGTATGAGCCTCCTGAGATTGTGCTTCATACAGTAAAAGACTAAAGAAAACGATACAAATTAACCAAAATAAGCACAATCTCCACAGAGCGGCAGCCGAACAGCATGTTATTGTTGTATCTGTCCTAATGTGCTTTATGTTGTAATGACATTTGGCCCTTTGTTTTAACATTGAGAGGACCACAGTGAATTTTATATCTGATATGAAAGGGTTTTATAATAGAGGAACCCTTTCATATCAGATTGAGATTCAGATTATTTTAATTTGTCACAGCTTCTTAAATGTACATACATTCAGAAAAACGTGAGAAGCTTGTTTTTATTCCCGGCTCCTCAACCGTAGTAGTTCAGTATAGTTCAGTGTTTTTTTTGGATGTGGACCTGAGACTGTGGTACCGGCTGCCAGTGCCAGACGGCATGAGCTCAAACAGTTTGTGGTTTGGGTGGCTGATGGGGTCTTTCAGGATCCTGTGTGCCTCGCTGACGCACCGCTCGGTGAATATACCGTCTATGGTGGGTTGTTCTGGTTGGTGTTTCCAAACCATGCGGTGGTGCATCCCGTCAGTATACTCTCTGGGGTGCCTCTGTAGAAGGCCCTCAGGATGTGTGGCCCTATGCCGAACCTTTATATATATATATATATATATATATATATATATATATCACTATTTCTAGTGGCTCTCCTTCTCTCTTTTCACCACTCACCCATTATACTCATTCGTTCTCCAGCTCCTGTCCAGAGAGACGGCCATGCTGCCGTCCTTCCTCCCCTTCCCTGACTCCCTCAGATCCTCCCGGGCTTCCTTCCAGCCCAAGGTACAGTATGTTTAGATTAGATTAGATTCAAATGTATATTGTCATTATACAGCACAAGTACAACGAGAAGAAGTTTGGCATCCAACCAGAGTGCAAATGTAGCAGTAAAGTGCAACATATACAATATAGCCTACAGGTGATTAAACTGGGTATAAAATATACAAATGAGTACTACTGAGAGTAGTGCTAATCATATGTATGTACAGAGTTGTAGTATAATATGTACAGTGATACAGGTATAAAGACAGTATGGTAGTACTTATACCGTCCAGCTACTGCTAATTTGCAAAAACTGGAGAGACGACGACCCTCACGATGTGTTCTCGCCGCCATCTTGGTCATGTTTATAATCTGTTCTAAAATATGATGTCAAAGAAATGGAAGTATAACTCGTTTCTTTTCTCGCTTCACTCTAATAGTTCAAAGATCCGTCGGATTCTAAACAGAAGGTATGAAAACACTTTTGACCAAATTCTAAATGAACTGTCCTGCTTCACCTCTGGATACTGTTTTATGTTTTCATTCAATCTTTTTAATTTTTTTTATTTTAAATTATCTTTTTCCTCCTTCTTTTCCCTGTTTTTCTCCCATCCCAATGTTAGTCGTTATGCCAATTCCCAATCCCCTTCCTGGTCGTTGCACACTCTACCCCCTACCGTCGGTCTGGGAGGGCGGAGACTATCGCATGCTTCCTCCGACACATGTGTACCCAGCCCACCACTTCTTTTCACCTGGCAGCGCGGACTCTCGCTGGGAGAGTGTAACGTGTGGAAGGTCACACTACCTCTCCCAGATCCTTCCCTTGCTGTGCAGGCGCCCCGACCGAACTGTAGGAGTTCGGTCGGGGCTATCACGTGCTTCCTCCGACACACGTCCAGCCAATCAACCGCTTCTTTTCACCTGGCAGTGCGGATATTCTCCGAGAGGGCGTAGCGTGTGGAAGGATCACACTATCCCACTCAGGTCCTATCCGCGCTTAGCAGGCGCCCCGACCGAACTGTAGGAGTCGCTGTTTACAACGACCCGGACCCACCTCCTCCTTCTTTTCCCTGTTTTTCTCCCATCCCAATGTTAGTCGTTATGCCAATTCCCAATCCCCTTCCTGGTCGTTGCACACTCTACCCCCTACCGTCGCTTGCTGTGCAGGCACCCCGACCGAACTGTAGGAGTTGCTGTTTACAACGACCAGGACCCACCCTCGCCGGGTTTACCACCCGCTAACACTGCCAATTGTGTTAGTATGGACGGTCGGCCAAGCCGGAGGCACCACAGCCGGATTCGATCCCACTAGCTCTGTGGTGGTAGACAGACGCTTAGTCCGCTGCGCTACCCGGCCGCCCACTTCATTCAATCTTTTAACATGTTTTTCTTCTCATCAGAAGCCAGGGAGGTGGGGGGCCATGCACGTCTGCATCGCATGGCAGATCTACCACAATAAACAGAGAGCTAAGGTAAACGTGATATTGTACACATTATGTCAAAATGTTCAATCATATCACATGGGGACCTATAAAAGAGATTAGCTAATATTTTTTTCGTAGAGGCATAGGCTACATACAATCATTTTTAGGGATGCTCGATATTGGCTTTTTTACCGATAGGCCTACCGATATACCGATATTGTCCAACTCTTAATTTCCGATACCGATATCAACAGATACCGATATATGCAGGGTTTCCCCCCCAAAAAACTGAATAATTTCAGGTAATTAAAGGATAACTCCACTTTTTTTTTAAATTAGCTTATTTAACATCTTCCCTGGAGTTAGACAAGAAGATGCATACCTTTTTTGTCTCTGTGCGTGCATTTTAGCTTTGGGAATAGACGTTCCGTTAGCATAGCTTAGCTTCATCACTGGAAGTGGGGAAGGACAGTAGCCTTACAGTGCCTTACAGTGTATTGCAAGGTCTGACATTGACCAAACTTGATATGCATGACCTTGGTGGGCTCTAGGTCAACTCCTGAAAAGGGGGTCAATGTCAGACTTTGCAATCAAAAGTTAGGGGGCTAATAACCCTTGCCATAATTTCAGTGCGCCCCTAACTTTTGATTGCAAGGTCTGACATTGACCCCCTTTTCAGGAGTTGACCTAGAGCCCACCAAGGTCATGCATATCAAGTTTGGTCAATGTCAGACCTTGCAATACACTGTAAGGCACTGTAAGGCTACTGTCCTCCCCCACTTCCAGTGATGAAGCTAAGCTATGCTAACGGAGCATCTATTCCCAAAGCTAAAATGCACGCACAGAGACAAAAAAGGTATGCATCTTCTTGTCTAACTCCAGGGAAGATGTTAAATAAGCTAATTTAAAAAAAAAGTGGAGTTATCCTTTAATATTACATATATCTTGTTGTGGAATTAACACAACATTATGCATACTTTTGACAATTAATAAAATCAGAATTTGTTCTTACTTACTTGCCTGGGTAAATAAAGGTTCTAGAAATGTTAAAAAAAAAAAAAAAAAAAAAAAAAAAAAAGTTGGAAAACAGATACAGATATTTTCCGATATCACATTTTAATGCCGATATCGGCCGATAATATCGGACATCCCTAATCATTTTCATTTCAAACCTTTATTTAAACTCAAAAGGCAACTGATGTTTCCCTCATTTACAGTCACGTCGAGTGTACATACAGAAATAAATAAGCAAAGAAAAGGCATGTAAAATCACACAGCATTATAAAATCATAATAAGACAACAAGGCGAGGCAAAAGTAAGGATAACAAATAAATTAAAACACGTACAACTTGGGGGGGGGGCGGTTAGGTGGCCGAGCGGAGATTGCGTTCGTCACCAACACCGGAGCTGTGAGCTGGATTCGCCTGCTCGAATCCAGCTCACAGCTCCGGGGTTGTCACCAGCTTGGCTGGCCGTCCACACTAATACAATTGGCTGTATTAGAGGGTGGGAGAAGCTGGCGGGGTGGGTCCGGGTCGTTGTAAACAGCGACTCCTACAGTTCGGTCGGGGCGCCTGGTAAGCGCGGATAGGACTTGAGGGGGATAGTGTGATCCTCCCACACGCTACGCCCTCTCAATGAGAATCCGCGCTGCCAGGTGAAAAGAAGCGGTGATTGGCTGGACGTGTGTCGGAGGAAGCACGTGATAGCCTCCACTCTCCCAGATGATCTGACTGTGGGGGGTAAGTGCGCAGCGACCAGGAAGGGACTGGGAATTGGCATACGACTAACATTGGGATGGGAGAAAATCGGAGGAAAAATGGAGGGGGAAAAAGATATATATAAAAAAAAAAAAAAAAAAAAACACGTACAACTTGATTGACAATGATTGACAATCCATGTTTGGATATCCCAACTGCGCTCAGACTGGGATAGGAGATGGCAAATGTGTTGCTTGGCTGCAGGTGTCGTGTTCTTGTTCAGTTGGGAAAGATGTGTTTGGACCTCATCCGTCAGGACCTCCAAGTCGCGATCCAGATGCCAAATGTGTTTATTTTGTTTATTCCGTATTGTATTTAGTTTATTTCGTCATTGCATTTGTTTGTCATCCACGGATAAAATATTTTTAGCAGACCTGTAACCTGTCCATAGTGCAGAATCTTTATACCGAATTTAGGCACTGTGCCAGTGAAGATATTGTCTGGCAACAATTACTGCTGCCATGATCACCTGTGATGCTGGCAGTGACTCTGGCATGATGCCCCTTTATAGCGCTTAGGGCTTTGCGCAGTTAGTGGTCTGCAAGGGCCTTGAAATGAAACCCGTGCCCAGCCCGAGCCCATGACGTTCAGGCCCTAGCCCGAATGAAAACCAGAATTTTTATTTGTTTTAAATATTCAAAACACGGTTCTATATGAACTTAATAAATAAACAAAAACGAAAATGTCCAATAGGTCTACCTAAATAACAGATAGGTGCATATCGCGCTGAAAACTAACGAAGCATTATATTATATAGCCAAATATAAATGTTTGTTTTAGATATTCGAAACACTGTTTATATATTAACTTAAATAAACAAAAACGACAATGTCCAATAGGTCTACCTAAATAACGCATATCACGCTGAAAACTAAGAAGCATTATATAGCCTGTTTCGCTCGCTTATTAGAATGCCGTCTATTCCCAGCGCCTCCGTTAGACTGACACACGGCAGTCTCGTAAAACGTATTGAAGGCTATATGGAATCTTCTTTGACACACACACACGACACAATAGCCTACTCAGTCACTATACAAACAAACAGAAAACAGAAATCAGATTTCGAGCAGAGCAACATTTATATAATGAAAGCACAACAGAACAGGGCAGCGGCGACCCCACACCAGCAAATAATAATAAATCAGACTCACCACTTCGCTATTTATGTCAGCAACGCGTTGAACAACGTTAACAAAACTTCGCCAACCGGCTACATACATCCAAGAACAAATTAAAACGTTCACCAACTGGCTATATTCCAACTTCAAACAACCAATGAACCACTTCGGTCCGGTTAATTTGTTCATCATCCACCTGATGGCTTCATCACTGTTCTACTCCCCTCGAGTTTACATCCAAATGTTAAAAAAAAAAATGCAGCTTTCCCAGACGCATTGGGAACTTTCAAAAGCTCTCCCTTTCCCTTTACTATTTTATCTGTTAGCTTATACATCTTGACTGACTCCTCAGACACGAGGCTTTCACTCTCCGATGACAGCACTACGTTACGCAAAACAGAAAGTGAAAGCAGCTTGAGGCGCAATGAAAGAAAAATAAATAAAAAAGAGGGCGCTGCCCGGCCGGCCGAGCCCGAATTATTTATTTAAAAACAAAGCCCTACCCAGCCCGAACCAGTCGGGTCGGGTAGGGCCCCGTCGGGCTCGGGCAGGGATGCAGTGCACTCTGTGAAGACACTAGGTGCGTAGCGTTAACTGCTCGGTGCAATTTGCGCCGGGCTTTGTGGATTGGGAGCATTTGTGGACGAGGCTCATTTGCATAGAAAGGGGAACATGTTCCGCCCATATTACCTCATTTAAATATGCGCTAATTGCACCGGACGCAATGCTTACGCAACGCAGTTACCACCTAATTTCACCCATTGCGTGTTCTGAGTGTTCTGATAAGATTCTAAAAAACGTGAATAACTTTTTCTCTCCGTCTCTATATTTGACACCTTCTTGAACAGATGACACAGATGAAACCTAACAATGTTTATCCAGGGCTGGTGCCCGAGGTTCCATCCTGCGCCAGTCTCACTGATATGAGCCAACAGTACAGGGAACTGGTCCAACCCTACTGCACGCGTTCCAGTGAGGGTGAGTTGAAGCACAACAAATACCACTGTAGTACAATTCTAGTACAATACAAACGGTATTTGAGTCAGTGGATGGTGAATAAAGCTGCACTCTCATGTTTTAGAATCTCAAGTTGGAGAGCCTCAATACGGAGACTTGGAAACAATCAATATCGTAGACATGAATGAAACGGCGAAACCAGCCGCCAGTATGAGCCGCTTAAACAACTGCCATTCCCCTGACCGACCTCGCATGTCACCACCAGAACCCCGCCACCGCTATCCCGCCGACGGCGCCAAAAACAGGGAGACCCCCGGCAGCGAGGAGCCGGCGGCGACACCACGCCTCCAAGGGGACGGCGGGGAGGAGAGAGGGGACGAAGGAGAAAAGCACAGAGACCACCACCGCCTGGCCGGGTCTCCTACGGGTCCGCCTCCCATGGGTCCGGCTCTTACGGACATCCCGACTCCCGACGTCGACGGCAGGCCCGGTGGCAGGTGCGGCTGGGAGTCCGGCGACAGGAAGAGGCAGCTGTTGTGCCAGAGCCACGTGAAGGTGAAGAGGGCGAGGCAGGGGAGGGAGGAAGACGACCAGCAGGACTTGTACGGAGGCGAGCCGCCGCGTCCGCCTTCTCCGTCCCGGAGGTCCGCCACGCCGCCTGCAGATCCGTCGACGCACGGCGTACTGTCGCAGCAGCACAAGGCCATGGGGTGCGGCCTCCCCGCCTTGTACCCCATCGGCGGTGGACGTAACGCGGCCAGGACTTACGGCGCCGCTCCCGTCGGCCTCGCCTCCTACCTGGGACCTGAGAAGTATCCCTATCCGTTTCCTCCGTGGGGCCCGCTGTTGGACGGTGTGCACAGGGCCGTGGATCTCCCTTCTCAGCAGGATCTCCTCGAGGGCGGCTACTCCCTGAACGGCGGCGACGCCTCCAGGATTCTGGACGCAGAGTGGTGGCACAAGGACAGGGAGGGGTACTCCGGCCTCTCGCCTCCGTATCTTCAGTCCCCGCTGACCCTGAGGCAGCAGGAGAGCGACTGCCACAGAGGGAGAGAGCTCCTCCACTACTACCATCACTACAGGCAACCTCAGCCTCATCCTCTCCACTCCGTCGACATGGCGCCTCAACATCAGTCTGGCTTCCTGGCCGCCGCCGCTTACCCGGGGCCTCACGTCTTCAGGGTGAGCCTCACACAACACAGGGCGGCGGTTTCCACGAGATTCACACGCCTCTGTCCTTAAAGTACGCCGGCTTCTCCGGGACCTCAGCGACCCTCGTTCTCTCCTAGCGCGGTGGAACTCCCATGGGCCACGTTTTGTCAACCTCGTAGAAACACCCGAGCATCACGTGATGCTTTTATACCACAGGAGAAGAGGACACTTTGAGAAGACACTTTTTTTACATCACGACTGGACTGTAGAATGTCGGTCCTCATCGACAGTCCTCGTGTCGCGTAGAAGACTTACAATGTACTCATTACCCTGTTCAACTGGTTGCCTGGTATTATATGAATAAGTGCATATATCCCGTGAAGTTGTGACGATTGAGGAAATTATCAATAAATTATAGCCACGCTCGGAGTCCACTCCTTTTCGACCACAAGTCACATTTTAAATAATTTCACAGACATGGTTCCTTAACTCTAAGCAATGTATACAACAAATGCTCTGATGTTTGGACAATCAAGGTATTATGGAATATGTTGTGCCCCATGTCCCTTCTTAGTATCCCACAAGGATTAATTTAGAAGTGATTTCACAGGTGCGATTCCTTACTTACATTATGAATTGAAAATGGGGGACCCTGATGTAAACAAGACGAAAGTCTCTCTGGTCTGCATCCCCTTAACAATTGTGTGTATTGAGCCGTACTGTACCCATTCTGCAATCTGTTAAAAGTTTTCAATCAATCAAACTTTGAATTCACATGCAAGGTTTGCGATTATTGGACCGAAGGTTGATTTCTGACAGACTGACCAATGAACCACAACCTATAATATGGTAGCAGCTAAAAATATCAATGACAAGTGTTGAAAAGCAGAATTTAATTCCTTGATGAACATGACATGTTTACATAGAAATCTATGTAATGGGAGTTGATCAATTGGTATTTATGCACATTTACACAAAAAGAAAAAGTACTTTGAAAACATAACTTGACAGTTGGCAAATTTACAAAAACAACCAAATGTTATCTTGTTCAAAAAGAGTTAATTACATGAACACACGGTGGTCATGGCAATCTAAAAAAGAGATTAGCCATCCGTTGCTTTTACCGAGAAGCAACAATCCGGTATCTCCCGAAACCGAAAAGAGCCGACTGACAACTTGATCAATTTAACACTGTCGAGTTCAGAGTAACATTTCAAGGATTAACAAATGCATGCCATTCCAGACCACTTAAGTGCACAGTCATATTCTTCCAAAAGATTTTACGAAAAAAGTTAAATAAACATTACTGGAAAAAGAGCTCTAGTTATTCAGCACTTTTTCACTACACTTGTGGTCTCCTAAAGCGGCTCTGTAGAATTTCAGAGCAGCGCGGTAGTTCACGAGGAATGTGACTAATGGCCGTGTACTCACAACATGACTCCGTAAGCGCTGGAGGCCGTAGTGCTAGAAGCGTTATTCTCCTACAGGTCTATTACGATACAGTCAGAGAAACTCAGTAAACAGTTCCCTCTTGCAATTCAGGCAAAAGCGAAGAGAGAGGTTGCAAGTAGGGACGCACGATACCACTTTTTCCAGGAGCGATACAGACAACCTGGGCTCTGGGTATCGGCCGATATGGAGTAGCGATCCGATCAGTTACTTTTAATGGACGATATAAACTGGGACAGTCGTTTGTCTCGATTAGAGTTAACGTGTAAAAAAAAAAATGGGACAAATCAAGTCACTTTGATTTCTGGCACGTTATGACATGTTATTGGATTTTAGTATCGGGATTCTCAGATATCAATTTAGATTGCAAATAGGGATGCACTAGGCTTATATCAGGCTGAAATACAGCAGTTATCCGATATTGGGCTGGAATACTGCAGTTATCCAGAGTCTACAGTCGTTTTCTGATATCAGCCTGAAATACAGTGTTGTTTTCCGATATCAGGCTGAAATACAGCGATGTTTTCTGATATCAGGCTGAAATACAGCGATGTTTTCTGATATCAGGCTGAAATACAGCGTCGTTTTCTGATATTAGCCTGAGATACAGTGATGTTTTCTGAAATCAGCCTGAAATACAGCGATGTTTTCTGATATCAGGCTGAAATACAGCGATGTTTTCTGATATCGGGCTGAAATACAGCGATGTTTTCTGAAATCAGGCTGAAATACAGCGACGTTTTCTGATATCAGGCTGAAATACAGCGATGTTTTCTGATATCAGGCTGAAATACAGCGATGTTTTCTGATATCGGGCTGAAATACAGCGATGTTTTCTGAAATCAGCCTGAAATACAGCAATGTTTTCTGAAATCAGCCTGAAATACAGCGATGTTTTCTGATATCAGGCTGAAATACAGCGATGTTTTCTGATATCAGGCTGAAATACAGCGTCGTTTTCTGATATTAGCCTGAGATAGTGATGTTTTCTGAAATCAGCCTGAAATACAGCGATGTTTTCTGATATCAGGCTGAAATACAGCGTTGTTTTCTGATATCAGGCTGAAATACAGCGATGTTTTCTGATATCGGGCTGAAATACAGCGATGTTTTCTGAAATCAGGCTGAAATACAGCGACGTTTTCTGATATCAGGCTGAAATACAGCGACGTTTTCTGATATCAGCCTGAAATACAGCGATGTTTTCTGAAATCAGGCTGAAATACAGCAATGTTTTCTGATAGGCTGAAATACAGCGATGTTTTCTGATATCAGGCTGAAATACAGCAATGTTTTCTGATATCAGGCTGAAATACAGCGATGTTTTCTGATATCAGGCTGAAATACAGCGATGTTTTATGATATCAGGCTGAAATACAGCGTCGTTTTCTGATATCAGGCTGAAATACAGCATCGTTTTCTGATCAGGCTGAAATACAGCGTCGTTTTCTGATATCAGGCTGAAATACAGCGTCGTTTTCTGATCAGGCTGAAATACAGTGATGTTTTCTGAAATCAGGCTGAAATACAGCAGTGTTTTCTGATATCAGGCTGAAATACAGCAGTGTTTTCTGATATCAGGCTGAAATACAGCGATGTTTTCTGATATCAGGCTGAAATAGTGTCGTTTTCTGATATCAGGCTGAAATACAGCGTTGTTTTCTGATATCAGGCTGAAATACAGCGATGTTTTCTGATATCAGGCTGAAATACAGCAATGTTTTCTGATATTAGGCTGAAATACAGCGATGTTTTCTGATATCAGGCTGAAATACAGCGATGTTTTCTGATATCAGCCTGAAATACAGCGTCGTTTTATGATATCGGGCTGAAATACAGCAATGTTTTCTGATATTAGGCTGAAATACAGCGATGTTTTCTGATATCAGGCTGAAATACAGCGATGTTTTCTGAAATCAGGCTGAAATACAGCGATGTTTTCTGAAATCAGGCTGAAATACAGCGTTGTTTTCTGATATCAGGCTGAAATACAGCAATGTTTTCTGATATCAGGCTGAAATACAGCAATGTTTTCTGATATCAGGCTGAAATAGAGTGATGTTTTCTGATATCAGGCTGAAATACAGCAATGTTTTCCGATATCAGGCTGAAATAGAGCGATGTTTTCTGATATCAGGCTGAAATACAGCGATGTTTTCTGATATCAGGCTGAAATACAGCGATGTTTTCTGATATCAGGCTGAAATACAGTGATGTTTTCTGATATCAGGCTGAAATACAGCGTTGTTTTCTGATATCGGGCTGAAATACAGCGTTGTTTTCTGATATCAGGCTGAAATACAGCGATGTTTTATGATATCAGGCTGAAATACAGCGATGTTTTCTGATATCAGGCTGAAATACAGCGATGTTTTCTGATATCAGGCTGAAATACAGCAATGTTTTCTGATATCAGGCTGAAATACAGCGATGTTTTCTGATATCAGGCTGAAATACAGCGATGTTTTCTGATATCAGGCTGAAATACAGCGTCGTTTTCTGATATCAGGCTGAAATACAGCATCGTTTTCTGATCAGGCTGAAATACAGCGTCGTTTTCTGATAGGCAGAAATACAGCGTCGTTTTCTGATCAGGCTGAAATACAGTGATGTTTTCTGAAATCAGGCTGAAATACAGCATTGTTTTCTGATATCAGGCTGAAATACAGCAGTTTTCTGATATCGGGCTGAAATACAGCGTTGTTTTCTGATATCAGGCTGAAATACAGCATTGTTTTCTGATATCAGGCTGAAATACAGCGTTGTTTTCTGATATCAGGCTGAAATACAGCGTCGTTTTCTGATCGGTCTGAAAGTTGTTTTGTGCAGAATTTTCCTAAATACTCAAATCTGATACAAAGAGCAAAGTGCAAACATGTCAAAAATGGAGGCAGATTCTCCACACATCAATAGAGGTGAAGTCTCTCCTCCAACGCTGGAACACTATGGGGCCCTATTTTGAAAGAAATATGAACGGTAGTCAATGGTGACAGACAAATAACCTTTTGTACTCGTTAAAAAAAATCTATAATTGTGCCATGAATTACACATGCGTTTGAATGAATGCATTTATATAGCGCTTTTTGAGACACTCAAAAAAGCGCTTTACAATGTAGGGTGGAAATGACCTCCTTCACCACCACTGTGTAGCAGTGGCACCCAACCTTGGGCTAAGCAGGCTCAATGGCCGCCATACACTGGCACCAGGCACACATCACACTACAGTACACAATGGCTGAGAGGCTCAGGAGACAGGGATTGATAAGGGGGGGGGGGATGATTATGTGGCCGCCTTGATGTCAGAGACCTGATTGGGAATTTGGCCAGGAAGGTCGGGGGACCTCATTGCGATAAGACTCCCTGGGTTCTTTAACGACCGAATTCAGTCGGGACCTCGGTTTAACGTCTCATCCGAAGGACGGTACTCGCAGCTCTCCCAGTCACTGTGCCATGACAGGGACATTATTACTGCCACGTCCAGAGGTCAGAACACCAGTGGCCTCGATGATCATACGAGTTAATCAACTGGTTAACCCTTTCTGCGGCAAACCCGAGTATAGTCGGGTTTCGTCGCCAACGGTTGAGCGCCAAACCCGAGTATACTCTGGGTTTTGATCCTTTGATCCCAGTTCTAGACACTCGGCCGGAGCTCCCCGGGTTTCCCTGGCACATCTGCCTACGTTACAATTGCAATGGCGATCTAATCCTGCCAGGTGGCAGTATCGCCTACCTTTTTAACTGGGATAGTTTAGTGTGGACACACGCCTCAAAACCTATTTACCGTATAAACGAGTAATCGCGATGGGATCACTGGGGATTATTCTTTTTAGAGTAACTTCTGGCTAAGGTAACGTCCATCCTATGTCTATTTTACCGAACCTGAAACATGTTTTTGGTTACAATAGCAGTTTTGAGTTAAACATTGTGAAGACATATGTACATGGTATATACCTTTGATTTGAAAGTATTTAGGGTTTCAGGCGAGCAACCTGAACGATTTGGGCATATTGCATATAACAAGTCATATCTCGCGATCTATGAAAAGAGACTGGATTATTTTGGAAAGGGTCGATGTTTAGCGTGTAATAGTGTACAAACTACAGTATGTAGGAATTAACTGGTTAGTCAGTGATGGACTATGAACAATGCCTGTCAGATGAGCCATACTAGGTCTCCATAGCTATAATACAGAACACACGATGGGTCTGCAAATTGCTAAAATGGTCAAAAACGCTGGCGCTATCAAGTAAAGATGGGAAAACAGCGTGGCGGTCAATGAGTTAATCAACCAACGATCATGAATCCAGAGCTCCTCTACCCATGTAGCCACTCTGTCAAAATGTCAAACTAGTTTGTCAATTTAAAAGTGCAATTGTCTCAGCTAGCTAACGATACATTTATAGTATCAAAAGATCGATAAAGTTGCACAATTATCTTTTAAATTGACAAACATGTGTAATTCATGGCACAATTCAAACGAGATTCAAAATAAAAAGCTTAAGTCTCTCACCGTTTACTACTGTACATATTTCTTTTTGTACTTAAGTTAAAAACAGTCGTGGCAGCAGAGGGCTGAGCCTCTGGGGACGCAGACATTTGTCCAGATCCAAAACCCATGCGGATGCCCTACAAGAAAGTTGTGTTGGAGCATACAGTTGTACGGACTCTCTCTCCTTCAACTAACTGCACCTCAGTCGGGCACCAAGAAAAGGATGTGCATACACACGTTATCTCAATGTCTCATAGAACGATGTTAGGTAAACCCAAACTTAACAGAACAGTAAACGTAATGAATAGGAACTCAGTTTAGGACTCTGAAATGGACCCATCTCAAACCCTGCCCCCTTTTCTTGATCCTCCAATCACAACTGTTGCTTCCGTTTGCAGGGTTGACAACAGCTCTCTATTCTTAATGTTATTGACTAACGTTACACACAAATTGCTGCCTCTCTCTACCGTTCCCGCTACACTCCGACTATTCGCTGCTTGCTCTTAAAGGAGCAGACAACACCCTAATCTACTTTTATCACATTTCAGAATGTTGAGGGACAAATGGATAGAAACATGTTTGAAGCAACAGTTGTGATTGGAGGATAAAGAAAAGAGGGCGGGGTTTCAGATCGGTCCAATCCGACAGTGCGTCCTTAGCTGCCGGCATATCCACGAGGCGAACAGAGTCAGCGCAGGGTGGTAGCTTTTACACCACATCCATGCCCAGGCCCCTGGCCACCGCAGTCAGAGCCTTGACCGCTCCAGAGGTCATCCCGCCAGAGTCGTCCTCGTCCAGGGGCAACCCCTTCGGCTCGTCTTCAATGTCCGGTATGCTGCTCATGACGCAGTAGACGGGAGAGTCACTGGGCCTGGGGCTGGGGTGGGAGGACGTGTCCTCGTCTCCGGACAGCTCCGAGGAGGAGTAGTAGGATGAGCAGGAGGAGGGCGACGTGGAGCCCGGGGGAGAGACGCGCTTGCCCCCGGCCCCCGCGGAGGCCGTCTGCGTCTGGCTGCTGGTGCCCGGGCCTGTCCCGAGGGTCCGGCGCCGCTTGGCCATGTTCTTCATGAGCTCCTGGGTCACCTCCACGGTCTCGTAGCGCACCATGTTCAACTTCAGGAAGCCGTCTTCATCCTCTTTGTATCTGTGGGAGTGAATCAAAAATAAAAAAGCACATGGGCTACATCATACTTCACGGCTGATATCTGAAAGGTGCAAGGCAAAGATTCACACTGGCACACTGCATACATTTACTACAATGTTTAACAAAAAGATATATTTTTTTTTTTAAGCACCCGATGTCAGATGATGGGTACACAGATTCAAAAGTGTCCATTTGTTCCACATTTTAGTTGAAGCACTATTAGGGTTGGGTACCGAACTCTATACAAAACATTTAAAGGTACCAAAATGTTGTGCCCTTAAAAGTACAAAGTACAAGAGTGTAATATACTAGACAAGAGGGAGCCTTTTCCACAAATATATATATTACTGTGCCATCATCAGGCCAGAGTCCTTCACCCTGGACTGATACCCGACAATGACATTTCATAATTGTTTAAAAAAAAGTAATATTTGCGGTAATTCACTGGAGATATCGTACCTAAACCTGGAGTGTCCAGACGGCCATTTTAGCTGGTGCTTTTTGCGCAGGTGAAGAGTGAGCGTGTAACTCCAGGAGAAGGTCCTGTCACAGATATGGCATTTGTATCTCGAGAGCATGCCACCCTGCGAGTGAAAACGCATGCAGTAACGTAAGCAACAGCACATCACTCCAATCATCATCATGCCAATACATACATAATGTGTTTTCTAAGCTAAATGTTATACTTATATGTAAACTATAAGGGTGACAGGTTCCCTGTGTTGTGGAGAATTCAGATAAGCATAGCGTTCGGTTATGTCCTGATTAAGAAAATGAATTGCTTACTTCACAGCTTTCCCTGAGTAAACACCGTTTAAACATTACACCATATCTATTTATTCTTACAAATTTGCACTACCCCTACTTCATTTTAGTATATATATATTTTTTTGCTTTGTATATTTTGTAGCGTTTGGTCTTTATCCTTTTGCTGTATGAAGCACAATCTCAGGAGGGTCATACAGAACCAAGCATTCCACTGTAATGTACATGTACCTTATTATGTGACAAATACATTTAATTTGAACAAAAAGGGATCGGAATTCGATCGGGTTTAATATAGCAGACACCGAGCTAATTAAAATATGCAATGATGGGCTCCGATCGGGACGTCCCTAGTTGCCATCGCGTTCCTCTCGTACCGCCCACTGACTGACCTCGTGTACCCTCTTGTAGTGCTGGTTCATGGTGTGGGCCATGCGGGAGGAGTAGTCGCAGCCCTCCACAGAGCAGTGGTAGGCAGCGCCCTCGTTGTGGATGTCCATGTGCTTCTGTAAGTCATGGTGGTTCTTAAAGCTGCCAGGAAGAAAACAAAACAGTAACACTTGGTTGAACAAGGTGCAATGTTATTTCATGAAGGTGACTATGAACCGATACACAGAACAAGGCGCTAGTGCAATATTATTTCATGGAGCTGAAATTAAAAACATTATTACACATGAGTGAAGGAGGCATAAGTGCTATTGTGAAATCTCTTGGAGAGGGCGGGGGGGCACACTGTGTTAACACTGCTGCCTCACAGCAAGAATGCCCTGGGTTCAAACCCTGGCAGGAGACTGTGTAGAGTTGGCATGTTCTTGTGTTTTGGCGAGTTACCTCCCACTAGGGCTGTCAGTTGTCCTTAACACTTTGAATGCCCATAACGAATATTCTCGGGTTTACCCCCCGCGGGTTGAATGCCCATAACGAGAATGTTCGTTTGTTCTCGTTTTTTTTTTATTAGCGATCTGAATTCATATTTCATCAACCGAGTCTACCGTTGGTAAATCAGCCACCCCAGGCACTCGGATGTGAAAAAAGCACCCCCTATCGTCTCCCAGATGGTAATTCACCCTTTTGGATTGGACTTTTTCCTGCATGAGGAAAAAAAAAACCGGACTCCACATTTTACTTCTCACGCATGTGACCGGAGCCGATCAGCTTCATGCTGGACCCTCAGCACAGCGTGGTTACTGTGTTTTACAGTATAAGTGTGGGATCAATAAAAGGATAGATTTTTGGAATGGCTATCAGGAATTGGAATAATCCATTTGGATACCATCTGATCTCAGGTAAGGAATCTATTTTACCAGTCTTAGGATAATCAGACCCGTTTTCACGGAGATATAAGCTTTTCCCCTATAATGTGATATGGCTGTTTGACTGTAAGAGCGATCAGAAACTGAGAGAATCTATTTTCAGCGCGCGGCACCAGCGTGCACACGTACACATACTATCGATAATCTAGCGTTTATTTGAAAACGTCATAAATAGGCAGAAAAATGACAACGTTCTAGAATATTCCAATAAAGGGCGATTATCATGGAATCTCTTATTTTTTTCTGTGAAAACGAGGGCTTTTCAAAATGCTACAAAACGGAAATGAACAGATAAAAAAACAATCCGCTTCGACAATGTTGACTGGAAATGAGTCATTGATAATGCGACGGGCAGCTTAGACATGGATTAGGCGATATTAACGTTAACATTGAAGCGGATGGTGGGCATTCAAGCAGTAAATGTGCACCCCCTGCTGGGCATTCAAAGTGTTAATAATACCATTTGAATATGCTGAAATTAGGCTAATTCAATTTGAATATTAATGATGAAATGCATAAAACTTTGGTAGATTATTTCTCCGTTGTAACAATGCTTCTTGGCAAGACATTTTATACCGTTGGAAAGCCTGTTTATTTACCTTTTAGATGGTGCCCCATTTGTAAGGAACATGCATTTGTGGGATGAGCAGCACAGCCGAGTATGTGGGTTGTGCTCATGAAAAATGTGACAAATCTTATTCAAACAGCTTATTCTATTGTTGCCATCGACTCTCGTTTGGTGGATTGGATGCTTGAAGTCTTATCAGTAACAAGGAAGAAACGAGACATATTGGCAATTTTACAATTTAACAAACAGTCAGAAGCCTCAGTAGCATGTGGAAGAACCATACACAGCCACAACAGCCTGGCACCTCCACATGTTGGACACCAGCGTGGTCACACTGCTGTGGGATGGCATTCCACTCCTCAACCAGGAGGTGTCGCAACTCTCAAGTCAGCCAACGTGGTGGTGTTGGTCACTAGGGCCGTCTTAAATACTTCAAAGCTTTGTTCGATGGGCATGGGATTCGAATATGAAAATAAAATTCGAATATATATATATATATATATTTATGCAAAATCAACTCTGCCTCTTTGTTAATAACAAGCAATGCCGTTTGTTATTTAAGATGAGGTCAGACTCGGCACTGACAGATGTGTTCATTGTGCTGCTTTTATAAAGCCTCAAATGACGGCTTACAATAGTTCATGAAAGCAAAGTGTTTAGTTTGTCTAAGATTTTAAAAGGTTTCAACTTTACAGCACTGACAAAGTTGAACAAAGTGCTGTACAAGTCCCACAACAGAATACATTTATTTTTTATTATTATTATTATTTTCTCAAAGCTTCGAATTAAAATCGAATCTCGGCCCCCGAAGCGTCGAATTCCAAAAAAGAATTCGAAGGTCAGCCCTATTGGTCACCCTAGCACGCCTAAGCTGATCCCACAAGTGTTCAATTGGGTTGAGGTCAGGACTGTTGGCAGGCCATTCCATTCTCTCTACTCCCAAAAATTCTGGAGGTAGTCTCTGATAAACCCGCTCTGTGGGGCGAGCGTTGTCATCTTGGAGGATGGAGTTCGGTCCCAGACTGGAGATATGAGATTGCCACTGGTAGGGGGAGGTGTGGAAACGTGACCATAGCTCAGCGTAGGAAGGTCCGATCAAGGTTCATATCTGAGGAGGTGCCAGGCTGGTGTGGCTGTGTGTGGTTCTTCCACACGCTACTGAGAATTCTGACTGTTTATTAAATTAACAAAGTGTAAAAAATTGCCAATATGTCTCGTTTCTTCCTCGTTACGGAGACTTCAAATCATCCAATCCACCAAACAAGATTCAATAGCAACTGCAGAATAAGATTTGTAAACTTTTTCATGAGCACAACCCACATACGCAGCTGTGCTGCTCATCCCACAAATGCATGTTCCTTACAAAATGGGGCACCATTTAAAAAAAGGTTAATAAACAGGCTTTCCAACGGTATAAAATGTATTGCCAAGAAGCATTGTTACAACAGAGAAATAATCTACCAAACACAAATTTCCAAACTTTATGCTTTACGTTTTTTATTACCACATCAAAGCAGGTGTAAAATGCTTATAAAAGCTTCATAGGCTCTTTTCACAGTGGCCATTTTGACCCGTCATCACAGGGTTAAACACAGGTGTGACTAACATTAATTATGGTCCAGTTCCATTTAGGTCGATCATAGCCATTCCAGAGAGACAGCACAACACCTAAATGTAATGGGGCCATAATTAACGCCATTAGTTACACCTGTGTTTACCCTGCGATGACGTGTCAAAATGGCCACCATGGAAAGGGCCTATTGTCGGTCGTATTTGCCATTATGGGCGGGACCAATTAGGAAACCATCAATCAAAAGGCATTGGGTTGTGCTTTGCAACACCCATTTAAGATAAGATATTCCTTTATCGATCCCCTTGGGGAAATATTTAATAATAATTTATTGGTTTGTATAGCGGGCACATTTTTTCAAAAGTCACGAATAGGAGACAAGAACCAGTGATGCGTTTCCAGTAGGGATGTCTGATATCATCGGCTGATATTGGCATTAAAATGTGATAAATTTTTTTTAAACATTTACCCAGGCAAGCAAGTAAGAACTAATTCTGATTTTATTTATTGTCAAAAGTATGCATAATGTTGCGGTAATTCCACGACAAGAGATATGTAATGTTAATTACCTGAAATTATTCCGTTTTTGGGCAGGGGGGGGGACCCTGCATATATATCGGTTGATATCGGTATCGGAAATTAAGAGTTGGACAATATCGGTATAGGTAAAAAAGCCAATATCGAACATCCCTAGTTTCCAGTTAATCTCATTTCAATGTTTTTTCTTAGTATTCATTTAGATTCCACTGGCAGTATGGTATTATTATATTAAAATTCATTCAGACAGCCCTACTGCTCCTAAACAGTTTTGTTAAATGCAGAGGACACAGTCCTGAGAATGAGATATGAAATTTCCCATATCGTGATAGAAGATTCTGTCCATATCGCACAGCCGCCCTAATGCCAGCAGATAACTCCCAGAGCCATTCACTAAATCTTGTGTTTTCCCTCGTTTTGACCATTCCCCGTGTGTCGGCTGTGTGCCTGGTATAAATACCCCATCGGGTCCAGGGGAGGTGCGGTAGCTGTGACTACATCTGACCCACGACTAGGGGTGGGCGATATGACAATATTAAATAAATATCGGGTACAGTTAATTAACAAGCATAGATATCGTGATGTTTCTCACAATCCCTCATGTCAGTTTCTAAGCTGCCGCGAGTTACTTTGGCGCAGTGCTTTACACTCTCGCTCCCTCACAGGGGGAAAAAAAATTACCCGCACATATACGCACGCACACACACCCAGAGACAGAGAGGCGGTGCCACAGGTTTGTTTGGAGGAAACAGTATTAGTAAGAGTGTCTGTAGACTGCTCTTTTAGAAATATGTTGCAGGGACTATTTTAATAGTCATGTTGGCGTGACTGTATGCTTCAAAGGGTTAAATCAAGCATTTTTAAGTGCTTTAGAGGAAATGTCAAAATATCGTGATGTATATCGTGTATAGTCATAGCCAAAAAATACAGTGACATCATTTAGAGGCCATATCGCCCAGCCCTACCCACGAGTCCACGACTCTCCAGTTTTACCTGCTCTCGCAGAAGTCACAGGGGAAGGGCCGCTCGTCACAGTGGCGGAACTTGATGTGGATCTTCAGAGTTGCTAGGGTGGTGCAGGTCATGTCACACAGGGGGCACTTGATATGGTTCACTTGGGGAGAGAAAGAGGGAGTTGCACGTCAGATATACTCTACTACAGAATCAAAGCAAATTTATTTGTAAGGCCCGACGACACACGTTATTGTCCCCATGGGCCGGACACGTCTTCTTTAAACAAGTCAAGAAGGGCGCGGCCGGGTAGCGCAGCGGACTAAGCGCCTGTCTACCACCACAGAGACAGTGGGATCGAATCCAGCTGTGGTGCTTCCGGGTTGGCCGACCGTCCACACTAACACAATTGGCAGTGTTAGCGGGTGGGAAACCCGGCGAGGGTGGGTCCTGGTCGTTGTAAACAGCGACTCCTACAGTTCGGTCGGGGCGCCTGCACAGCAAGGGAAGGATCTGGGAGAGGTAGTGTGCTCCACATGTTACACTCTCCCAGTGGGAGTCCGTGCTGCCAGGTGAAATGAAGCGGTGGGCTGGGTACACATGTGTCGGAGGAAGCATGCGATAGTCTCCGCCCTCCCGGACCGACGGTAGGGGATAGAGTGCGCAACGACCAGGAAGGGGATTGGCATAACGACTAACATTGGGATGGGAGAAAAACAAAAAAAGGGGGGAAAGATCTTTTTTTTTTTTTCTTTTTTTTAAGAAAGTCAAGAAGAAACATCACAATAAATCAACAAAACAAAAAAGAACATGAAATCCAAAATAAAATGTAAAATAAACAAATGCAACACTCCCAGACATACCCCACACGAAGGTAAGGAAAAACTCACTAAAAACCTAGCAATAGGAAAAAAACACCACAGGCAATGTGGAGGAGAGAAACATTAGAAGGGCCGTTAAAGGGGGGGGGGGGTCTCCCTTCTTAGATGTTGGTGATAGTAGTGTTGCTATAAAACAGGCGAAACAGTTGGTAAGTGTACATATATACGTGTAATAAAACACAAATATGTACATGCAATAGCAACTGGGGTACATAACATTACAAGAAGAACGATACATCAACAAACTGTGGTTCAGAGGTTGGAGAGAATTACCGTGTTGCCGCACGTGGTCTCTCAAGAGCCGCTCGTTGGCGAAGCCTTTGCCACAATGCTCGCACACCAAGGACTCTGTCGGAATGATAAACGGTGCATTTACAATATTGTTCCTCACATACAGACGGCGGAGGCAACCATGCATGGTGGCAACCCACTCATCGGGAGAAATGAGGGGTTGAGTGTCTTGCTCAAGGACACTCGACGCGCTGCCTGGGATTCTAACCGGGAACCTTCCGATTACCAGATGACTACTCTACCTCCTGAGCCACTGTCGCCTCCAGTCCTAGACTTAAATATGGAACCACTCAAGAGGCAGACTATAGAAAGAATCTAAACAAATCAATACAATGCAAAGGGATCAGGGAAAATATACTGTATATATATATATATATATATATACACACATGACAATAACCAACAAGCCTTCTCACCCTTTGGCTCAGCCTGCCGGTGGAGATGGTCGAAGAACTTAGTGTTGCTGGAGAACATGCAGCCGCAGGTGGGACATGCCACCACTCTCTCCTGGGTGTGACTGCGCAGGTGTTCTCGCAGACGGTACTTGATCTTGCAGAAGGCGTCGCAGGCTAAAGATAAAAAACAAAGGAGTGGAATAACAGAACCAACCGTCAGTCAACCATAGATCACAATACACTGAAGTGAAAAGTGCAGCAGGACACACATAGCAGTAGGATAGGTTTCCTCTGGGCCCGTCCAACTAAAAAGGAAGAAATGTCCCGTCTGCATTTCTGTCCGTCGTGTCCTTCGCAATATCTCGAGAACCGTTCTTCCGATCGACTGCACGCTCTGTGGGTATATCGCAGAGGACCCAAGGGAGCGCAGTGTCAAGGTTGGTGCCATTTGGCCAGATATATACTATAGCAACAAACTTTACGTTTGGCAGATGTATTGCTAAGGACCCAAGGGGGTGCAGTGTCGAGTGTGAAGTCGACCAGATGAGCGGTTAGAGAACTCTGCCAGCAGGGCCAAGCAATCGGCACACACTCTGAACGGGGCACACCTTCCGAACGGGCACGGCATGCATCCTACTCTAGGAAGCTTTGTGAATACTAGATCTAGTCTGGGGGTCAATGAACAGCAGGAACACTTGTCCTTGTTGTGACCTTATTCAAACTAAGAGAGTGAAGCAGACCCTTTGATCATTAGTCCCACTCGGAGTGGCTTTGTGAAAATAAACCCTGGTGGTTTTCCCTCCTGGTTCAGGCGTAGTACCTCTCCAGTGGCAGAAGAGGGCCTGCTGCTCCTGCGAGAGGGGCTGCTGCTCGGTGCACTGGACGTGGTTGTCCACGTGGCGGTAGAACCACTCCGGGTTGTTGAAAACACTCTGTGACAAAGACAAGAAGTTAAGAGTTTGTCCTCCGCTACAGAAACTCTTAAGACGACTAAAATCGATTACATTGAGAGGCTTGGAAAAATGTTTGTGGCTAGTTTTTCCACTCACGGTTGATCTCAAGCTATGTAATTGACTGACGTGTCTACAAATAGAATGGGGGGAAAAGGCAGATACTTTATCTATATCAAGCCCCGCGCCCCCTTTATTGATTCTCCAATCACAACTGTTGCAAAGTTTGTCCGAGGAAAGCAACAGTTGCGATTGGAGGATCAAGAAAAGGAGGGGCTTGAGATAGGTCCATTGACTCATTTGATCCTGTAGTAGGCAAAAAACCACATGAAATCTCTGTACATAAATCAGACTGATTAGACTTCCTTTTTTTAACTTAAATATATAGAAATGTGAATTTTATTTTATTATATTAAAGACTCATGGCAATGTAGTGCTTTGATCTAGCAGCGTTTAATTCACCAATCACCATTTAATTTGTCGACTAGTACAGCGGCCGTGCACCCCCCCCCCCCCCCCCCCATCACCTCCCGACCTAGCTGACGCACCCCCCAATGGGTTTCTGTTAGAAAAAAATTTTTTGCTGGTCTCCGTGCACAGAGTTTATTTTTTATTTTATCTCTTCCCACGGCGACTATGGATAGGGAATTTCTTTATTTAATTAAAATGTTCACGACAACATGGATGCATGTACTCTGCCAGCATGTTTAATATCCATAATACTAAAGGTTTGACTAAGATTTTTATAAAATTTTGTACATTTTTTTTTTTTACCACCATTAGCCTTTTCATGTCACGCACCAACTAGAGGGCGCTCGCGCACCACAAGGGGTGCGCGCACCACAGTTTGGGAACCACTGGACTAGTACATCAACAAGTAAGTAATTTGGCCTTCAACAAAGTCTGTTTCATATATTATAGTGCAAGTATAATAATAAAACTTTATTTGTATAGCACCTTTCATACAGAAATTGCAGCTCAAAGTGCTTCACAACAGAAAAAAGGACAGGCATAAAATGAGCACATAAAGTGCACAGACATAAAAATCAGTTTTTCACATTAGGATCTAACATCCCAACAGGCCACCTTGTTTATGGTTTGATTCAGTTTTAAAAATAGACTATAATAAAAAGAGTAAGATAGAATAGACAGAGTAAAATAGTGCAGTGCAATAAGTAGAATAGAATAGACATAAAATTTGCACATAAAGTGCAGACATAAAATCAGTTTTTTACAGTGCGATAAAATTGTTCTGGATGAAAGTATTTACCTTCTCCGTGTGGTATCCACAGTTTAAAACCCGACAGTCTTCCCTCCTGTTTGATACCCACTTTGAACCTATTATAGTGCAAGTATAGTAACTAACTTCAGATAAGGTTTAACAAATAAGACGTGTTTGATACCCACTTTGAGCCCATTATAGTGCAAGTATAGTACTCCAGATAAGGTTTAAACAAATAAGACGTGCAGCAGCCTACATACATCACAATGCTCCCAGTGGCAGACGAGTCCCTCCGAGCCGTCTGCGACCATCAGGTTGTTGCTGTGCTGGTCCTGGTTGCAGCCTGGGAGGCTCGGGTGGGACTTGAGCAGCTGCGTGCCGATGAACTTCAGCTTGCCATGGTAGTTGTGGAAGTGAGCGTGGAGCTCCAGTTCCCTGGGGCTGCCCATGGCCAGGAACTCACAGCCCTCCCACAGGCAGGCGTAGTCATCTAGACCAGGAGGAGAACGCGACAGCCGTGATTAAAAAAAGGAAGGAAGATTATTACGTGATTAACATAAAAGAACACGTCGCCAACATTTTTGGGAAATTAGCTGAACGGGCACACCTTCCGAACAGGCACTGCATGCAATCCTACTCTAGGAAGCGTTGTGACTGAATACTAGATTACTAGATCTAGAACTAGTCTGGGGTCAATGACCAGAAACACTTGTCCTTGTAAACAAACTATAAGAGACTGAAGAACTAGAACTGAAGAACTAGAAAATTTGATCACATCACACCAGTTTTGTCCGCCCTACATTGGCTTCCTATCCAAGCCCGCTCTGACTTTAAAGTGCTACTCCTCACCTACAAAATTTTAAATGGGCTTGCACCGCTCTATCTATCTGATCTCATCTCCCGATACTCGCCCGCTCGTGCTCTGCGCTCACAAAATGCGGGGCTTCTATCGACCCCTAGGGTTAAAAAGAAATCCGCCGGCCACAGAGCCTTTGTCTACCGCGCTCCCTACCTGTGGAACAAATTACCTGCCGTCATCAGGGGCGCCTGCTCTGTCGAAGCTTTTAAATCCCTGCTTAAGACTCATCTTTTCTCTCTCTCCTTCAACCTACCTTGATCTCACCTGGTCGGGGACTGACCTTTAGATTAATCTGTGTAGTTTAGTTATGGTACAGGGTACTACATGGTACCACTGGGTAGTTTACTATAGGGTAGTTTAGTTAGGGTACAGGGTACTACATGGTACCACAGAGTACTACTTGGTACTGCATGGCATTACAGGGTACTACATGGCTTACACAGCTCTACATGGCACTACAGGGTACTACATGGCACCACAGGGTACTACATGGCACTACAGGGTACTACAGGATACTACGGGGTACTACATGGCACTATGGGGTACTATAGGGTACTACATGGCACTACGGGGTACTACATGGCACTACAGGGTACTACATGTCTGCTCCTTTGCAGCACCACAAACATGGGAACTCTCTAACTCTTCCCCCCCCCCCCTCTCCCTCCCCCTTCTCTCTGAGTACCCGTCTCCTGGCGCTGACCAAGGTGATGGATGCCTCGGGGTCTTGGCCAAGCTTGTAGTGACTGCTCTACATGCACCTCCGAGGCATTGGATCAGTTATTCACCGCCGTCTGTCCGTGGTCCTGTCAACTGATTAACAGACTGTTAACAGATTAACAGTCAACGCGGTTTCATTGCTGGGTTAAGTACTTCTATTCTATTCACATAATACGCTTACTTCATATATCTACTCCATTCACATATATGCCTACCACTTGTATCTATTGCTATGTCCGCCTACTACAATCTCATGAGCTGTCTAACGCCTGTCCCGTCTCCCTGTCTTCCTATGACTTGCTGTCCTGGAGTGTTGACCGGAGTGTTGGACGTCCCGTGACGAAGGCCGGGAGATTGCGACCCCCTCTGCGTGCCCCCCTGTCTTCGGAGGTTTCGTAGTGGTGACCGGAGTGCCGGATGTCCCGCGATGATGTCGGGGAGTTCGCAACCCTCTCTGTGCCACCCCCCCCTTCCCCCTGTCTCCGGCTGTCCCTGAGCAACGACCGGAGTGTTGAATGTCCCGTGACTAAGACGGGGAGGACGTGACCCTCTTGCGCCGCCCCTGTGCTTCAAATAGATCCGCTATCAACTCTATCTTTAATTTTTCAAAATGTACAGTTGCTATTGCATGCACTCATCTGTGTTTCACCACACACATGAGTGCATGCTTACCAACTGTCCGTCTGCAACACTACTATCACCGACATCTAAGAAGGGAGATCCCCCCTTGAACGGCCCTTCTAAGGTTTCTCTCCTCCACATTGCCTGTGGAGCTTTTTTCCCTATTGTTAGGTTTTAGTGAGTTTTTCCTTACCTTCGCGTGGGGTATGTCTGGGAGTGCTTGCATTCTTTCATTTATTTGCATTCATCTAAAAAATGTTTGGACCCTATGGTATTCTTGTTCTGTTCTTGACTTATTGTTATGTTGTCTTCTTGACTTGTTTAAAGAAGACCTGTACGGCCCATGGGGACATTAACGTGTGTTGTCGGGCCCTATAAATAAATTTGATTTGATTTTGATTTGAAGCAGACTCTTTGGTCAGTATTCCAGACAGTACACGAGTTGGCAAAGGGAAGATGTTTCCCAGAGAGTGAACAGGGAGCGAGCACAAAAGGGCACTGCTCCCCTGCCTCACTGGACTTTGCTGTGGCACTGGAATGGAACCCAAGCTCACACTGATGATGAGCCCGATTACGAACAGTGCAGAAAGATTACCACAACATTTAGAAAGAAGGAGAGATTACGTTACCCCTTCAATTGTAACGGATTCAAATAGATACGGCAATCATTCCCTTTTTCTTGGCATAGCCTTGGGAGTGAAATTCCACTCCTGTGTCGGGCTCTAGTGGCATAGTAGTCTTGTGTGTCGCTCTCACCCACCCAGTTCCTCCATCGCATCCCTCTCTCCGAGGTGGTCTTTCAGGTGCAGTGACATGTGTTCACTCAGCTCCTCCATGGTGCTGCCCTCGTAGTTGCAAGATGCCCACTCACACACCACCACCAGGTTGGAAAGCTTCATGCTCCTCGCCATGACGATAAGTATGAACACAGAGTGTAGCTAGCCTTCAGTGCTCACGCGCCTGCTCCTCATTACCTAGACACAACACAGAGCAACAATCATTGCTAAGAGAGTAGCTGAAATGTGATTGTATTCCAATTGTACCTGGAAGTTGACAATCAATTCATTTGTTATCTAGTGTTAGATAAAACAGTTTATTACCGCAATCTAAAGCTCTGCGTTAAACATGCAGACATATATAAGGCTGCGGTTACACTAGGGCCAGTTTTCGTTTCAGTTTTCAATTTCGTTTTTCAGAACGCTACGTAATGGCAGGCAAGTTAGACATCGTTTTGTCTCCTGACCAGAGTGATGTATATACATGTAGTACAATGCCAAAGCAGTAGGTGGCGATGTAGTTCAAACATGAAGGCCACTTCACTCCACATCCTGCTCAAAATCTCGGAAAGCCACCATCTTTATACCTCGCATGAGCCATTTAGCTACATAGCATTTATTTTTCAGCAAGAAATAAAGTGCAATAAACAAAAACGGATACATTCACTGTGTGTTCTGCCTCATTTGTTGATGATACAAAACTAACATCAACACAATTGACAACCAAGAGCGGAGTTTAGTCTCACAAAAATATCGCAGATTTTGTTAACTTACGTGCTAGGGATATGCCATTATAACAGTATAGCATTGTGGCTAGCAGCGTCGTAACGTTAATGCTAGCAGAATGAATGGATGTAAAGTTAAACTTTATTTAACAGATTGCAGAATGGGTACAATACAATACGGCTCTATACAAACAATTGTTAACACTTTGATTGTCACTCACGAGTTCTCGGATTTATAATAGTTACGTTGAAAGCCACTCACGAGATTCTTGGAATTATTTTTTTAAGCGATCTGAAATCATATTACATCACGCGAGCCTACCCTAGCCTACCCAAGAACGGCCGGCGATCAGATGTGGGAAAAAAGCGCCCCCCATCGTCTCCCAGATGACATCAGGGATTTTGGAATGGACTCAATGAAAATGGAAAAAAAATCCTGTACTCTACATTTTCCAGTCCACTGATGCAGCCGGGGTTACCAGAGTTCATTATGGATCCTCTGAGCGCCGCGGATCATGAGTTCTACTGTATACACGTTAGATCTATACACTTATCGATTTTTTTGAATGGTGATCAGGAATTGGAATATACCAGTTGGATACCATCTGATGTCATGTAAGGAATCTATGTTATCAGTGTTAGGATAATCAGACTCGTTTTGATGAAGATATAAGCCGTTTTGTGAAATGTGCTCTATCGGTTTCACTGTAAAATCCATGAGGAAATGAAAACAGCTATTATCAGCGCACGGCTCGAATGGGCGTGCGTGTACGTATAATATTGATCATCTAGCGTTTATTTGAAAACGATCATAAATAGGCCGACAAATATCAACGTTCTGGAATATTCCAGTAAAAGACGATTATCACAGAATGGCCCAGAATGGGCTGTTTTTTACCTCAAAACGGGTGCTTTTCAAAATGCTCTCAAACAGAAATGAAGTGATAAAAAACCAATCTGCCTTGACAGCACTGACTGGAAAATGATTCTTTGATAAGCGACAGGCAGATTAGACACATAGCCATAATTTAAAACATAGATTAGGCGATATTAACGTTAACATTGAAGTGGATAGTGGCATTCAAGCACTAAGTCGTGCGCCCCCTGGTGGCACTGAAAGTGTTAAGGGAATGCAGACTGTTGTAGCTTGGACTGGGCTCCTTGTAACAATAACTTGACAACACGTTGGTAGCCGCAGCTACTTGGGGACAGCTCTGCTGTAAACACTGGAAATAACCGTGCAGGTCTCTACTGCGCATGGGCATTGGGCAGAACAGCTCCGTATCCGGCTCGCGCAAATTACATGGCACCAGTGTCGGCGAGTTTCCAAAACGAAAACACCTTTTGAGCGCTGCCACTAGGAAAACGTGTTTCCTGCCAAAACTGCGTTTCTTTTTAACTTGGACATGCAAACGTAATCATTCGAAAATAGAACGTTGCCGTTTTACACCAGTGTAACCATGGCCTAAGTTAAACGCAGGATCACATTCCATCAGTCAGTTCCAGTCTGTATTTACATCAGTCCAACAGCGGATTAGCTTGAATTGAATTAAAATATGTATTAACAGATTGCAGAATGGGTACAATACAGTACGGCTCAATACACACAATTGTTAAGGGGATGCAGACCAGAGAAAGACCTGTGTCTTGTTTACATCAGGGTCCCCCATTTTCAATTCATGCGGGTGGGGGAAACTGTACAACTGTACAAGCAAAACTGTACATTGGAATATAGACGAAACCATACTTGGTTCCAAGATGAGGGTCGCGTGTATTATTGGGTTAGGACATTTACAGGGGCCAGTTTCGAATTGCAGTCTCCTGTAGGTGCTCTTTGAGAGTGGTTTTTGAAAGTGGGTAGTGATGCACATTCCTTTACAGCTTTGGGTAGGGCGTTCCACATTGATGTGGCATAATTGCGAAACGTGTTTAGTCCCTTGTTTGAGCCGAATCTGGGTTTAACATCATGTAGCGTTAGTTGGTTTTCTAGGTGACAATAAACCTAACGTTAGCTAGCTATAGACCACTGCACTTCCGCGTTACATGGAGCTCGTGAGGGGGCAGAAAACAGGTAGCATACATGTATAGAGACCACTGCACTTCCGCGTTACATGGAGCTCGTGAGGGGGGGGGCGCGAGGGGATACAATGTTGATTATAGCCTTGACGTAAGTGGTTGTAACTGCCGTAGCTACTACGGCAACCCTTTAAAATGCTACGGCAGGCTCTAATAAACATTAATTTATTGTATCCCCCCCCCCCACCCCCACGTTGTCTCCCATGATGAGCTCAAAATAAATACCTGTTGTTGTCCTAGCTCCTTCTTTTAGCTAACGTTGGAACAAGAACGATTAACGTTACTTACGCACTTGCCGGCTTTATGGACGCCTGCTATCATCGTTTGTGACATTATTCCGTATCCACGCGGCGAGGTTGTTTTTCTCTCTCTGACATTGTTTTCTTCCTTCAACACGAAGAGAAATCAAAGGATCTCTCAAGACAGACAGACGCGTTGGCTCCCGCAATTTCCAAAATGCTTCCGCCTACCTGGAGCATTCGAGATTATTAAGAAGAGCGACTTCCAGCGAGGTATCACAAGCCGGTTTAAATAAGGGATTCTACTTCCGGTCTGAATATCAAAATATAGTTTGATTGATTGATTGAAAATTTTATTAACAGATTGCAGAATGGGTACAATACAGTACAGCTCAATACACACAATTGTTAAGGGGATGCAGACCAGAGAAAGACTTTCGTCTTGTTTACATCAGGGTCCCCCATTTTCAACTCATCATATAACATACATGTCACATACAGATAGACAGTACTGCTACATCTATACATTTATGACATACCAGATTTACAAATACAATACTGTTTGTGATACAAAAAGAGTCTAAAAAAGAGAGTATATACATTTGATGAAGAAACTGTAGTGTACATTGGAGGAGGTGGGGTGGAGGGGGTCGGGTAGGTGGGGTGGGGAGTATTGACGTGTATTAATTAAAGTTAAAAAGAAACCAAATGAATGATGAAGGGTCTGTTAAATAATATATCTATACAGTATATTTGTTTATATTATATTTTATGTAAATCACAGTTATAGGCCTCCACGTGCACTCACTGGACTATCTTGTTTTTTGTACTTTTTATATTGTGTTTGTATTTATATTTTATATTGTATATTTAGCTTTACAGTCCTATACATTCCAGTATATATATATATATATATATATATATATATATATATATATATATATATATATATATATATATATATATATATAGATATATATAGATATAGATATATATAGATATAGATATATATAGATATATATAGATATATATAGATACTGGAATGTATAGGACTGTAAAGCTGTGTATCCCCCCCCCCCATGCTGCTTTGACACCTGAATGTATAGGACTGAATTTAATAAAGGATCATCTTGTCTTTATCTAATAAAAAATTTACAAAAAAAGACAAAACATATACACATGATACAGGAATCCCTATTATTTCATACAAGTGTACACCCATAGTAGCGTCTAATTCATATCTGAGATCTTTAGAATGCAGTTTAAATAACCACTGCTTACTACCTATTATAGCCTATTGGCCGCATGTAAAAACCTTGTAAAAAGTTAACAAAAAAAGACTTAGACACAAAACATATACCACATGATATAGGAAGCAGTCTTCTTTCATAAACACACACATTTAAACCCATAGTGGCATCAAATTCTTACCTGGGAGCTTTAGAATGTGGTGTCAAGCCAGTTTAAATAAACACGTACACCACATAAACACATGAATTTAACTCTGTAGCATCTAATTCAGACAGTTGTTAAGTGTCTTGCTCAAGGACTGTTCGAGACGCTGCCTGGGAGAAGCTGGAATTGAACCAGGAACCTTCTGATTACCAGACAACGCTCTACCTCCTGAGCCACTGTCGCCCGACATATAGTCCATAAGCCCTATATGATTGATTGATTGAAAACTTTATTAACAGATTGCAGAATGGATACAATACAGTACAGTACGGCTCAATACAAAACAACTGTATGAATTATGGTAGTTGTCATAGTAAAATACAGAATACTTTTCCATTAAATGCTTTTTTCTGTGAGCTCCTGAGAGTGTGCTAGATAAAATAGATACAAAGTATAAAATAGAAAAAGTCAAGAGTACGTAAATAAAGTGTTCAGTCAATCAATATACATAATATATACAATATATATATATATATACAGAGTAAAAAAAAAAGAATAGTACCTCATAATAATAGTAATAGTTACCATAATTACATCACAATTGTTTTTACATGTTTTGCAGATTTTTCAACACTCTAGTCTAGGTTAATAAACGTAGAGGTTCCCCAGACGAGAGTGGATCAAATTCGTAACGCATGTCAATTTCCAGACTTTTATTTTGAAGGTAAAACTTCTCTACAGGAAGTCTTATTGAAGCTTAATTAAGATGGCTTGACACAGCTGAGCTAATTATTATCCACGAAACGGAAGTGTTTCTTCAAGCGACCTGCTGCTTTCTCCCGCGAGAGTTTGTACACAAGGCAGACACGTTTGGAAAGTGAAACTCACTGGTTACTTTCATCACCAGCTCTGGAAAAATAAGCAGACCTGGGACTATACAGAGTGAGATGCAAAATTGCGTATACTAGTAAAAGTAGAGGATACTTATTATTGTGGAGGCTACTCTATTATTGTGTATTTGTGTAAGATTAGGGTGTCGTCTGCTCCTTTAAGAGTGATGCTTTGTTGACTGAGTATAGTTCCCCTTCAGACTCCTCCTCCTACACTGCCGTTTCCGTTTTGATTTCGCAAGAGGGAGAAAGGGAAATAGATGTTGGGACTTTTGAACGTGGAAGCGGGAGAACTTAAGAGAAGAGGAAGACAAATATAGTAGGATCATTGGACCTCATTTTCATAAGTTTCCTCTTGAATAACCTCGTAAGAGGACTTTTACGATAGATCTCCGGATACCTGTAATCAGGCAGTTCCAGTCTGTATTTACATGAGTCTTAACAGATGATTAGAGTCTTGGCTGATTAGTTAGTATTTTTAGCTTATGGGCGTTGATCATGTTCTCACAAATGCTGGCTGAATACCCCATTTCATTTCACGATTGAGTTATACAACCTTATAAATGAGCTATTACGCTAACGTTAGCAAACAGGTTAGCCTCTGATTTAATCAGATCTCCAGATACCCGAAAGGGTGCTTTATAAGGTCATCCGACACAGAGCCGTGTGCAAACTGAATCCAAGAAATGCCCAAGAGAAAAGCAGACGGGACTCGTCAGCGTCACGGGAGACGCAAGTCCAACTTCACCGGTGCAGAGTTGGAGGTACTGTTGCAGGGAGTGCAGAGCAGACGTGCCATTTTATTTAGTACCGTCAGTATGAGGTACAAGCAGTGGGCATGGGACGAGTTAGCGGGGGAGGTCAGCGCGGTGTCAGGAGAGGGGCGCACAACGGCTGAAGTGAAAAAGAAGTGGGTCGACATGAAATCAGAGTCCAAGAAAAGGGTAGCAAAACACAAGAAAGATATGCTGTCCACCGACGGAGAAACGGCACTCCTGTACCTGTCCGAGGTGGACCAGCGTGTTCAGGCCATCATTGACGACACGGTAGTAGTCGCGGAGCCTGTGCCATCTCCAGCGACTGACGATAAGGAAGCAGGTCCGGGGCACCATCTCCTCCTACCACCACCCGCCACATCTCCCCTTTTGGTTGCGAAGACTGAATCGGACAGTAAGCGTGTCTCCTCCACAATGTATATCATTATCAAATTGAAACATGTGCCAATTATTGCAGTGCGCCAAGCCCCACAAATGAATCACCCTCATTTATTCACAGATGAAACGGATTGGGAGGCGGAGCCGTCCACCAGCGCTGCCCCCCCGTCCAGCGGCGACGCCTCCTCAGCTCCCCCGGCCACCAGCGCTGCCCCCCCGGCGTCCACCAGCGATGCCTCCTCAGCTCCCCCGTCCACCAGCGCTGCCCCCCCGGCGTCCACCAGCGCTGCCTCCTCAGCCGGACCGTCCACCAGCAATGTCAGGCGCGCACCCCTTCTCCATGGCAACATGGTCGGGGCGGCTGTGGACAGCCTGGAGAGGGTCGCGAACAGCCTGGAGAGGTTCGCCACCAGCCAGGAGAGCATCGCAAACAGCCTGGAGAGGTTTGCGACTAGCCAGGAGAGGTTCGCGGCCAGCCAGGAGAGGACCGCCATGGTGCTGGAAGCGCTCGCGTCCACCCTGGCCGAAATAAAACGCACAAATAATAACAAATAATGACAAATAATAATAGTGACAAAATCAAGTAAGTCAAATTCATGTTTAAAGGCTTTATTCATCCTACATCCGTGCGATGAATTGCTGTCGGATTTGGACAGCACAGCACGTCTGTTGTCCGGGCCCAGGAATTGGTCAGCACGCACATCCTGGTGAGGTGGTAGGTGAGGTGGCTGGAGGGGTAGTCGTGGTAACTGTTACACCAGTGCTAAACTCTAACGACGAAACACAATTCCTCAGCTGTTGCCTTCATACACACCATATCCGGTTTGTATAGCAGCGTGCCACCTGCTGTGTCCAAAACACATCCAGCGTCTTTTGAGCAGTCTAATGCTCAAGGCTCTCGTTGTAGGCCACCTCCTGCTCCGTCTGAGGGTTGGTGAGTGGGGTCATCATCAACCAGGGGGCCAGCGCATATCCGCGATCTCCTAATAAAACAAGTCATTAGAAGAATAGAAGCCTACTGTTGCTGGAACGATTAATTACACACGGATACTTACCAATTAGCCAGCGTCTCTTTGCTCGAGGTGCACACCCACAGAGCTGTTCTGAAAGATGTAGGAGTCATGTGCACTTCCTGGGAAGCGGGAGACCACATTGAGCAGGTGGTTCTGGGCGTCGCAGCTGATTTGAACATTGATGGAGTGGTCTTGTTTTCTGTTGAGAAAACGGGTTCCATCCATGACTCGCGGGAGGCAGCGGCTGATGGATGGCTGCGATATGCCCACCCTGTCTCCTAGCTCTTTGTTGTCGGATTGTTAAGTGTCTGACAACATTATATAAAGGATCCCTACAGAAATAGACCTTTGTGTTTATGCTTCTTCCAGTGTTTATCCATTCCACTATTTGTGGCTGGGCGTGATTATTCTGTGTATATAGATATTTTATAATCAGTCATGACTCTGTTGATATTTTGTACATACTGTACTACTGGCTTATTGAGTGATTGTTTTTGTTGTTATCCTAAAGTTTTAGTTTGTACTGATGCCAGGTGTCTATGTTTTTTAAAAATGTTTACCATTTATCCAGCGTGTCTCTATCGAACAGGTAGTCTATGAAAACTGAAGTGTGGCTCAACATTTTATTTTCAATTTGGATATGTGTAAACGCAAACCATTGTTTTCTATCTTTTAGATAACGCAACGCTTTCTGTACTCTCAACAAGACAACATACTGCTGCTGACATACGTTGTATTGTATAGTTTGTAGAATAGACATTGTGTATTATGTTTAGTTTTATAGTTTTAGCTTATAGTTATAGTTTGTATAGATAGAATATACGTTGTGTACTATGTTTACAAAGCCACTACGATTGAGGAGCCGGGAAAAACAAGCATCTCACGTTTTTCTAAAAACTGTGACAATAAAATAATCTGAATAATCTTCCTCACCAACCCAGTCTCCGCTGTACACTTCCTGCAACAACAACTTCCATGACAACAATTGGCATAGCTAGCTAAGCTATATAGTTAGCCAAATTTTACTCAACACTTTTTGGATATGACTAATCCCTCTAACATAATCGCTGTTTGCTGATCCCCGGCTACGCCACGTTAACTTCACATAGTGCCTTAGTAGCGTGCCGTAACTACCGTTACATATACAGCTGGGAACCAGAAAACTCGCTACGTCTATTAGATGTTTGGCCATTTGTACAATTCATAATCTTGGGCCTGTAACATTAAATAATCTATCCAGCACTGCATCATGACTTGCAACTGTTGCTCAGTGCTTGAAACTCTGCTGCCTTGCCGCATCTTCCTTGCCAATTATTGTCTTGCCCGCAGATGTAAGTAACATTATCTATCCCTTGCCAAGACGGTGGCTTAAGTGGTAATTGATATAAATCCACATTGAGCTCCTACACCCAAATTAGGTTTTTAATGCTGGTTCATACGTTCTAGCAATGCTAGAATATAAACCTAATTTGCGTGTAAGAGCTCAAACTAATATTGTATGGCCTCATAAAGTCAGAGCCTCATTCATTGAACGACCACATCAAACAAGAGGTGGACGCGGGCAAATACTGTGGCATGGTCATGCTGGACCTCCAAAAGGCTTTTGACCCTGTCAATTACTCCATTCTGATTGACAAGCTAAAAGCAATTGGTTTTGATAGTTCATCAGTGAGCTGGATGCAATCCTACCTGGAGGGGAGAGAACAGATGGTGGAGGTAATCGGTACACTACCCCCCCCCCCCCCCCCCTTTCAGTGAGCTGCGGTGTTCCACAAGGAAGCATACTAGGACCGTTACTGTTCCTAATTTATGCAAATTACCGAGGCACTCCTAATTGGCACCCCTCACCAGGTTCAGTCTTCACCCATATCACATCTCACCTTTGACGGCCAGGTAATCCCCCTCTCCCCCTCAGTCACAAATCTGGGGGTTCGATTTGACCCCCACCTGACCTTCAACACCCACATAAAACACCTCTGCAAGACCTCATTCTATCACCTAAAAAACATATCAAAACTCCGTCCCATTCTAACCCTGTCAGATGCAAAGAAGCTTGTCCATGCCTTTATCTCCTCAAGACTGGACTACTGTAACGGACTCTTCATCGGGATTCCTGGCAAGAGCATCCAAAAGCTGCAATACATCCAGAACAGCGCTGCCAGGATCCTGATGAGAGTCCGTAAACACGATCACATAACCCCCATCCTTCACTCACTACACTGGCTCCCCGTCTCATCCCGGATCAACTACAAAATCCTTACGATCACCCATAACTGCATAAACGGACACGCACCCCTCTACCTTCAGGAACTCATCACTCCAAAATCCTTCACCCGCACCCTCAGATCCGCAGGTAGCCTGCTCCTTCAGGTCCCCAATACCCGGCTCTGCACCATGGGTGACCGAGCCTTCTGCACGGCTGCACCACGCCTGTGGAACAGCCTCCCCATCCAGCTGAGGGCACCACAGAGCCTGGACTCTTTTAAAGCAGGCCTGAAAACCTATCTGTTCAAAAAGGCCTTTGACTGTTAGCTTTTTATTTAAATTTTATTGCGCTTTGTTTTTAAATTATCTGTTTATACTATGTTTTTAATTAACTATGTTCTATTTTTATTCTGTATTTTATTTTATTTGTTTTACTAATAACTATTTTATTCTATTTTTTTTAACTGTTTTAACCATGTAGTGTAGCACTTTGGGATCCCAGCGAACAAAAAGTGCATTACAAATCCAATCTATTATTATTATTATTATTATTATTATTATTATTATTATTATTATTATTATTATTATTATTATTATTATTATTATTATTATTATTATTATTATTATTATTATTAAAAAGTCCTCAGCTCTGAACTCGGCAGAATCTGCACCTGGCTCCCTGATAACAAACTATCATTACACCTGGGAAAAACAGTCCATTCTCTTTGGTTCAAATAACAAACTCAGCAAGGCCAACGGCTTCTCTGTTACAGTGGGTGACAATATTGTCACATAATGGCTCCATCCTAGAGGCAAATCTTTCCTGTGACAAAATGGCAACCAATGTAATAAAAAAAGTCAACCAACGAACAAGATTCTTGTACCGGATCTCCTCTCTGGTAAACAAGAATACCCTGAAGACTCTAACAGGAGCACTCATTCAAGGGTACTACGACTATGCTTGCACCTCATGGTACCAAAGCACCTCAAAGGCACTAAAAGCAAGACTACAAACATCACAAAACAAACTGGTCAGACTACTGCTTGACCTTACTCCTAAAACCCACCTCACCCCTGCCCATTTTGACATCCTAGGATGGCTTAGAGTAGAAAACAGTCAACAGAGTACAGCAGCTTGCAATGGGCCTTGTCTACAAGATACACTACACCACTAAGATAGCCATGTACATGTTGAAATACTTCCCAAAGGTCAGTGAATTCCACAACCACAACACCAGAGGGAGTTCCACAAATCATGTTCAACCCAGATTCGGCTCAAACAAGGGACTAAACACGTTTCACAATTATGCCACAACAATGTGGAACACCCTACCCACAGCTGTAAAATAATGTGAATCCCTACCCACCTTCAAAACCGCCCTCAAAGAGCACCTACGGGAGGCTGAAATTAGAAACTGGTTCTGTAAATGTCAAAATCCCCCACCCAACCCCCTCCTCCTAATGTACTGTTTCCTCCCCTTTGGGTGTATATATTTTTATGATATCTTTTTCTTAAACAGTAGGCCTACTGTATATTTGTATGTCATAAATGTCTTGATGAATTGAAAATGGACGACCCTTATGTAAACAAGACGAAAGTCTTTTTCTGGTCTTTATCTGTATTGTACCCATTCTGCATTCTGTTAATAACGTTTTCAATCAATCAATTCTAATTGTGTTTTCCTGTTCCCCCCCCCCCCCCCTCACTCTACAAAAAGCTGGAAAGACATGAGATCTCTACTCAAATTATGGCCATTTAATGTGTCCGATTATGCAAATCATTCCAGCAAACTTTACAGCGATCTTTACCAACAAGATAAACATAATTATAATGTACGCAATGCACAAATTGTACACAATGTTTTATCCTTAGTTTCTCTACTTAAAAAATCGTTTTAAGTATTTGAAATGAGGACTGTGTAGTGTGTAGAGTAGACAATCATACAATTACATGGGCTAAAAACCTAATTTAGTGGTTGAGACTACAAGGTCCTCATTGTCAGATTGTGTCAAACAAGGACCGTGTATATGACGAAGACTTTATTCCAGACTCAAGGTCCATATTACACATATACAAAACAACAACAAAAATACAATAACAAAAGAAACAAGGCCAACAACATAGATTAAAATACATAAAGGCATAGATTCCAATGTTTCCACAAATCAGAGGAGTACCTTTGTATCACTTTGTTTGACATCAGATAGTATAGACTTGAGTCGACCACTAAATGATGAGCTAATTTTGCATAATTATGTGCATGGTTGAGTCTATGCTCTATGGTCCTAATGAAAATGTTAGTCCATCTTTAAAAAAAATCAATACATTTAGTGCTTTTCAGTACTGTATGTCATGTATGTCATTATGTTATATGTATGTTATGTTATGATGAATTGAAAATGGGGGACCCTGATGTAAACAAGACAAACGTATGTATATTTCTCTCCCACCCCCTCCTAATGTACAGTCTCCTCCCCACCGTATGTATATATTCTCTCCCCACCATATATATTTCTCTCCCACCCACCCCCTCCTCCTACTGTACAGTCTCCTCCCCATCATATATATACTCTGTCAGGATCTATGGGTAACAGTACTGTATATTTGCATATCATATATGTCACAAATGTAACAGTACTATATACCTGTATGTCATGATGTATGTCCCTATGCCATAAATGTCATGATGTATGTTGTGTGTCATAAATGTCACTATGAATTGAAAATGGGGGACCCTGATGTAAACAAGACAAACGTATTTCTCTGGTCTGCATCCCCTTAACAATTGTGTGTATTGAGCCGTACTGTATTGTACCCATTCTGCAATCTGTTAAATAAAGTTTTCATTCATTCAATCAAGGTTGAAAATAACCTGCCCAAAAGCTACCAAGACCATGTCAACGGCAACGCTAAGGAAATGGTGGTGGTTGTAAGAAACCTTCGAAGCGGAAGTGTCATCGTTTCATTTGGTTACTGCTCTCAAATGTAACCACTGCTGGTGTACGAAACAGAATCATCGATGTTGTCGAGAGCGACTACGAGCTAGGTATCAAGCCAGTTCAAATAAGGGATTCTACTTCCGGTCTAACGTGGACTAGAAATATCAAAATATAGGTCACCATCACAATCCCATTATACAGAGTTTTCTGAGTGATGCGTATTAATTAAAGTTAAAAATAAACCAAATTAATGATGAAGAGTCTGTTAAATAATGCATACACATCTATACAGTATATGTGTTTAATATTGTATGGAAATCCCAGTTATAAGCCTATATATGTTTGCACTATATTGCACTAGGAGGTTATATAGGCCATATAACAAGTGAACAAAAAAAGATAAAACATATACAGGAATCCCTATTATTTCATAAAAGTTTACACACATAGTAGCGTCTAATTCATATATGAGATCTTTAGAATGCAGTTTAAATAACCACCTATTATAGCCTATTGGCCGCATGTATAGACCTTGTAAAAAGTTAACAAAAAGGACTTAGACACAAAACATATACCACATGATATAGGAAGCCATCTTCCTTCATAAACACACACGTTTTAAACCCATAGTGGCATCAAATTCTTACCTGGGAGCTTTAGAATGTGGTGTCAAGCCAGCTTAAATAAACACATATGCCAGATGATATAGACCACATAAACACATGCGTTTAACTCTATGGTAGCATCTAATTCATACAGTTGTTAAGTGTCTTGCTCAAGGAGGAGCTTTAGTTGAACCAGGAACCTTCTGATTACCAGACGACTGCTCTATCTCCAGAGACAATATCACCCAACATCTAGTCCATAGGTGGCCCTACATGATAAATAGTTACCATAATTACATCACAATCGTTTTTACATATTTTGCAGCTTTTTCAATACTAAATTAAACATAGAGGTTCCCCAGAGTATTATGATATATAATGTGCTGTACTGTACACTGCCAGCCAAATTCATAAAGCATGTCAATGTCCATACTTTTACTCTGAAGGTAAAACGTCTCTACAGGAAGTCTTATCGAAGCTTAATGAAAACGGCTTGACACAGCTGAGCTACATAAAATCCACGAAACGGAAGTGTTTCTTCAAGCGACCTGCTGCGAGAGTTCGTACAACAAGGCGGAAAAGTTTGGAAAGTGAAACAACTCACTCACTGGCTACTTTCATCACCAGCTCTGGGGAAATAAGCAGACCTGGCTGGGACTATACGAAATGAATGGAGTGAGATGCAACATTTCTTATACTAGTAAAAATAGAGTATGCTTATTATTATTGTGTATTTGTGCAAGATTAGGGTGTCGCCTGCTCCTTGTGGTGCATTGTTGAATGTATAGTTCCCCCTTCAGACTCCTCCTCCCCTATACCCTGCCGTTTCCGTTCTGATGTTTGATTGATTGATTGAAAAGTTTATTAACAGATTGCAGAATGGGTACAGTACAGTACAGCTCAATACACACAATTATTAAGGGGATGCAGACCAGAGAAATACTTTCGTCTTGTTTACATCAGGGTCCCCCATTATAGAGGGGGGAGGCAGAGCCATATAAGGGTAGAACGGGAAATAGATGTTGGGACTTTTGAACGTGGAAGCGGGAGAACTTGAGAGAAGAAGAAAAATATAGTAGAATCATTGGACCTCATTCTCATAAGTTTCTTCTTAAATAACCTCGTAAGAGGACTTTTACGATAGATCTCCGGATACCTGTAATCAGGCTGTACCAGTCTGTGTTTACGTCATGAGTCTTAACAGCGGATTAGTTAGAGTCTTGGCTCTACTCGGATTCTTAGTTTATCCATGGCGTTGATCATGTTCTCACAAATGCTGGCTGAATATCCCATTTCATTTCACGATTGAGTTATATACAATTACAACCCTATATAAACGAGCTATTTCGGCGCTAACGTTAGCAAACAGGTTAGCCTCTGATTTAATCAGATCTTCCGGATACCTGAACGTGTGAAAAGGTGCTTTATAACAACAAGGCCATCCAACACAGAGCTGTGTGCAAACGGAATTAATCCCAAAAAAAAGAAATGCCCAAGAGAAAAGCAGATGGGAGACGCAGGCCCAACTTCACCGGTGCAGAGGTGAAGGTGCTGTTGCAGGGAGTGCAGAACAGACGTGCCATTTTGTTCAGTACCGTCAGCATGGGGTACGGGCCCATCCACAGGCATGAGGCGTGGGACGCGTTGGCGGGGGAGGTTAGTGTGGTGTCAGGAGCGGGGCGCACAGCGGCTGAAGTGAAAAGGAAGTGGGCTGACATGAAATCAGAGTCCAAGAAAAGGGTAGCGAACCGCAGGAAAGTTATGCTGGCCACTGGAGGAGAAACGGCACTCCCGGGGCTGTCCGAGGTGGACCAGCGTGTTCAGGCCATCGTGGACAACACGGTAGTCGCGGCTGACGATAAGGAGGAGACGGGCCCGGGGCACCACTACCTCCGGCTCCTCCTACCACCCGCCACATCTCCCCTTTTGGTTGCGAAGACTGAATCGGACGGTAAGCGTATCTATCTCCACAATGTATATCCAATTGAAACATGTGCCAACCATTGCAGTGCGCCAAGACCCACAAATTAATCGCCCTCATTCACAGGTGAAACGGATTGGGAGGCGGAGCCGTCCGCCAGCGCTGCCCCCCCGTCCACCAGCGCTGCCTCCTCAGCTCCCCCGGCCACCAGCGCTGCCCCCCCGTCCACCAGCGCTGCCTCCTCAGCTCCCCCGGCCACCAGCGCTGCCCCCCCGTCCACCAGCGCTGCCTCCTCAGCTCCCCCGGCCACCAGCGCTGCCCCCCCGTCCACCAGCGCTGCCTCCTCAGCTCCCCCGTCTACCAGCGCTGCCTCCTCAGCCCGACCGTCCACCAGTGCTGCCCCCCCGTCCACCAGCGCTGACCCCCCGCCCACCAGTGCTGCCACGCCCGCACCCGTTCCCCGTGGCAACATGGTCCAGGCGGTGCTGGACAGCCTTGAGAGGGTCGCCACGAGCCTGGAAAAGTTCGCCACCAGCCAGGAGAGTGTCGCGAACAGCCTTGAGAGGTTCGCCACCAGCCAAGAGAGCGTCGCAAACAGCCTGGAGAGGTTTGCGACTAGCCAGGAGAGGTTCGCGGCCAGCCAGGAGAGGACCGCGATGGTGCTGGAAGCGCTTGCGGCTAACCTGGCCGAAATAAAACGCACAAATAATAACAAATAATAGTGACAAAATCAAGTAAGTCAAATGCATGTTTAAAGGCTTTATTCATCCTACATCCGTGCAATGAATTGCTGTTGGACTTGGACAGCACACGTCTGTTGTCCGGGCCCAGGAATTGGTCAGCACGCACATCCTGGTGAGGTGGTAGGTGAGGTGGCTGGAGGGGTAGTGGTAACTGTTACACCACCTTTTAACGGCGATGTTGTGCAGGACGCAGCGGGCCATGATTATCCTACACACCTGAAACGAGGGGAAAAAATTGCCACAATTACTGACAGGCAACAAATTATTGTATTGGGCTGAGGTGGGCACTCTAATGGTTTAGCACGAGCGAAACACAATTTCTCAGCTATTGCCTTCATACACACCTTATCCGGTTTGTATAGCATCCAGCGTCTTTTGAGCAGTCCAATGCTCAAGGCTCTCGTTGTAGGCCACCTCCTGCTCCGTCTGAGGGTTGGTGAGTGGGGTCATCAACCAGGGGGGACTAGCGCATATCCACGATCTCCTAATAAAACAAGTCATTAGAAGAATATAAGCATAATACTGTTGCTGGAACGATTCATTACACACAGATACTTACCAATTAGGCATGCGTCTCTTTGCTCGAGGTGCACACCCACAGAGCTGTTCTGAAAGATGTAGGAGTTGTGTGCACCTCCTGGGAAGCGGGAGACCACATTGAGCAGGTGGTTCTGGGCGTCGCAGCTGATTTGAACATTGATGGAGTGGTCTTGTTTTCTGTTGAGATGTGGAAACGGGTTCCATCCACGAGGCAGCGGCTGATGGATGGCTGCGATATGCCCACCCTGTCTCCTAGCTCTTTGTTGTCGGATTGTTATAATAAGTGTCTGACAACATAATATAAAGGGTCCCTACAGAAATAGACCTTTGTGTTTATGCTTCTTCCAGTGTTGTTTATCCATTCCACTATTTGTGGCTGGGCGTGATTTTTCTGTGTTTACAAAAGTTGTGAAGCGGAAATAAATGTATATAGATATTTTATAATCAGTCATGACTCTGTTGAGATTTTGTACGTATACTGTACTACTGGCTTATTGAGTGATTGCTTTTGTTGTTATCCTGCCAAGTTTTAGTTTGTACTGATGCCAGGTGTCTTTTTTTTTTTTTTTTTTTATGTTTACCATTTATCCAGCGTGTCTCTATCGAACAGGTAGTCTATGAAAACTGAAGTGTGGCTCAACATTTTCTTTTCAATTTGGATATGCGTAAACACAAACCATTGTTTTCTATCTTTTAGATAACGCAACGCTTTCTGTACTCCCAACAAGACGACATACTTCTGCTAACATATACCTTGTATTGTATAGTTTGTAGAATATACATTGTATATGCACTGCAGTCAGAGCTTGGTAAAGCTGCATTCTCCCACTATGCTCCCTTTTTATGTAATACGCTGCAAGTGAAACGTTGTCTTCTAGAGGCTACTGTGAATGCTTTTAAAGGTATGCTACGATTAGCCCTTCATGAAACATGCAACTGTTTTACCTGATGCTATTGCTGATCTGATTATGCTTATTGCCACTGCACAAATGGCCTACTGTATTTGTATTTGATTTGTATGTTTTTTGTTTAATGCCCTTGTTTTTATGTTTTTATGTTGAAACTTGTTGTGTGCCGTGTTGGTCAGGACTCCCTGGAAGAAGAGATCTTGTATCTCAATGGGACATTCCTGGATAAATAAAGGATAAATAAATAGAAATTGTGTATTATGTTTAGTTTTATAGTTTTAGCAGCTTATAGTTATAGTTTGTATAGATAGAATATACGTTGTGTACTATGTTTACAAAGCTACTACGGTCGAGGAGCCGGGAAAAACAAGCATCTCACGTTTTTCTAAAAGCTGTGACAATAAAATAATCTGAATCTGAATAATCTTCCTCACCAACCCAGTCTCCGCTGTACACTTCCTGCAACAACAACTTCCACGACAACAATTTGCATAGCTAGCTAATATAGCCTAATTTTACTCAACACTTTTTGGATATGACTAATCCCTGTAACATAATCGCTATTTGCTGATCCCCGGCTACGCTACGTTAACTTCACATAGTGCCTAGCGTAGCGTGCCGTAACTACCGTTACATATACAGCTGGGAATCAGCAAACTCGCTACGTCTATTAGATGTTTGGCCATTTGTACAATTCATAATCTTGGGCCTGTAACATTAAATAATCTATCCAGCACTGCATCATGACTTGCAACTGTTGCTCAGTGCTTGAAACTCTGCTGCCTTGCCGCATCTTCCTTGCCAATTATTGTCTTGCCCGCAGATGTAAGTAACATTATCGATCGCTTGCCAAGACAGTGGCTTAAGTGGTAATTGATAGAAATCCACATTGAGCTCCTACACCCAAATTAGGTTTAGAATAGATTGATTGATTGAATTGATTGAAAACTTTATTAACAGATTGCAGAATGGGTACAATACAGTACGGCTCAATACACACAATTGTATGTAGACCAGAGAAATACTTTCGTCTTCTTTACATCAGGGTCCCCCATTTTCAATTCATGACATTTATGACATAGATACACGACATACAAATATACAGTACTGTTTAAGAGACAGAGATTCTAAAAGAATATATACATTTGAGGGGGAAGAAACTACATTGGAGGGGGGGGGGGGGGGTTGCACAGTTACCACAGCCAGTTCCGAATTGCAGCCTCCCATAGGTGCTCTTTGAGAGCGGTTTTGAAGGTGGGTAGGGATTCACATTATTTTACGGCTAAGGTAGGGCGTTCCACATTGTTGTGGCAGAATTGCGAAACGTGTTTAGTCCCATGTTTGAGCCGAATCTGGGTTGAACATGATTTGTGGAACTCCCTCTGGTGTTGTGGTCGTGGAATTCACTGACCTTTGGGAAGTATTTCGACATGTACATACATGGGTATCTTAGTGGTCAGGGCCGCCTGGGAGAAATGCGAGGCCCTGTGCGAGATTTAACGCGAGGCCCCCCCCCCCCCCCCCCCAAAGGTAAAAAAAAAAAAAAAAAAAAATTATATATATATATGTTTTTTTTTTTTTTTTTTTTTTTTTTTTTTTTTTATACAGTCAAAATATTCTTAAATAATAGCGCTGCCCGAGGCGGGGCATGATACAGTCAACATATAGCAAAAGAGAGAGCGAGAGAGAGCTCCCGTTCTACAGTCAATATACAGTGTACAGAGAGAGAGAGAGAGAGAGAGAGAGACACATTGGAAAGAAATTGAAATGCTATTTGGCCCTAAACAGAGAGTACACAGTGGCAGAATACCTGAGCACTGTGACTGAAGATCCTTGAGCACAGCCTAGCCATCGAGAAAGGCCGCCATAGGCAGACTGTGTGTGTTAGAAAGAGAGAGAGAGAGAGAGAGAACATGTGTGTTTGTCATGTGTGTGTGTGTTAGAGAGAGACTATAGCATGTATGAGAGATTCAAAAGGACAAAGATCAACATTTAAATCCAACAAGAAGAGCGTCTATACCAGAGAAACCAAAGCAGCAAGGAGCCAATGGCCGACATCAGCTAAATAGGCTAGCCAGGTACTGTGACACCAGGCCACGTGACACACAGCTTTGGCCAACGGCCCAACGCTACCCAAGCTACACAAACGACCATTCACACACAGCACATGTCGTATCTCCAAATGTTGTGAAGTAGCATATGTTTTGCCTGGAAAAAAACATCGTTATTAACAAAACATTCGGGAGGGGAAGGAAGGAAGAGTGGGGTAATGTCATGACATTTTACCTGCACGAGGAACGCAGGTCGAAAGGCCTGCAACACAGGTCTCCACGTTGACGAAAGGCCTCTCGCTGTCGGGACAAAGCTATGGCCAGAGCCTTGTCATGGTGCAGGCCCGACTACATCTTCTGTCAAAGATGATGTCGTAGTCAGAGTGCCAGGGCCTGCTATTCTCAAGGCTAACTGATAGCATCAAACGAACGTTCCCAGCTGACGCTAAACAGCTAACTGGCTAACAGTTAGCTCAATCAGGCACCTGGCTGCATGTAGTAGCCGCATAGCTTGCTTCTGCGTTAGCTAACAGCTAACAAGCTATGCGGCTACTGTCTACATACAGCCAGGTGCTCTCACCAGACACACACAGTTAGCTACTAGTAGTACTATATATTAGCTAGTCGACCAGTTTGGCTCCAGAGAAAGAGAAAGATAGATAGGTCAGGACAGGTCCACGGCGGGTATATAATCATAGGTTGACTCACATAACGCAGTATCAATGAATGCGGCGCGGCCGGCGCCAATGGTAAAGTTGGAAGGAGACTTGGCCCACGGTGTAATTCTTCTTCTTCTTCTTCTTCGAGTACTTTCCGGCAGACTGGACACCTTTCGGCATATTGCTGCCTAACAGATTTATCTGCTCACAAGTTCTCTTCTCCTTCTTTTGAAAAGACATCCACTCGCCTCGCTCCTCTGAATAGCGCTGAATTATCGACCTCGTGTGTCTTCTTCTTCTATTTGGTATTACGGCGGTCGGCGGACGGGCCGGAAACACTATCCTAAAATCTGTAGAGCAGCAAATCCGCAGAAACCGGAAAACTGCAGTCTGCAGAGCCAGGAAGTCAGACACATTCTACAAACGTGTCTAATGTGAAATATATAAGCATATAAGCAAAACTAGATTTTAGGTCTGTGATGAAAAAGGGCCTCGCGGGAAGGGGGGCCTCGCAAAAAAATAAAAAAAAAATAAAAAAAAATAATAAAAAAAATAAATAAAAAATATTTTTTTTTAATTTTTTTTTAATTTTTATTTTGCGAGGCCCCCCTTCCCGCGAGGCCCTGTGCGACCGCACTGCTCGCACACCCCCTGAGGCGGCCCTGTTAGTGGTGTAGTGTATCTTGTAGACAAGGCCCATTGCAAGTTGCTGTACTCTGTCGTCTACTCTAAGCCATCCTAGGTTGTCAAAATGGGCAGGGATAAGGTGGGTTTTAGGAGTAAGGTCAAGCAGTAGTCTGACCAGTTTGTTTTGTGATGTTTGTAGTCTTGTTTTTAGTGCCTTTGAGGTGCTTTGGTACCATGAGGTGCAAGCATAGTCGTAGTACCCTTGAATGAGTGCTCCTGTTAAGAGTCTTCAGGGTATTCTTGCTTACCAGAGAGGAGATCCGGTACAAGAATCTTGTTCGTTGGCTGACTTTTTTTTATTACATTGGTTGCCATTTTGTCACAGGAAAGATTTGCCTCTAGGATGGAACCCAGGTATGTATGACAATATTGTCACCCACTGTAACGGAGAAGCCGTTGGCCTTTCTGAGTTTGTTATTTGATCCAAAGAGAATGGACTCTGTTTTACCCAGGTGTAATGATAATTTGCTATCAGGGAGCCAGGTGCATATTCTGCCGAGTTCAGAGCTGAGGGCTTTTTCAACCTGTAACTTGTCCCTATCAGAGACCAGCAGGGCTGAGTCGTCCGCGAACAGGAACAAGTTGCAATCACAAGCTGATGACATGTAATTTGCATAAATTAGGAACAGTAACGGTCCTAGTATGCTTCCTTGTGGAACACCACAGCTCACTGGGAGGGGGGGGGGGGTAGTGTACCGTTTACCTCCACCATCTGTTCTCTCCCCTCCAGGTAGGATTGCATCCAGCTCACTGATGAACTATCAAAACCAATTGCTTTTAGCTTGTCAATCAGAATGGAGTGATTAACAGTGTTGAACGCTTTTTGGAGGTCCAGCATGACCATGCCGCAGTATTTGCCCGCGTCCACCTCTTGTTTGATGTGGTCGTTCAAATAGAGAAGGCATGTGTCAGTGGAGTGGGATGTTCTGAAGCCAGATTGGAATTTGTAGATTAGCTTTTTCTTTGCTGGTTCATACGTTCTAGCAATGCTAGAATAGCTAGAATAAATTCAAACAAATATTGTATGGCCTCATAAAGTCAGAGCCTCATTCATTGTCTATGGAGCAGCCCCAGATGTTCGTGGATTATTTTGTTGTAAAGAGTCAACTCTTTTCATTCACAACAGTGCTGATTTATTTTGCACATAATCACACATATTGTAAAACTCAAAAAATAAATTGGACCGATTCGCTTAGTTTGACAGTTATTTAGAGTTAATGAGTTTGAATATGTCCTCCAGTGATGTCATTGGAGGACATTGTACCATTGTGTTATAGGGATTGCAATTTCTTCATGACCATAATTTAATTGAGCTGTAATTGACACAACACACGGATTCAGTGGCCTCCGATTCTGTGTTAAAGCAATCCCTTTATATGCAATAGAGAAGGGATCTTTTTCCTATTGGAGTAACCTCCTTTTTGAATTTAGCATATCCATCGTGAGTCAGTTTTTTGTTGATTCTATTTGTCTATGGCAACTCTAATGAGTCTGACTCACTTGTTTACTTCTGCTCTGTATAACCTACTTATTGACAATTGATTAACATGAGAAGAACCAATATTTGCTTTATTCCAAGCAAGTCTCAATTGACCAGGCATGTAAACCTTGAGCTAGAAGTACGTTAAGGATAACTAACTGGTTCCATACAGCGTTCCACTCTTATGTCATAATAGATTAAAGCTCTTTCTGTGAAACCAAAACTCCTCCGGTTCATCCTACATGTCCCCTATACATTATATGGTGAGAGAAAGAATAATGCTAAGCAATAACTACATTATTGACTACGTGTTCTCTTTAAGCCCTAGGGGGTTGGGAGTTGCTTCCAAACGAGTTTCTTATTTGAACATGGAAATTGTTTATATAGTTTGGGATAGAATGAAATGCACAAACGGAAAGATGGAAAGGACTGAACGAATGCACCTTTTGCTGATCAAGCTCACCTTTATTTTATGTAAGTAGGCCTACGGTTTTGTAATAATACAGTGATACTATTATTATTGATGGTAAAGTTTAAAAATAAGCCATACTACTGAAAGACTGGATAAACCACCAGCTGTTACTGCTGCTACTGCTACTACTACAACCACTACTAATCTTACTACTGTATTTATAAAAAAAAAAAAAAAAACTTAAATCCATGTAATAGATTGTTTGTAGTTTGTGCTGATTTCAACCTATAGCCAATCCATAGACACTGACCGATATGTTTTAAATACATTTGAATAGGAATGTACATTTTCTGAGGTCAAGATCTTCTGTATTTCAGCCATAAAATAGACAATATGCATATAACGTAATAGACACCCATTCACTGTCCTGAATATCACATAGAGGGCTTTAGCTAAATTCATGTTTCTAAATCTAATAATACATGTGGGCGTTCTAGGTTAGTTAAATTGTTCTTCATTCATCCTGAGGGATGAGGGAAATACAAATGAAGTTATATTATAACATTTGTCACATTCTGTCATATTGCTCTCTAAATGTTGATTCAAGATGATTTACAATGTTATTGCAAAGGCTCGTCCATAATCCTACTGCACAAGAATGAACCACCCTGTCATATTCATATTAAGCTATGTCATGAATCAGAATAGACAAATACAAAATAACATAGCCTATTTTATTTTATTCACAGTTATTTCATCCGTGTCATTCCTATCGTCGGTAAAGTCAGAGGAAGCCACAACTCTTGGTGGGACACTGAACTCTACTGAGCTGAATGGAACACGAACACTGCCACCTGCAACTACATATGAATTAACGACGAAGCCCACTACCTATCCTTATAACAAATCAACGGACCCTGCGCCTTCACATGATGCGTCGACTCTGATACCAGCTACAGCTTTTCAATTGGAAACCAGAGCCATGTCAGACTCAACCTCCCCTAAGAGTTTAAGATCAAGAGTAAAAACCCCAGCAACAAATGTTGCAACTACTGTTGGTCCAGCAACAACTCCAATAAAGAATGTTACAACTGTTGGCCCAGCAACAAATGTGACAGCTACTTCTGGTCCATCAACAAATAAAGCAACAAATGTGGCAACTACTGCTCACCCATCACATACTCCCATAATGAATGTAGTAACCACTGCTGGTCCGTCGAAAACTCCTGCTCAAAGTGTTGTAACTACTGCTGGTCCATCAAGAACTCCAGCAACAAATGTGGCCTCTACTGTCAGTCCATCAAAAATAACAGGAAGAGTTCTGAACACCAATTCATCAACAACTCATCTGACTAATGTGTCAACTAATGCTGGTCCAGCAACAACTCCAATAAAGAATGTTACAACTGTTGGCCCAGCAACAAATGTGACAGCTACTTCTGGTCCATCAACAAATAAAGCAACAAATGTGGCAACTACTGCTCACCCATCACATACTCCCATAATGAATGTAGTAACCACTGCTGGTCCGTCGAAAACTCCTGCTCAAAGTGTTGTAACTACTGCTGGTCCATCAAGAACTCCAGCAACAAATGTGGCCTCTACTGTCAGTCCATCAAAAATAACAGGAAGAGTTCTGAACACCAATTCATCAACAACTCATCTGACTAATGTGTCAACTAATGCTGGTCCAGCAACAACTCTAATAACAAATGTACCAGCTACCGTTGCCCCAGGAACAACACCAGCTGCAAATGTGGCAACTACCAACGGACCATCGACAATTCCAATAACTACTGCTGGTGCATCTCCAGACACAAATGTGACAGCTACTTCTGGTCCATCAACGAATAAAGTAGCAAATGTGGCAACTACTGTTGGCCCAGCAACAAATGTGGCAACTACTGCTGGTCCAGCAACAAATGTGGCAACTACTGCTGGTCCAGCAACAAATGTGGCAACTACTGTTGGCCCAGCAACAAATGTGGCAAGTACTGCTGGTCCAGCAACAAATGTGGCAACTACTGCTGGTCCAGCAACAACTCCAGTAACAACTGTTGGTCCATCAACAACTTTAGCAACAAATGTGTCAACAAATGCTGGTCCATCAACGACTTTTGTAACAAATGTGTCAACAAATGCTGGTCATGCAACAACTCCAGCAGCACATGTGGCAACTACTGCTGGTACATTTTCAACAGTGAAAACTATAATAGCCACAGCAGGTACAACAATATCCCCCCCCTCCACCACGTCACCGGTTCAAACCAACGCCACTCTGATGATGACAACCATCACAAGTATTGTCGTGGAATGTGGTAAGATTTCATTCACTCTTGCATTGTAACGTTAACTCATCATCCCACTGTGACATTAACTCATCCATTCTACATTCACTGCACACGTCACCCGCATGCACACTTTAAACATTCACCGTAAACATTCATTCACTTTAGACACTTTAAACACTTTTTAAACATTACACCACATTTGTATCTATTTATCCCTACAAATCTGCACTACCTCTTCTACCTCAGTTATTTTTTTTTTCTTTTTGCATTTTGTACATTTCAGTTTTGTATATTGTATATTTTGTACAGTGTTTGGTTTTTATTCTTTAAATGTGTTACTGTATGAAGCACAATCTCAGGAGGGTCATACAGAACCAAGCATTTCACTATAATGTGACCGTATATGTGACAAATGAAACAAAACTTGAAAACTTGAACAAACAATGATACAGCTTTGCCTACGAGTACAACTGGTGTAGAATTCAACTTTTGTGAAGTTAGACAAAAGGACAAGGATCGACCTCATGAATGCGTAGTATTCTAAAGTAATGTTGTGACTAATGAGTATGACCTCTGTATGCAGCCGCCTTGTCTGCTGTGAGGATGGAGAGCGTCACCAGCGGGTGGATCAGAGTGAGCTGGACAGGCTCTAACCTCAGTCAGAAGACAAAGTACCAGGTGAAGCTGGTCTCCGACTCGTCCTCTCTTCAGACAGAGACGTCCAGCATCACAGCCGGCTTCTCTGACCTCACCCCTGGGACCAAATATACACTGACTGTAACATATCGATCCTGCAACGCCACAAGAAGTATCTCAAGAGATATAATTACAGGTATGCGTCAACTCTTTTTTCTTGAACAGTGAACACGAAAGACAGCTAAAAATGTGCTTCTACAGGGAGGCTTTTTAAACACCTTTAGTCGTTTCTTTCTGTTTATGTCTTTTTGTTTTTTTTCAGTTCTTTTGTTGTCTATTCTGTTGTTTTAGCTCATTTGGATGTTTTATTCTTCTCTTCACATGTTTCTTCTCATTGTATTTTTACTGATGTTTTATAAAAATGCTGTAAAGCACTCGTGCTGAGAAGGGCGCTATATAAATAAAGTTGTACTTACTTTTACTTACTTACATTATGAAAGAAATAAGAGCCCGGATCAGAGATTGAAAGATCGCATTGATATTAATTTCCATAATGACCGCCTCTCATATTAAGTGTTCTAATTGTGTTTTCCTGTTCTTTTTTTCCTCACCCTGCAAAAAGCTGGAAAGACATATGAGATCTCTACTCGAATTATGGCCATTGAATATGTGTCTGATTATGCAAATCATTCCAGCAAACTTTACAAAGACTTTACAGCGCTCTTTACCAACAAGGTAAACATGTATACAATGTACACAATGCACACAATGTTTTATCCTTAGTTTCTTGACTGAAAAAATAGTTTTAAGTATTTGAAATGAGGACTGTGTAGACTCACAATTACATGGACTAAGAACCTAATTTAGTGGTTGAGACTACAAGGTCCTCATTGTCAGATTGTGTCAAACAAGGACTGTGTCTAGACTTGACCACTAAATGATGTGCTAACTTTGCATAATTATGTGCGTGGTTGAGTCTATGGTCCTAATGAAAATCTTAGTGCATCTTTAAATAAATTAATACATTTACAATGTTGTGCTTTTCAGGTTGAAGAGAACCTGCCCAAAAGCTACCAAGACCGTGTCAAAGCTAAGGAAATGGTGGTGGTTATAAGAAACCTTCGAAGCGGAAGTGTCATTGTTGAATTTGATTTGGTTACTGCTCTCAAACTTAACGTAACCACTGCTGGTGTACGAAACAGTATCGTCAATGCTCTGAACGCATCAAAGTTTAATGTGGATTTCAACAACACCCATGTCAAAGGTATTTACAGTTTTCTTTGTGATGACCCAATTGATCTCAAATCCTGCCCCTTTTTTCTTGATCCTCCAATCACAACTGAAGAAAATAAAAGAAATGAGGGCAGGGTTTGAGATAAGTCAATTAGCCAATTTAATCAATTAAGATTTGTTTAATGACTTAATTTATTTGTTTAGTTTAATAATGTATTTGTTATTTTATTACAGAGGCCAATCTCTGCCAAAGGGGGAAATACATTTGCTCCCAGAATGGCAGCTGTATCAGAGAAGGCCCTTCATATACATGTAAATGTAAGAGAGGATTCCAGGATAAAAATCCAGCATTACCAGGCACCGACTGCAAGAGTGAGAACATGTTTTAATATCATCAATCTATCTGGTTTAATTACCCAGTTTACATCTCTTTACAAAAGTGTTTTTCAATGTCTCATTTCACAAGAGGAGTATAGGATTAAAATGGATACCTGTTTCATCAAGAATAAACAACTATATGTACCAATTCACCTAAATGTACCAATTCACCTAAATGTACCAATTCACCTAAATGTACCAATTCACCAAAATGTACCAATTCACCTAAATGAGATAGAGACAGTCAGGTAGACTTGGTAAATAAGGTTTATTAGCTTACAACCCAGGATAATTGGCTGGAGAGACCCGGCGAGACCCCTGGCCGGGGGGGGGGTCCCATAAACGGGCTCCTGAGACAAGGGAAAACGATGGTCTATAAAGTCATAGAAGTGGGTGTGTCCAGGTGGGAGAGACAATTGGATTGGATGGAGGGGGTGAGTGAGGAGATGGGAAGGGGGGGGGGGGTATCGGGTGAGAGGGACGAGGTAAGGAAGGGGGGGGGGGGGGGGGGGCAGTTTAGGAGATGGAAAGGGGGGGGGGTGCTTTCAGGTGAGAGGTGAAAGGTGATTGATTGATTGATTGATTGATTGATTGATTGATTTATTAATTGATTGGAAATTGTATTAAGAGATTGCCGAATGGGTACAATACAGTACGGCTCAATACACACAATTGTTAAGGGGATGCAGACAAGAGAAAGACTTTCGTCTTGTTTACAACAGGGTCCCCCATTTGGTGAAAGGTGAATGGATGGGGGAGGGGGTTTACTATTCTGCCACATCACTTAAATGTACCAATTCACCTAAATGTACCAATTCACCAAATTCACCTAAATGTACCAATTCACCCAAATGTAACAATTCACCTAAATGTACCAATTCACCTAAATACACAAAATTTGATTGTTAAAAGAAAAGAGAAAAATAGTCTGTATTGGAGTTTTATGCCATGGTGGAATATAGCAAAGTACATGTACTTCATATGGTATATTATAGACTTTCTATCTTATTCAAATAAATATGTTCTGCCTTTTGAGTAAAAGATAAGGAATGGTCGCTTATTAGAGTATACCAGGAAATACTGTAAATAAACAAAGTTATGTATGCAAAAATCAAAATCTATAAATATCATAAATGTATTTAACATACTCTGTGGTTCCAGGTGTTGAGTAAACTCGGGTTTTCTGTTATTACAACTAATAATAACATTTACAAAACCAAAACTGTTCAAATAAATCATAAATGTATCTCATTAACCCTTTGTAGTGTGGTAGTGAAAGGGTTAACCTTATGCAGTGTGGTAGTGAAAGTGTTAACCCTTTGTAGTGTGGTAGTGAAAGGGTTAACCTTATGCAGTGTGGTAGTGAAAGTGTTAACCCTTTGTAGTGTGGTAGTGAAAGGGTTAACCCTTTTGTGGCATGCAGTGAAAGGGTTAACCTTCTGTAGTGTGGTAGTGAAAGGGTTAACCTTCTGTAGTGTGGTAGTGAAAAGGTTAACCTTCTGTAGTGTGGTAGTGAAAGGGTTAACCCGTTTGTGTCATACCTTCTGTAATGTGGCAGTGAAAGGGTTAACCTTCTGTAGTGTGGTAGTGAAAGGGTTAACCTTCTGTAGTGTGGTAGTGAAAGGGTTAACCTTCTGTAGTGTGGTAGTGAAAGCGTTAACCCTTTGTAGTGTGGTAGCGAAAGGATTAAGGTTGATTCAGTAATATATTCATTTTATTTACTGTGGACTGGTGAAAATAATCAATATTTATCCCCAGAAGACTCTTCGGTGCTTCAAGAAGGAGGAGCCAGGAAGGAGGACTGGAAAGTGGCAGCCATCATCCTGGCAGCGCTGCTGGGGTTGATCATGACCGCCATCGCTGGGATAGTTACTATGTGCCGTAGGAAGGCAGACGAGGACAAGGCCTTGTACTACGGCAGGTATGTCCCTCACTTTGCACCCCGGCGGGGCGTTGCTCAAGACGACCGGGAAGGTTTCACTTATTGATTGATTGAACATTTTATTAACAGATTGCAGAATGGGTACAATACAGTACGGCTCAATACAAACAACTGCTATGAGGATGCAGACCAGAAAAAGACTTTCGTCTTGTTTACATCAGGGTCCTCCATTTTTTATTCATCAGGAATGGATGACTAGTTCAATTACTAGTTCTTATCTGGAGGACTAGTTCAATTACATTGACGTTTAATCTCAGGAAAGATAATTCATAATCCATGGGTTCATACTGACCGGCAGTACAGCAGGGGTGTTTGACTCTCTTGAGTCACATGACGTGGAATCAAATTTGATGACTTCAGACTCAATTTGGCAAAGTGAAAAAAAAGACTTGCAACTCAATGTTGACTTTAACACCTATGACTCGTGACTTAACTTGGACTTGAAGTGTGTGACTTGAAAGACTTGTTTTGATATCCTCCCTCCCGAAGCTCAACAGAAACATCTCAAGCCATAGCCTTCCTGAAATGATTTCAAGGTAAAAGGGTGCATTGTTACACATAGATATTTCATTGAATGTTTTTTTTTTTTTTTTTTTTAATTATTATTGTTGTTGTTGTTATTGTTGTTGTTGTTGTTGTTGTTGTTATACTGGTATCTTTCTCAAGGCTTTCCATGGAGTATATTTGGAAATATAATTAATAAAATGATAAATAAAAATAATCTATAAAGCATGAATGATTATGTTATTCTATACTTGCCTGTCTGGACTTGGGACTTTACTTGGGACCTGAGACTTGCATGCAAAACTATGATGTTGTCTCACCTCTGCAGTAAAGGCAGAGTGTTTTGATACTGCAAAATGTTTTAACGTGTTACATTGCAAATCTGGTGACCGTGACACAACTTTTTCATGTTTTCATTTTTAAATATTTTGATATTATAAGTTAGTACTTGTAAATAAAATGTTTGCAACTCCATCATTTCTATTTTTCCTTTAGTTTTGAATCATATTATGAGGTTATTAGAGTGTGCTACAGCTCTTCTCCACTAGAGGGCACAGTTGGCTGAAAATGAAGTGCTACACTATTATATTTCTGAAGTAAATTGCCTATCAAAGAAAAACAAGACCTTATGCATGTTTGTTGACATGAAATGCAAACATTTAATTTCTTGTCAGTGTACATTTGATCAGTTAATTGGAATATAAATTGATCCAATTTACTCTGGTAGAGACTTTTTTGTCTAAAATAATGGTGCATTTAAAGTGGTGAGCCCTAGTACATCAGAATCAGAAAGTTCTTTATTACCAAGTCGTTTTCACATACACAAGGAATTTATTATAGGACAAACACATTAAACAACAACCCCTGCACCATAGGAATTGAAGATTGCGGCTTTGGAATAGTATCCGTCCAGAAATCAAAACGCTGTCTCCAAAGCCACTGTTGGGGATAACCCCGCCCCCAAAAGAGACTTTCAGTAATAATAACAAAGGATAGACTGATAATGAGTCAGGTCTCAAGGTCCTCGAGGTGTTTTCAGGGCGGTCCCCAGCAAAAATCCTTGCTAAATCCTGTGTATTTACAGTGCATTATATGTATTGTCCATTAATATTTGTCCCTTCCAAATAAACGAATAAATGAAATGAAATGAAAGTGGGGAGTCATTTAATTTCCCTAATATTTAATTGACTATAAATGATCACAATGAGAGAATGTACAAGAATGACTATTCTGATCCTAGCTTTCAATCACATCGTTACCCCATCTACGGTATAGACAGTTATGGGACAATTCGGGACTAAATCATGTGGAAACAAACAGCACGTTTCTTCTCAGACGGGAGTCCCTGGGACAGAATCCTACCCGTCTGTAGTGCGGTAGTGAAAGGGTTAACCTTCTGTGGTGTGGTTGTGAAAGGGTTAAGTACCCGTAGATAACTGTGTCGGGATACAGACGGGGCAGAAAGAGGGAGGGGACCCTGCATTAGGCCGCTCCTCTGCCATCTCTGATCGTGTATTCAATATTTCATACCGCTCTCCAAACACGAGGCCCCATAACAGCTGAATTATTCATGTGGTTTTATGTCAGGATGAGTGAATCACAGGCTTGTGACCCACTATCGTGCAAGTTACTCCCCAAATAACCTTGAATATATTCAATAAATGTTTGGTCTTAATAAACAGTTGCTTTGTGCATTCTGTTCTATGTAAACCCCAAGGAGAAACTATGAATAGGTTGATAGAAACTTGTATTGTGCTGGCTCTCCAGATTTCCAGAATCCTCTGCATTGTTCGAGGAAACACAATTACAATCGCTATCACTGCCCGGTGTGATCTAACCGAGCAACCTAACACTCTCCACTGGACCTTACATAATTCCCTTGAATGAGTACTCTTAAGATTTGAACACCTTTACACACATTGCTTGGTAGGATGAGGGAATGTTCCCTGAAAACAAAGACAACCGCTTTCAAATGCCTAAATGTGAAGTGAATTTTGAGAGGATATAGGTTAGTTAGGGGAAACCTCTTTCACATCTGTGTAGTTTGTCCCCCATGTCCATTTTAGTTTTTGTCTCTGTGTGCATTCATCACACCAGCCATACGTCATCCGCACTGAATTCTGTATTGCACATTGCATTTTACACACTGCTAAAAATGTGCACATTGCTCATTGCACATCACACAACAGTATAATATCTACATTTATTGGCGGCTACATGGCGTAGTGGGCAAGGCGCTCACCACAAATGCGGAGACGCTGGGTTCACCTGTTCGAGCCCAGCGCTCCACATTGCTTTCAGTTTAGCTGGTCGTTCATACTAATACACATTGGCCGTATTAGGGGGTGGGAAACTGATGGGTGGGGATCGGGCGTTGTGGACAGCGACTCCTACAGGTCGGTTGGTGCGCCTGCGCAGTAGAATCAGGAAGTGTCGGGGGCAGCGTGAGCCTCCCACGCGTTACTCCTCGCCACTGAGAGATCAAGCTGCGCAGGTGAAAAGATGCGACTGCTGTTACCTCAAGTACCGGAGGGGACTTGTGCTATGTATGACTTAGTCCACATTGCAGCCGGCTTGTGGGAGGCAAGAAACAGCGTTCGTGACAGGGGAGGGTTGAATTGGATGATACGAAATTGGGATGGGAGAAAATATAGAAAAATTGAAGAAAAAGTGGATCAAAAAAAAATATCTACATTTATTTTAGTCATATTATATCTTATTTTACTCTTATTCTATGCACATTTGATTGTATTTATATTATTGGATGCTGCTATGGTCGAGAAACCACAACAAATAGAATTTCTCTCTTTCTTCGCTGTAAGGTACTGGATGACATCACAATAAATAAATCTGAATCTGATCGCCAGGCCTCTGTTTTCATTGTGCCACGCCTCTTTTGGGGGAAAACAGGGATTCAACGATTGTTCATAAACTACAACTTTAGGACAAATGAGGAATGAGGAAATATCCTGCAGATGACTGGGAAAATAGGCCTGAAAATGAATCAAACCTAACGTTTCACAATAAGATAAGATAAGATCATAAGATATTCCTTTATTGATCCGCTTGGGGAAATTCAGGCATCATAGCAGCATGAGGGGGGGGGGGGGGGTACAGCTATGGGCATGGTAATAGTAGAAGACATAAATATAGGCAATACAATTATAGTACAGTAAAAATAAGCAGTTTAAACAATATAATTAACTCTGAATATAAGCATATAAGCATATGAGTAGGCAGTGTAATCAAAGGTGCAGATGAGGGTCTGTATGCCCTATCAGTTATATTATATGTTACAATAAATATGCTCAATAACACTTAGAATCTGAATATTATAAGTAAGTAAAGTATAGTATAGTATTAAGTAATTGCTTGACGCCAACATTTTGGCCCACGGTTTTGGCACAAAACGTCACGGTTTTGTGCCATATCTACATTTATCTCCAGATCACTCATATCATTCTCCACACATCCCCTCCACGTCTGCTTCGGTCTCCCTCTCGGCCTCCGCCCATCCACAATCATCTCCTCCACCCCTCTCAACATCCCCCCCTCCTCCGATCTTCTCACATGTGCAAACCACCGGAGACGTCCATATCTCACCTTGAAAGCAATTTCCCTGACACCACAGATCTCATCCACCTCGGCACTGGTCCTCCCATCCTGCCATCTGACTCCCACCACATACCTCAACATCTTCCGATCACAGCTTCTTAACACCACCATGAGTGTTCACCACTGACTGAGGCCCCTAGAAACGCTAGATTTGAAAGGAAACCCGACTGCAACAGCCCTCGATGTTCCACCTTCATAGAAAGTATAAGAGCACTATCTACCGGGGATCCTTTGGAGCCCCTCCACGTTCCAAGACACATATATCACCACACAGCAAATGTTTTGTTGTGTAATTAAGGTTTTGTTAACCCTTTCACTACCACCTTCTGTAGTGTCGCGGTGCAAGGGTTAACCCTTTGGTATAGTGTGGTAGTGAAAGGTTTAAAGTCTACATTGGCTAAATAATACAATATTCAGTATGCAACTATAATGTTTCACTTTCCCCTCCAAATTTGACAGTATATATTTTAGCATCTTACAATAATAAGATGCTATTTAAAAATAGCAAGTGGTATATATCCTGTATATCAGGGGTAGGCAATTAAGTTTGGCCGAGGGCCAAATTTTTTCCAAGCCATTGTATGGGGGGCCGGAAACAAAAACAATGGCTAATTTAATATATTGATAGTGAAAAAATCTGCTGTATATGACACAGAAAAACACAGAAAATGTTGTTAAACTCTCAGATCTGATGAACTGTTAAACTTCTGACCTCTGTTTCACCCCGAGCACAGTTTGAAAACGAAGGTATTAATGTTTTAAAGGTGTGCAGCAGCATTCTGTGGACTTTTCGGGGGTGCTGACGGGTGTGGTGGTGCCACTACCTCTGAATCTTTGATACAACATGAAACATTGATGTTGCTAAGGAGGGTTTTGGTAGCCATTTTAAAATTGGGTTTGAGGGTTTGCTACAATGTTCCCGGCAAAGTGAAATCCAACAAAATGTCACACTCCAGTCTTAACTGGGGCCGACAGTGGCTCAGGAGGTAGAGCGGTTCCCGGTTCGATTCCCGCTCCTCCCGGGCAGCGTGTCGACGTGTCCTTGAGCAAGACACTTAATCCCTAATTGCTCCCGATGTGCAGGTTGCCTCCGCCATCGGAGTGTGAGTGAATGGGTGAATGTGAGGAACAAAAATTGTAAAGCACTTTGGATAAAAGTGCTATATAAATGCGCCATTTACCATTGTACCTAATATGTAGAATTATTGTTTGTTTGTACATTGTCTGTACATGTCTGATGTAAATATTTTGCATGATGTGTTTTTAACCTGTTCTTAATGACCTGTATGCCATATATGTTATGCTTTCTTTTTTAACACCAGGCCCAGGGACAACATGTGAGGATTGGCTCGTTCCCCGCCACACGCTCCTTCAAGGTACTGTGTTGATTGGTGCATTCCCCGCCACACGCTTCTGGAGCGATTACCAATTCCATCACGCACCTGTCGTAGTTTGTGATTAGCTCTCCAGAGGCTTCATATACTGGGACCTTCTTTCAATCGTTGTCGGGTCGTTTTGAATACTACTGCTTCTGCCTGCCTTCCCCCCGTTGTTGTGCCTCGTCTACTTTCCCTCCAGGACATCTTTGGATCGCCGCTGGTGAATATCTTGATCATCCGTTTGGAGCTGCGCCTCGTTGCCCGCTTTACGCGTTTGCGCTTTGGTGAGTTTTGGAACCAAACCCTTTTGGATTATCTGTTTTTGTGTGTTTGGATAACACTGAAGAAGTACCGTTTTGTTTTGTACTGGACTCAGCTAACTTGTGTGTAGTTTACACCGAAGATCAAGTCACTTGTATTTCATACTGGACTCAGCTAAGGGAGGACTGAACTGCACTGCCTCTGTGTACTGTTGGACTGTTGTTGATCTCTCTCTCTTTCTCCGTTTCCACTCCGAGTTGGAGCTGGGAGTATCTGCAGAGCCGCAACGGCGTCTACGCCGATTCCCCACCTCTAACACCGGGAGGATCTGCAGAGCCGCAGACAACTCTGCCGAAGGCATTCTCCTTTTTTGTTGTTCAGAATTGTTACTTGACTCTTTTTGATTCTGTAAATAAATACGCCCTAGTGTTTGGCTAACTCTGAACTACCTGTCTGTGCCGTGCTGTTGAGGTCGGTTTCAAACCCTAACACAACAGTTGAAAATTAGCTTTGGCTAACACTGTCTCACACATTTACATTTATGTTCATTAATGTGTGCTGTCCCTGTTCAAATAAAGTTTCAACTGAAACTGCGATATGAACCGCTCCAATCATTATCTTAATTGAACTAACAATTCGATTTTGTTCATATGATCAACAGTTAGGTTACCCATCGAGAAATGGGCATGTTCAACATATGACCCATCTTAATGGTACTGGCATTAATCTCCCCCTGGACATAGACGGCCGCTCCATCTGCCCTTCCCCAAAGGTCCGCAACCTCGGCGTCATCCTGGACTCCACCCTTTCTTACCAAAGCCCACATCAGTTCTGCCACCAAATCCGCCTTCTATCACCTCAGAAGCATCTCCAGATTCCGACCATCACTTTCCGACTCCACAGCAGAGACCCTCATCCATGGCCTTCGTCACCTCCCGCCTGGACTACTGTAATAATAATAATAATAACTTTATTTGGGGTAATGGGGTCATGTCCGGGGTTCCAAGCAAAACCCTGGACAGGCTCCAGTACGTTCAAAACTCAGCACATCACCCCCACCCTCATCCACCTTCACTGTTATCACTATCACCATTATTACTTTGCACTTTGTTCCATGTTCAATTATTATTACCTAATCTACCAGTACCCCCCCCCCCCGTACTGCTATGACACCTGAATGGGGTAGGCCCTATTGTGTATGTGATGGATTATTTTTGTTGTAACAAGGTATTGCAGATTAGGCCTACTTTTAAAAGTAAGATTTTCTCACAGAGGTCCAGTAAGCACCGTAGTGGAGTAATACCCTGTCCTATATAGAGAAACAGCTGCAAGTGCAAATGTACCGTCCAAGGGAATATGTATGTAGTGTATACACACCCACCGACGCCTACAACAAGGGACGCAATAAGTCACGACAGACGATTCTGCATTGTCATTTTAATCAGTTCATCCAAAGCAAGCGGAGAATACAAGCACAATATCACAACACGTCTTCTGCAGCAAGTATTATGATGACATCATCATACTGTCATTTCACTCGAGTCTCGACCCCACAACAACAGGCGGTCCGGAGAAAAACAGACACAGCGCACACACAGCAACACGAGAGATATAGCACCGCTCAGCAGCACATGTAGTTTAGCCAGGCCAGACTGGACGCTATAGCAGGCTGAAGAGGTCAGACTGGACGCTAGCAGGCTGAAGAGGCCAGACTGGACGCTATAGCAGGCTGAAGAGGTCAGACCGTTCAGCAGCACATGTAGTAGCCAGGCCAGACTGGACGCTAGCGGGCTGAAGAGGTCAGACACTAAAGACTCCCAGCGCTCTCGCACACACGCACACAGAGAGAGAGAGAGAGAGAGGCTGAAGACACAGACAGGAAGCGGACCCAGTGTGGCTGATAATAATGAACTGGGCACTCGTTACACAGTAGCCCACTGGGCTGAGGAGGACTGTGTGCACAGCCAAGGCAGGTTGGGATGCCCTTAAGTGAAAAGACCCCGATCTCACACCACAAAACACACGTGTGTGTGTGTGTGTGGAGTTCAGCGTTTTTACAGACAGCAGCATTTATTTAAGAAGCTGAACTTCCAAGTCCTGGCCCCTGTTCCTATAGTCTCTTCCCGACACCCGTTCCTAGTCTCTTTACAACACCCGGGACCGATCGGCCCGTTGAAAGTGAAGGTGATTGAGTAAATACAATAGGTTCTCCTATTTCATATATCATAGGGCCTATCTGCATATTTTATTATTCAGCACAACTATAGCGTTACAGCTCGGTGAGGAGAAATGGGGTACTATGTCACGGGGGGAAGACTATTCTCATCAAAACCGCAGTACGCGGGACAAAGTGATTTCCAGTTCACGAATCAGCTAGAGAGAGAGACGTGTTTGTGGGTAGAACTGTATCGCTGGTGGGTGTATATAGCCGCTACAGCCACTATAGAACTATTGTTTATTTCCGTATCGTTGTGTGAATGTCTACTCATCTGATTATGATGTGAGAGGTAAGTCTATCACTACACATGCATTATACTTGGGGGAAATGTCTCGCCCCTATCAAGTTCTTTTTCGCGGTGGCTTCATTTACAGGCTATAGAACGTGACCTTGACTAGTCCCGTTGCTACTAGACCAAAAAACGGGGGGGGGGGGCGGGGGGCATGCATGCAAGATGTAGCAAGTATATTACAGTTCGGTTGGTTTCTTAGCAACCGAATTGATGAAACCAGATATCGTCCAGAACGATGAAATCGAATCCCCGGAGAGTACAGCGGCGGCACTGCGGCCAGGAAATGGCATGTGATTAAGACTTCACGTCGACTTAGGGAAACAGAATAGTCGACGCGGCCTCGGGGATTGGAAAAGGATACCCTTTAACAATGTTTACAATCATTACAATGGTGAACGGTTCAATGTAACGGGTTGTTTCCTCTGGATTAGTCCGTAAAAATGCCCTTTCGTACACATAGTGCCTAGTGTACCAATGGCTCTGTACCGATGCGAGTTTAGTTACACTTCAAAATAAACTCATATAAATGTGCAAATGAACAAGATAGAGATAAAGCCGAGGCACACACACACACACACACACACACGCACACAGACACACACAGCCGTTTATAATGAAACTCAGTAGAAATTTGCATCACTTTGACTCTTAACATTAGTGGGCATTCTCGGGACGAATAGTCAATGAAAAGACGGCAAAGAAAGAAAGACAGATAAGGACTAAACAGATGACAATCTTCCTAATTCATTAAGTAGCCATTTGTTTCCCAAATCGAGGGGCCAGATCAGTGCAGTGTGTGTTTTTTCACTGCTTCGCCTCGGCCAGTCTATTGCTAATCTCTTTGCTCTTCTTCGTGACGACGGAGTCTGGCTTGGGCTCCGCGGTGCTCGGGGGTTTCTTCTTGGCCGACAGAGAGCTGGCGATCTGCTTCTCTTTCGCCTTCTTCACCATTTTGCCCGTCGTCGTCGTCGGTGTCTTCTTTGGCTTGGCGCGAGACACCGGCTTGTCCGTCTAGAGGGGGGGGGGGGGGGGGGGGAGAGGAGGGAGGAGGACAGGAGACAGGGGGTCAGAGCACTTCATGTTACACGTGGTCTTGTGTCAACATTTTACAGGTAGATTTTCAAAAGAGTGTTTATTTAAGTTTTTTTGTTTTGGAGGGTAGCTTAATTTGATAATATAGGGAAGGCATATCGATGGCTGGAATGCAAAACCTCCAATCTGAAAATGTCATTTACTTGTTTTCTTGCAGAATGCAATTTTTTTAAGGATACCCAATACAATACACTGCTTTTGACTTTTGTAAAATATCTTGCAGACTGAAGAGGTGCAGATAGGAGGTTTCTCATCATCCAAAATGAAATCAGAAATGTGCAGGTAGGAGGTTTTGCGTTTCAGCCATCGATATCCCTTTTCAGTCACTGCCAAAATCAAAGACTGTGTTGACCTTATTTACAGTCTGGAATGATTGTGCATATTGTATTGTGTGCGATGACTGAATAAAACTACTACTACTATAGTGTAAAAGACCTTCGGCCATTATGCGGTTACGTTTTGGGGTAATCTAATTTTCAAAACAACGCAGCCAGCCAACGCCCCTGCAAACCACTTTCAGAAGCCTCGCTGGCATTTTCTGCCAGAAAATCAGCCACCCCACTTAAAACAAGAAATCACGTTAATGTGCCGCGACGGAGTGAGAGCCCAAAAGGCCAGAGGATCAATAAACGTCTTTGACGGGCAAAACGAAACCCTCTGTATTAAAGAAGTGATTAATCACCAATGTGCCAAGGTTTTGGGAAATAGTATCGACAGTCTCGCCAATAAGCGTATTTAGTTGACATGGTCTGCTCCTGTTGTATGCCGCGTGCATTAAACTAATCTCTTAACCGGCGAAAGCCAAGCCAAACGGCAGAGTGCTGTGCCAAGGGTAAATGGGTTGTTGGCACAAATCTATCCACCGGTACTTGGTCCATTTGTGCCGGCGTCACACTTTTCAGTCTTTTGAAAATCTACCTCTCAATCCTCGGTGAAACCATATATCCATCAAGTGAAAAGCTTTATGTAAAGCATGCGATACATACCCTCCTTATCCTGTAACTAACTATTACATGACAGGCAAATGCCACCGCGAGGCGTTGGTAATATTTGCGTTACGTGGTTAGTGTGCAATGGAAACAAAAGTAAAACATAACACATGTGCGTTCGTGCACCGTTTTCCACTTTGAGACACATTTTCTGGAGACAGTATAGAATGCAAGATATATGGTCTGTGTTAGTGCATGAAGTTAGTCATCGGTGCCACAGAATGGTAGATTTTCTTAATTTATTTTTTATATTCAAACAATAATTCTTACATTGTAAGAACTCACAAAGGATTCCTCCTTTGTGTTACAGGCCTCATCTGACACCTTTCGAATCAAAGGTTACTGGTTCACACAGTCCTACTGTATGCAAAGTGTTCAATTACTTTTTGACCTGCGCTATCAAGCTTTCCATTTTGCTTGGATGATCCTTGATCCTTTACACATCCATGGCATCTATTTGTCCATTTATTCATGCATATTTCTGTCCATCCATCCATCCATCCATCCATCCATCCATCCATCCATCCATCCATCCATCCATCCATCCATCCGTTACTTGCACAAACCCACAGCAGTTGCATGGACAGTTGTTGAGATCACTGAGTGCAACAAAAGGAGGGGGGGGGGGGGCGAGCAAACAGTGAGGATGTGGCTGATATCTTGGCAGAAATATTCAGTCTGGCAGCAGCTGGTGAAACATGTGACTCCGGGTCTGGCCTTTGTCATAGTGCACTCTGCAATGAGTGTGTGTGTGTGTGTGTGTGTGTGTGTGTGTGTGTGTGTGTGTGTGTGTGTGTGTGTGTGTGTGTGTGTGTGTGTGTGTGTGTGTGTGTGTATGTGTGTGTGTGTGTGTGTGTGTGTGTGTGTGTCAGGATACTGTGTGTGTATCAGGATACTGTGTGTGTATCAGGATTCTGTGTGTGTATCAGGATACTGTGTGTGTGTATCAGGATTGTGTGTGTGTGTGTGTGTGTGTGTGTGTGTGTGTGTGTGTATCAGGATACTGTGTGTGTGTGTGTGCATACAGTATATATATATATAGACCTTTTCAGAATAATTCTGTTGCTGACCCCCGTTTACTTCCTGTCCGATATTGTATTAACAAACATTGCAACAGGAAATACAAAGGGGGGCAATTTAGAACATCTATGTTTGTTGTCAAGTTAGAAAAGGTCTATGTGTGTTTGTGTAGGATGTGCATGATGTGCATGATGTGTGTGAGCGTGTGTGTGTGTGGATCTTGAGGCCAGCCTCCATGCCTTCCAGAGGAGATGATAACACACCTGACTACAGCAGATTTAGAACAGAGCTGCTCTCAGTCTCTGAGCAGGCCTACAGAGTGAGAGAGGGAGGGCCGTATAAACACAGAGCATGCAGACACATGAGTAGCCTGCTGAAGAGACATGCACGTGGGGGACAAGAGCCTCGTCGACTCTAGGATATAATACTAGAATACTTAAATTCAACATCTTAAAACGGCAACAAATATGGGGTGAATACACTAAATATTAGTTATTACATTCTAGCGGGGTATATTCCTCTAGGATTTCAGACTAAAAGAACATATTTGTCACAAATGCATGAACAAAACGTATTCGTGTTGCTCAGTTACTTGACGTCCTTTTAATGAATTTACTTAAAAGCAGTATAAACAATCAAGTATATTTGTGTTGTAATAATGGGTACTAGTATATAGTGAAGCGCTGGACATATTGTACCATAAAAATTCAAAAGATTAACCGTTTTAGTTATCACATAATACCGAATAGACCCTTAAAATAGCATAGTCATTTGAAATACGGCCCTATTCATACAGATCTGACATTGCTATTGAGAGATGATTTTACATTAAAAAAAGGTCTTACACAACACAATGTCTATCATTATTTATACGTAAATGGGGGTTTATTTTTACACACATATAAAGAAACCTGCATGGTACACAAAACATATAAGTGGTAAATTACCAGTAACATACATACAGTATTACTAATCACGAAATATCACTACAGACAGAGAGAGCTGCTACAATCAAACCTGTTTCATATCCACATACCACACAGTACTCGTTATTTTTTTTTACAAAAAAGTGTCATGGATCTCTCGTGTCGGACGGGGGTGGTGCCCTCACCTTCGGGGAGTCCTTGCCCGGCTCGTTGTACAGGCTGCGTATCCTCCTGCGCTCCAGCTGCTTGTTGTCGGCGGCGTGACCCTTGACCTGCTCCCCCTTGAAGGTGGCGCTGTAGCTGGTCTCCAGGTTGGTGCCGTCCACCACGGGGACGGGGGGCTTGTACTGAGACGGCGCCTTGATGGGCTTCACCGGCTTCACGTCCTTGTAGGCCTTGAACTCGTTCCTGAGAGCAAAACAAAAAAAGAAAAAAACGATAAAGAAAAACATTTCATCATCACGCCGTCATTTTCATAGAGATATAAAACTCGATGACAGTTGCATATTGTTATCGATATTAAATAACCGGATTACATGCATACGCCCTGCATCGCTTTATCCTTTACCTGAAATGTCTGCTGTGCGCTGTGGGCACTGATTCAATTTGAATTTTAAAACAGGCTGCAATAGAACTGGCACCAAGGTTTTGGCACCAATGTGGACTCATGCGCAGTGACGTGATGACCCGTCCTTTTTTTAAATATTTTTTTTATATTCCTTGGTTCCTGGCTGTATATTATTTACCGCTACTCTTTGCTAGCTTCATATCACAGCCGGGCAAATGAACGCAGACTGAAAGGAACTTTAGATCTCCCAGGTGACGTATGTCATGACATTTTATTATTTTACTTACTCAGAAGCATTTTAGATGACCTAAACATAAAATCTGGGCCACTTATTCGTCAAACACACACTGTCGCTCCAACGTTTTGGGGAATTCACTTATTTGCCATCTACTCCACACAGTCAGACAATCAATCAATTGAATCTCTGTGCATCCAGTACAGAGAGAGAGAGAGAGAGAGAGAGAGATCCGGTTGCACGCTAGCCTAGCTTAGCAAGAACTGGAAGCAGGGGGAAGCAGCTAGCCTAGTAGCTCCGGCAAAAGTGAAGAAACCCTTCCATTCCTTTCTGCTAAAGCAGACGCCCACCCGCTGCCCCTGCCCGGCCAAGCTGGAGGGCCTCAGGTAGAGCCATATGGAATCCGCGATCACGGAATCACGGACGGAATCGCGGAATTGAGCAATAAAAATGGAATCAACTATAAAAAAATAATTTTTTTTTATACTTTTTTTTTATGTTGTGGGACTTGTACAGCACTTTGTTCAACTTTGTCAGTGCTGTAAAGTTTAAACCATTTTAAATCTTAGACAAACAAAACACTTTGCTTTCATGAAATATTGTAAGCAGTCATTGAGGCTTTATAAAAGCAGCACAATGAACACAAATCTGTCAGTGCCGAGTCCGACCTCATCTTAAATAACAAACAGCATTGCTTGTTGTAGTTAACAAAGAGACGCAGTTGATTTTGCAAAAATATATAATTTTTTTTTTTTTTTTTTTTTTTTTTTTTTTTAATAATCAAATTTTATTTTCATATTTTCGAAGCTTCGAAGTATTTAAGACAGCCCTATTAAATGGACTGTTATATCTTATTAAATTGTGGACATTTATTCATTCCCACTTATTAGACACTATTTTTGATGGTAAAATGAGCATACAAAGCAAAATACAGAATTCAGAAATATTAAAACGGAAAAAAACGGAATTTGGAAAAAAATTAAATGGAATTTGGAAAAAAATAAAACGGATTTCATATGGCTCTAGCCTCAGGCAACCACGTCTTTTGCTTCAGGTGCCTTGGTGAGTCCCACACCGCAAGGACTATGGATTCTTTGAATTGCCCCAGCTGCTGCCTCTCTCTCCCTCATGAAGAGCTGCTGGCTCGCCTCTCTCCCTCATGAAGAGCTCCTGGCTCACCTCTCTCCCTCATGAAGAGCTGCTGGCTCGCCTCTCTCCCTCATGAAGAGCTCCTGGCTCACCTCTCTCCCTCATGAAGAGCTGCTGGCTCGCCTCTCTCCCTCATGAAGAGCTGCTGGCTCACCTCTCTCCCTCATGAAGAGCTGCTGGCTCGCCTCTCTCCCTCATGAAGAGCTCCTGGCTCACCTCTCTCCCTCATGAAGAGCTGCTGGCTCGCCTCTCTCCCTCATGAAGAGCTGCTGGCTCGCCTCTCTCCCTCATGAAGAGCTGCTGGCTCGCCTCTCTCCCTCATGAAGAGCTCCTGGCTCGCCTCTCTCCCTCATGAAGAGCTCCTGGCTCACCTCTCTCCCTCATGAAGAGCTGCTGGCTCGCCTCTCTCCCTCATGAAGAGCTGCTGGCTCGCCTCTCTCCCTCATGAAGAGCTGCTGGCTCGCCTCTCTCCCTCATGAAGAGCTCCCTCCGGGGCGCTCCACCTCCTTCGTCTGGACTCCTCGGGTGAAGAGCCCCTCACTGCCGGTGGCTCTGTGCTCCAACCTCGGCGAAAAGGGTAGCTACCATCAGCTGGACTCTTCCAGCCCTCGGCCTCTTCCAGCCCCTCTGCCAGCCCCTCTGGATTCCCCCAGCATCATCGAGGCTGCGCCCCCAACGCTAGGGAGATTACCCTGCATAGTCCTCTCCGACGATGGCGTCTTCGGCCATTTCCTCAAGCCCCCGGAGGCCCCGCAGACCGTACCAGGGCAAGGCACCCTCCAGTCAACGCCGTACTCCTGATAAGCCTTCTTCCCACCAATCCGATGCCAAATCTGGGAAACGCAACCCTTGGAAACCCTCCAGCTGCTGCCGGCACCACCGCAACTCTGGCCGACACCACCAAACAGCCTGCTCACAGCTCAGGCAAGCAACCTGCCAAGTTGGAGCCCCCCCCCTCCCAGGATCCCAAGAGACGCAAGTGACTATCTGCAGGAGCCAAGTTAGCGCCCACACTCCCAAAACATTCTGGTGTTGTTGAAAAAAGGAAGCATTTGAACGAACGCAGTGACATCTTCCAAGAAAAAGCTACTTCCTGCCAACAACAACCTGGTAAAATAAAGGTAAAAAAAAAAAAAAAAAAAAAAAAAAAAACAGTCACCTGTAAACACAAGACACGTTCCGTTTCGTCCTCCAGCTTGCTCACCGTCCCCCAGTGCAACTAGTGCTGCCCATAGTGCCGATCTGAGTCACAGTGCAGCCCCCCCCCCCCCCTGCACTTTTACAGTGCTGGCCATTCTAGCCTTGCGCTTGCATACAGTAGTTCACCCAACATGGTTCTCATGCAGACCGCGCCCACTGTTTCCGTCTCTCGCCACCCACAGTCTGTGGTCCTCCGTCAGGTCTGCACTCCCAGCCCTGGCGACAGACTTGTGAGCCTTGGCCTTTTTCAGTGTTTAGCATTGTTTCCTAGCTATGTGGACTTATATTAATAGGATCTATGTCTCTAATTCTCATATTGGCGCATTCTTCCAATTCTCCTCTCACAATATTCACCCTCACTGAACTGAGTCATCTGAAAATGTGCTGATTTGTGATGTCAGAGATTTCTCAGCTGCATAATAATGTGGCAGTTGATGTGGCAGTTGCCACCAGGCCACACAGTGGTTGGAGCCCAGCCTCAAAACGGCTTAAGATCTTGAGGTAGAAAAATGATGTTTGAGTACTTGATTCGAAATACAAAACAATGAATTTAAAAAAAAAAAAAACATACAGAGGTGTTCCATAGACTCACAGGAATTGTGTAAAAGTGCCCAAATAGTGAAAGAAATAGTAAAATAGTTCCCCTTTAAGATTAAGATTAAACTGGACTAGAAGAAGTCTTTATTCGTAGCACACATTGCAACGTAGTCATGCAGCGACACACGTATGGGCGACACACATTAGGAACACACAATTCTTTTTTGGGTCGTCGATGAGATTTTCTCCCATCATCCTCCCCCCCCCCCAAGGGCAGCCGGGAGCAGACATGGATTGCGGCGTGGGGCCGGGCCCGGGGACCAATCCAAGTGCTGCTATCTGTCTTCGTCAGGGACGCGACAGCGCCAGCGATCTGTTCTGCATATTTCTCGAGTGTGAATCAAACCGTCCTGTCAGACACGACACGAGGGAGAGAGGTGACAGTGTCATCCCTCTCTACCAAGATTCAGATGCTACTATCGAAAACAAGTCATTTCCATCATTCCTCCACAGGACGTGATGAAGGGCATCTACTTCTGGTACTTTATATAGTCCATCAGCTGATGAGCGTTCAGAATGCTCGGTCAGTGCTATTAGTCATTGGTGACGTTCAAACTTCTGCGCCACCGGGGTTTAAGAAGCGTATTCTACCTGGATGACATTCTGGTTCTCAGCCAGACAGAGGAGACAGCAAAGGGTCACACCAGACTCCCGGTGGAGCGTCTGCCTCTGTTGGTGGTTTGCTATCAACTGTAAAAAGAGCACTCCTTTTCCCCAAGCCACAGCCTCCGTGGCGGCCTCTCTTTATCCTCGGCGTCAAGAGGACATCCTGTCATCTCTCTACAGAGGTCTCACCCCCGCGGGGCGGTCACCGCTCTGCCTGTGAGGTGCCTCCTCAGCAGCCCACCCGGTGGTAAAAAATGGTAAATGGTGCATTTTTTATCCAAAGCACTTTACAATTTGTGTTCCTCACATTCACACGTTCACTCACACATTCACACACCGACGGCAGGCAGATGCGATCATGCAAGGTGCCGACCTGCTCATCGGGAGCAATTAGGGGTGTTTTGCTCCAGGACACTTCGACACGCTGCCCGGGAGGAACTGGAATCAAACAGGGAAGCTTTCCGATTACCATACGACCGCTCTACCTCCTGAGTCACTGTCGCCTAGGGCTGTACCGAATGTCAAAGCTTCTATTGAAGTAATCGAACGAAGCTTTGAATGTCTGTCGTCATATTTTATGACGTAAAAAAAAGTAAGATTATTTCTCAAACTAAATCCTCAATTTGAATAAAGTGATTAATCTGATTAAAATTTGTCTTTTCTTTTTTTTATTAAATCAAATATAACTCGTCAGTTTCGTCAACATAAATAATACAATAAGGGCACGGTTGGTACGAAAGTGATGGTGACGTCTTGATGGAGCGCCAAGCGGATGCAGATAGGCTACATCATTTATGATAAATGTTTTATTTAAATTTGTATGATGAGTCATATACTATAACAGTATAATACTATAATATTAGTGTAGCCTAATCTTTATCTGCAACTGTGAAGAAAACACCCATTGATTTAAACAATGAATAGACCAAATATATATATTATTTTTTTTATGTTGATTTAGAATTCGAATGTCAACATTATGAACGAAGCGTCGAACTATTCGGTACAGCCCTACTGTCTGTCGCCCCATGTTCACTGGTTCGCTTGGGTCTGCTTCACATGCGTGAACTAAGCTCGCTCGTCTCAGAGTCGACCCAGTGTGCCAGAAAGGGAGATGCCTGGGGGATTAGTGGATTACCATTCCCCCTTCAGTCAAGGGGCGACCTGGACCACTAGAGGAGCCCCCGAATCCTGTCCAGGGGGGGTTCCCATGCGCAGAATTCCACCCCACGTGAGGGATGCCTCCCTGGGGAGGGACGTGTCAGCCACAGGCGATAGGGGGCAGGTAGACAGACCCGTCTGCACAGCCTGTTGAGGGGCCCTGGTCAGGACAGACGGCAAAACCTCAGCCGCCTACATAATCAGACAGCCCCCCCCCCCTCTTCACCGAACAGCACAGCAGTGGACCTGCGGTTATCGGACTGTGGTAGGAAAGTGGTTTCCCTCCTGTTAGAATTCGTAACCTGCAATTGTATCTGTACTGAACACACAGAGGGGGGTTGCATTTATATCTATCTTGTTGTCTGACTGTGGGATAGATGGCAAGTAGATGGAGTGTTCCTTTAAAGCACAATGGCCACTAAAGATGTGACACTCATAATCATCATCAGACATGACAACTTATTCTGATGTGCTCATCCTTTCTTACGAATGTTTATGTAATTTTTGAAGAAATTACAGATGGAGGATGTTTGAGCAATTTTACTGGATCATCTTTTGGCTAAATGCTACGTGAAAAGAAAGCAATAGAAGTTGAGATTATGTTATAGACTACTGTAATGTTTTGCCACTGCTGTGATACAGTCACAACAAGCATGAACGAGGCCAAAGGCCAACTGCCATCGATCAGCACCGCAGTGCTTAAATCTCACGGTATATAACACAATCTCGACAGTATTACTGCTATTATAAAACTGTTTTAATGACAAACTCTTAAACAGACGGACAGGAAATGTAGCAGTGAGAGAAGTGACATTTTCTCAGCATTTAATTTCACATAAATGAAAATACCTGGAAAGTGGAAGTAGGTATTAACTTCTAGCTATTGAAAACCTCTAGCTATTTCACATACAAAGCGGGAGGGGGGGGGGGGGGGGGGGGGGGGGCAGAACATCAAACATTGCTCCTGTCCAAAAACCTTCTGGACCTCGCTGTAGGTGAATTCCTGAGTTGCATTCCTTTGTAAGATTCCTCTCTGTATCGTAACCATTTGCATGTGTGTGTGTCTTGTCTGTAACTGTGATAACATTTGCTATCTGATTTGGCTCCAAACTTAGTGGATAGCTCGACGATGAGCACTACGATAACCAAAGGTCAAAGTTTTAGACGTTAGTAATAACCTTTTCAGGTAGATCTCACATGTGAGATTAAGGGTGGGCTGTTTACCAGTGGAAATAATATAAGAGTAGAAACTTGTAGTATAAATGTACCCGTGTAATTTCTATCTTCAGTCAAATACAAATTCCACAGGTTGTGAGTGTTTTATGTTGTATGTGTTGCACAAAATGAATATTGGACCAATACTGTATAATAATTGCACTGTTGAGACCCATGGTAAGGAATGGGGGTTCTCAAAGAGCTCTTTTCCGATTGTATTACAAGAAAAACAAATATAGGCCAACTGTTAGGGCTGGAAGGTATTAAGCTATACCGTCGTCCATGATATACAGTATACATATCATAAAACAAATGATATATACTATATACTGTATATGTTTATGTTAATCAAATAAAGATTCCTTGCAGCAGTATTAAAAGGTAAAATAAAATAGACTGACATAGGGCCATCACAGTTGTATTACAAGATAAAGACAAAAGAAATGTCATATCACATGGTCATTTGTACTGGAAAACTACACCGTCCAAAGACATTAAACGAATGTAATGTAATTAAAACTGTAATGACCAAGCCTTTCTAGCTGACCTCCATCAAAGTGACATTCATTATGCTTCAGAAATCCCTGATGTGGAAATAGTTTTAGATTTCTTTGTTTAAATTGTTCTTAGTTCGTAGATCTTCTACTATCACATGTACCTGTACCCCCTCCCCCCCTCCCCCATGCTGCTATGATGCCTGAATTTCCCCAAGGGGATCAATAAAGGAATATCTTATCTTATCTTAAACATGCTCCATGGAAAAAAGCTTAGAGTGAAAGACAGACCATCACCTTGGTTTAAACACCAGAACTTGCAGAATTTGAAATAAATGTACATCTGCAGTGAAAGATGCCAAAACAAATGATTTCTTAGATTTGGTCACCAGCTCCTATTCAGATCCATCAAATGGTAAATGACTGCAATTATATAGCAGCTTTTATCCAAAGCGCTATACAATTTGTTCCTCACATTCACCCATTCACTCACACATTCACACACCGACGGCGGAGTCCACCATGCAAGGTGCCAACCATGCAAGGTGCCAACCTGCTCATTGGGAGCAATTAGGGTTAAGTGTCTTGCTCAACGACATTGAGCCCGGGAGGAGCATGAATCGAACAGGGAACCTCCGGATTACCAGACAACTGATCTACCTCCCGAGCCACTGTCGCCCCGAAGGTTCTGGAAAGCAGCAAATACTGATAAAGGTAAGGCCACTTACCCACACATGCTAGATTTAATGATTGCTTAATATCTAAACATAAAGTGATACACCTTTAATATATTTTTTTTTTCAAAAACATGTATGCAGGCCATAGCCCCCTCCTGATATGTACAGGTATGTAAGACATGATACCCAATTCCATTTTCAGCCCCTCCCTCATAATGTTGCACTACAATCTATTTGATACCAGGACTAGATACCAAAATAGACCCTTTTACCTGCACCTTTAATTTCAGAACAGACTCTTTGTTAACGGGTAGGACTATAGTCCCTAATGCCTGGGAAATGGCCCATGTAACCCCCTTGCATAAAGGTGGTGATAGAAGTGACTTAAATAACTATCCACCAGTCTCAGAGTTATCCTGTTTAGCAGAAATCCTGGAATAATTTGTAAATAACCAACTTAAAGCATTTCTCTCAAAATATTCTGTATTAAGCCCACACCAATGAGGGTTTTAGAGAAAAGCACGATGTCAGCCACTACTTTAGTTATAAATGACATAGTATCCGCCCTTGATAAAAACACTGTGCTGCCCTGTTTGTAGATCTGTGGAAGACATTCGACACAGTTGATCATTCTCTTCTTTTCCAAAGATTACACAATGTTGTCTTTGATACAAATGCTTGCAGTTGGTTTAAAAGCTACGTCTTCAATGTGTGAAAATGGGAATTTCCCGGTCAGAGTTTCTACCTATTATGAAAGGTGTGCCACGGGGATCAATCCTTGGACCGGTCTTATTTATCATCTATATAAATAATATTAATAAGAATATTCATCTTTGTGAGAATGACACTATTGTCTATTGTATCGCAGATTCTGTGAAACTGGCCACTGAGAATCTGCAACTGTCTTTTGATGCTTTGCAAGATGCGCTTATTAATCTGATTAATGCTACTAATAGTTATTTACAATGACTTGCATATATCTACTGTGAATGGGTCTGATATTGAAAGAGCCTCAGAATAATATAAATACCTTGGTATTTGGCTTGATAAAAAATGTATGTTTAAAATATGATGTGGGCGTTCTTGCCAGTAAACTGCGGCAAAAGATTGGCTTCTTACTGTATATATAGGAATAGAGCCAGCTTCCTATACGATTAGCAGAAATAGAGTCGTTGAAGCAGTTTTCCGGTCTGTGTTAGACTACAGAGATGTGATTTATAGACATAGCTTCCACTCTTAAGTCTTTAGAATCTGTATATCATTCAACCATTAGATTTATCACCGGTGATGGTTATGGTACTCAGTCACCATTGTGTTCTGGATAATAGGGTTGGATGGTCCTCCCTAGCAGAGAGGCAAGAGTTGCATTGGCACTCTGTTTCTAATTACGTGAAGCCATCAATGATCTCACTTCGCTATTGGAGTGGACGTCTGGACCCTATATGGTACACGATCCAATGACTGGCTCACACTTAAAGCACCTAGAGTTTGTACTGATTTGGGGGAAATCTGCTTTTAACTTCTCTGCTCCAGACACGTGGAACATCCAAGTTTCTTTATTAGTTACAGAAATACAGAATACTTTTGCATGAAATGCTTCTTACAACATACAACAAACTCAATACGTTGGTATCAGTTTAAATCCTTATTGACCATTCCACCATAATCTGCAATTGTTTTAATTCATTGTGCAAACTCTATTATGTTTGCATTCATTGTATATTTATTATGTATTTACTATGCATGTCTGACTGTTCGATGTCATTGAAAATGAGGGCTCACCCTCAATGCATTTCTGAGTTGAAGTAAAGATTGAATGAAAATATTGTTATAACCGTTAAAACTCATCATGATATTTTGGACACATCACCATACCTATATATACTGTGGTATATTGTTACTGTCCAAAAGGCTAAAGTAAATAGCCTATATCATGATATGGAATTTAGGCCACACCTACAGTATGTGAGATAGACTTTTGGACTAACTAAAACTATAACTAAAAGGACTAACACTAGACATCAGGTAAATATGAGTTCTATGGCTGTAAAATGTTTAAATATCGATAATGTTTTCAACCCTGGAGTAAAAGAGACCTACATTCTGATTTGTCGTGGGTTAAAAAGGTTCCAAAAAGCGTATTTTCCTACAAAGCTAACTCTTCAAGGACGTATAATATATGGTTAGAATAGAAACACGGATTGAGGCTTTAGCACTTAACAGGAAGGAAGCCACAGTTCTAATCCGTGACATTGATGTACAACCTGGAGCTTCTCCATTTGCAACGGGAGAATGACTTTGCGAGCTTGTAGTCGATTAGGAGCCTGTATCTAACGTTACCCCCCGTGAGACCTTTCTCTGGCTACCCTGTCCTCAGATAAGCATGCACCCTTGGGTACTGTCACAGAACACAAGTACAGTAAAATTTACTCTGCGAAATGTACTGTGTACGACATCATAAATGACTGGGAGAGGCTTAAACTCTTCTTTCTTATTTATAGGTACTGGGAACAGACGTGCATGGTCATCGCTATATATACAGACCAAACTGTGTCAGAGAATAATAATGACTAGTGCTTTAATACTGAGATGCTACCCTTGTGTACACTGTACAAAAGGGTAGCATCTCAGTATTAAAGCACTGTACACTGTACACAGCCTGTACGTGATGGCAACATCTCTGAATTTAAGCATTGTCATTCATCATTATTATTCGAGCAGCACAGGGTAGAGAGAGGATGAGCGCATGCAGAGTAGGGGGCCTGCAGGCCAAATTAGGCCATCCATTACGTTACATGTCCCTCCCCAGTGGGCTCTCGCAAAGCAAAGCTTTTCTATTTTGGCTGCCTACGTGTCAGAAAAATGATTTAGAAATATTGTGATCATTACCAGGAACAAACATGTTAACAAAAGATCACATAAATGGTCATTTTACTTGTTACACAAAAGGATCAATTTTCCAGTCCCATTATTTGACCCGTGGACCGTCTGCCATTGTGTTTCGACCACATAAAGAAAAGGGGGCGTCCCTGTCTGCAACAGAGAGAGAGCCTGTGTGGAGGAAGCGTGTTGGACACATGATTTCATTCAGATCCTTTTACTGGTTTTCAGCCTGACATGCACTACTGTATTGATTGGCTGCTATATACTCTCTGCTATAAAGCAGGGGGGATCAATACTGCACCATTTATCTGTGACAGTATTAGTCTGATTGTCAAGATCACCCATGGAGACTGTAATGAGAGAACGTGCATGTGCTGCTAACAAAATCTCCTCTCATCTCTCAGTGTGGCGCCGCCTACTTTATATTCCTCGACATGTTAATCAACATGTGTTGTGTATTAGGCTGTATAGTGAGTGACACACTGTATAGTCTTATAGTACAATCTTCAGGGTGCAATATGTAGCCTATAGCTGAACATCAGCCTCCAAATTAATTAATCAAAACATTATCAAATCTGAATGAAAACATTACTTGATCACCTTTTCAGATTCAGATCCTGAATCTGGATCTGAAAACATGATCAAGTCTGAATTTGAATCAAAGGGAATTGTGTGTCCTATATTATAGTGGGTTATTTATTCCATTGGAATGTATTCGACATTTCAATCACCTTTAACCCTTTCACTGCCGCACTACCAAATGGTTAACCCTTTCACTGTGACAATACACAGGAGGTTAACCCTTTCACTGCCACACAACAACAGCAGGTTAACCCGTTCACTGCCACACACTACAGAAGGTTAACCCTTTGTTAACCCTCTGTAGTGTGGCAGTGAAAGGGTTAAAAAGCTATGTTTGGGACAGATGTTTTGTGTAGTGTAACTGTGTGTACTTGTAGTGTAAAACTGTGTGTGTAACTGTGTACTTAGCGCAACTGACTGCGTTCCGTATAGTTTGCAGCAGGATTACTGCACGATCCGTACGAGCGGCGCTGCTCACCTGTAGCTGGTCCCGGTCGAGACGACCTCTTTGATCTGCCTGTTGAGCGCGTCCGCCGCCGCCCGTCCTTTCCTCTCCGCGCTGACGTCCGCGGCCGCCGGCAACTGTTCCTCCGTTTTACCAGCAGCGCTCTTTTTCTCCAACGGCTTCTCCGTCTGACTCTTCACCGGTTTCTTGGCGCTATCTTTGGAGGACTCTTTCTCGTGCACCTTCTCCTCGATTTCGCTCTTCTCCACGCCGCTCTCGGCCTCGGCGGCGGCGTGCTCCAGTTTGGTCCCCGCCGCGGTGGTAGCGGCGCCGGTGCCGGGTTGTTGTTTGGGGATCCAGGGGTGGTCTCCCTTTTTCGGAATCGGCCACGGCTTGTAATCCTTCTGATACTGGGTCTCGTTGTCGAACGGGGCCGTCGACTTCTGGTATTCGTTCCGGGGTTTGCAGATGGGCGCGGGGCGCCCTTTCCAAGCCTGGAAGTCCTGGCGCGTGACGGAGCCACCGCCGGGTCCATCTCCTCCATCTCCGCCGGGCGGTGCCTTCGCCTCCTGCTCGCCGCCGCCGGGAGGATGCTGAGGCTGATGGGTTTCTATGGCAACGCCGCCGCTCCTCTTCTGTCTGGACAGAGGCTGCGGGCCGAGGTGGTGGTGCGCGTCGCCGGCCACGTCTGAGTATCTAGAGAAAACCAAAGGCACCGCGATGTCCGCTTTGTCCAACTCACTCCAGAAGCGGTTGATGCAGCAGGCGCGCGTAATGCACGGCCAGGCCATGGTGGTCGCGGGGATGGAACGGTAGAATGAATAACGGGTGCAGCACCGAAAGGCTCGAGCAAAGGCTCGGTTGTAGTAGTTTATTTCAGGTGCTAAATATTATTATACGTCCTATAAAATACTCACGACTCAAGGACCGGGAAAATGCTTGCAGCGCCCACTCGAATTATGTCCAGTCAGGGATATTATTCGTCTTTATTATTATTAGCTCACCTAATTCTCTGTTCAGCAGCAATATCACGAATCTTGGTCAGAAACGAGGTTTAAAAAAAATCCGTTGCTTTCCCTCCGCAGGTTAGCTGGTCTCAATTAAGTGTAAATTAACTATTGTGTTTTATTATAGTATGGAGCTCATAATTGCCTGCTGCTGCTGGTTGCGCATCAGAGCGACCCCACCCACATTATTTTCAGATGCTGGAGAGAGATACCCGCGGGGTCCGTCTGAACTATCACCTGCGTCCGTCCGTCACCGTCTGACCGAAGAGAGGGAGGAGGATACCGCGAGCCGTTAACCCTCTACTCTGCCTCGTGGTCGTCGGTGTGTTGGTGCAGAGGGGCTCCTCATAGCCCATAGTGACACACCGAGTGAATCCACAGTCACTTCCTAGCCCATAGCAAACCAACGTATGTTGACCATGAAGGGAGTGGTTCTGCCCGAACCGTTCGTTATACAAGTATCACAGAGACATTTCAAAGGTACTCACAGTTGCACGGGGGTTTCGGGCAAAAATACGCGATGGTTTGAAAGCTCGGCGTTGCTAATAAACATTTTAAACATTTGTTTTATAAACTGGTCAACACTGCATTATATCCGGCGTTGGGAGCGTGATGCGCATGCGCTGTGATCAGAGCGCAGGCGCACCAGGCAGCCAAATACGGAAATAACGCCGTTTTGAGCAGTGGTGACCCAGTTTATAAAATATATTTAAAATGTTTATTAGCGACGCCGAGCTTTCAAACCATCGCGTATTTTTGTCCAAAACCCTCGTGCAACTGTGAGTACCTTTGACATTTCTCTGTGATACTTGTATAACGAACGGTTCGGGCAGAACCAGTCTCTTTATGGTCAACATAGGTTGGTTTGCTGCGGGCTAGGAAGTGACTGACTGTGGATTCACTCGGTGCATCACAGTCACGACGAAAGGGGCTCCTACGTTTACACGGACTAGACCACTTCCGCGTTACATGGAGCTCGTGGGGGGAGGGAAAGAGAGCGCGCGGGGGGGGGGGGGCACACAAAACGAGTTAATGTTGATTTTAGAGCCCTGACGTGACGTAAGTGCTTGTAGCTACGGATAGTCCAATGTACAGTGTGTGTGTCCCCCCCCCACCCCCCTACCCAACCTCCTCCAATGTACAGTTTCTACGTCAAATGTACTCTCTTTTCTGGACTCTTTTTGTATCACAATTCAAACAGTACTGTATTTGCAAATCTGGTATGTCATAAATGTATAGATGTAGCAGTACTGTCTATCTGTATGTCGTGTGTGTCATATATGTTATGATTAATTGAAAATGGGGGACCCTGATGTAAACAAGACGAAAGTCTTTCTCTGGTCTGCATCCCCTTAACAATTGTATGTATTGAGCCGTACTGTACCCATTCTGCAATCTGTTAAAGTTTTCAATTCAATCAATCAAAGTATAGCCAAAATATAATTTATAATATAATTATAAAAAAATAAAAAATAATGAATGAATGTTGATTAGAGCCTTGACATAAGTGGTTGTACCTACAAACGACTAAGCCACAATATAATATATTATTACAAATAAAAATGAATGAATGAACATTAATTAATTTGATCCCCACTATCTCCCACGAGCGGTGGTCAATAGGCCAGCTGAACAAGATCCGAGGTCTACGTTTAGCTGGATTGCACCAAAAGCTAAGCGAACCACTCCCCCTATTTTTCACCAGTTTCACAAGATATGCTAGCGATATAAGTCGTGTATGTCATATAGGTTATGATGAATTGAAAATGGGGGACCCTGATGTAAACAAGACGAAAGTCTTTCTCTGGTCTGCATCCCCTTAACAATTGTGTGTATTGAGCTGTACTGTACCCATTCTGCAATCTGTTAATAAAGTTTTCAATCAATCAATATTGGGTGCATTTAAGTTTTTCAATTATGATTTACAGTTGCTCGATATATTCATGAATGATGACTATTTAAAAATATCGTTTTCTCCCCAGCGCTACAATTTCACCAAATTGAGAAATGAGAAGACGATAATTCAGTAGTGTATGAATATTTCACTAGGGGTTTTGAACAATTCTGATCATAATTGATTGCTAAGGTCCAGTAAAAAAAAAAAGACAATACATCACCCTGTCACCAAAATTAGAGGGTGCAATTTTTCCCTGCCACATGGGTTTCATTTTTTTGGATCATAAATCTGTAACATAGTGGTACATTTTCATCATGGTGGTAGTTCTAGACGAGTTATATGTCAGGAGCAATACCTTATTGATTCCCCAAATTAGGCTTCTCTTATGCCTTTGTATCGAACTTTTTCCGGACTAGTATTGTGACGTTTTTAGAAGCAACTGCGCCCTCTTGTGAGCTTTACGGTTATGTCAGTTACATACAGATGGGACTGCAATTTACCCAGTCCCAGCCCATTTAGGCTGTTATGGCGGTGATAAAGATGATAATAATACACAAAGGAACAAATCAATTGAGAGAACATCCATTTTAATTCAAAACCAAGAAAATAATTGAGAAAATATTATCAATCGTTTGAACAAAGTACTGGTATGGACTCTCCTTGAACCGTTGCATATTACCATACAACTTTTTTTATTTGATATCTGCAAAACATACTCTACCTTTAGTGAGCCCCCCCGCCCCCACCCATCCATATCTAGTGTCACAAGTGGTTTTCCCACATTAAAAATCCATGTATTAAGACAGATGGCAATTTAATGGCCAAACCACTTGCCTCATTTGTTAGTCATTATTCTGACTTGTAGGTGAAACCGCAACATTCGCAACAATGTATTGTGGTTGCTATAGCTTACCTGTTAAGACATTCTAAAACACCTCCGACTGCTGACTGACAGGTTAGATCTCTTTTATCCAAAGCTCTTTAGAATTTTGTTCCTCACATTCACCCATTCACTCAAACATTCACACCGATGGCAAGGTGGCAACCTGCTCATCGGGAGCAGTTAGGGGTTAATGTCTTGCTCAATAACTCAAGGCTGAAGGAATCAAACGGGGAACCTTGCGATTAACAAGACGACTGCTCTACATACTGAGTCACTGTGTGAATGAATGTGAAGCAGAAATTGAATAAAAACTCTGGATAAACGCAGTCCGCTTACCAAAGTGCTGAAATGTAGAGGGGCAGCTGTTTTCTGCAGTACACAAAGAAATCACAGAGATAAGTCAAAGTCACAATGTGTTGCAGCCTCCATAATGCAAACAGGATGTTTTTGCATGTATTAGGCACAAAGTTGTCAAGCTGGCGATAAATAATGTGCATTTTGTGAAGGAAAGAGCAGTCGGTATTTGAGATGCAATGTCAATTGGGAGTGAGATTGGGATATTCATATCCTGGAAAACGATATGGAAAAGAGACATGTCAATGAAAGTTATTAAAAGGGCGTCCATGAATGAATCACAATATATCCAAATATAAAGTTCTGAGGCATTATTCAATCTTTAGCCTAAAACCCTCAACTGTAAATAACTTTCAAGATAAACATATGCTATGGTATGCTACGAAATGTTGGAATACATTTGTGGAATTCATCACCATACAATTCTAGCACTTCCTCACCAGTTTAAAAGTACAAGGCACATTTTAAAGACCTCAAACTATTTAGATTAAATGATGTTATTTCTATGGTCTAGGACAGTTTAGTCATTATTTGTGAACATGAGCTACTCTCCCAAAGCCAGAAACCAGAGAAGTAAGAATCCAACATGTGATGTCATCAAGTATAAAGTCTGGAGCTGCTCTATAGACAATGAATGGGAAATAGATGTTGTGGACCCACAGAATATTTGAGTTTTTATACTCAAAATGAGTTTTATTCTATTAGTAGTGTTTTCACTTGTGAAACAGAAGATGGTTTATGGAGCAGCTCCAGACTTTACACCTGATGACGTCACAAGTTTGAGCACTCTTCTGGCCCATCTTAGACCATAGGAATACCATGTATGAATTCTTAAATTGGGCGTAGTTCCTCTTTAAATCCTAAATACACGCATTTGATGCATTCACAAGGTGCTAGGGCTGTCACTTTTTCCAAAAATCAAGTTCAAACAAATCCAAAGTGAAATGGCGTTTGTTCCAATCAATTAAACCTTCATGAACTAATCCTAATCTTCTATTATAATGCGTTCTTACTGCTCCTCTTCAGCAGCCCCATGCCTTTTTTCATAGTGACAAGCGATCCCAAAACCATTACTAATGTCTCTGGCTTGGAGAGTTTGTAGTCGTGAGTGAGAAAGAGTGAGAGAGACAGAAAGTGAGAGGGAGAGACAGAAGGTGAGAGGGAGAAGGTGATCGATAGCTAGCTAGATAGAGGCCTTGCATACATTCACACGCGACGGCGGAGGCAACCATGCAAGGTGCCACTGCCAACCTGCTCATCGGGAGCAATTAGGGGTTAAGTGTCTTGCTCAAGGACACTTCACAGGAATCGAACTGGGAACCTTCCAATTACCAGATGACTAGAAAGTAGAATTGTGAAATGAAAGGATTAACTGAACACGACTTCCAAGTTCAAATTCAAAACACACCGCTACAGTTTGAACATTTAATATTTCACCAGGGTCGAATGATTTTTAAAGAAAAGGTGACAGCCCGACAAGCTGCCTAAGGTAATGTATGAAGGGTGAATACTTTAATGATCGACATCGTCTCTCATTTCATCGAGACATTCAAAGCTCTCGCGGAGACTAATTCAGTCTCATCGTCTCATTTCATCGAGACATTCAAAGCTCTCGTAGAGACTAATTCAGTCTCATCGTCTCATTTCATCGAGACATTCAAAGCTCTCGCGGAGACTAATTCCGTCTCATCGTCTCATCATATCACCACCATGTCCACGTCGGCCGACAGCTCGGAGTCAGCTTTGACGGCGGCTTTGACCGCCGCTTCAACCTCGGCTTCGACCTCGGCTTCGACCTCTGCTTCGACGTCGGCCTCGTCCTCGGGGTACAGTCTGCAGTATTTGTCCACCATGACGTCGAGGTCGTGCTTGACGTGCGCGTTGATGTTGAGCAAGGCCAGGCTCTTGCTCCGGTGCTTGGCGGGCGTGCCGTTGAGGTAGGTCTGCAGGCGCTCGCCGGCCGTCTCCGAAGTGCAGTCCTCCAGCTTCAGCACGGGCAGCGTGGAGAGGACCTTGAGGAAGGAGTTGACGTTGGGGAAGAACTTGACGTCTTGGAGCTGCAGGGTCTCGTGGATGGTGGTGGGCAGGCGCACCTCCTTGCCTCGGTGCTTCCACTTGATCCGCCAGCAGTGGAGCTCCGCGGGGAGCGTGTCCGGGTTGGGGAGGTCGTTGCGGTAGACGTCGGCGTGGCTCTCCTCGGAGGTGTTGAACTTCATTTGACCCATGATGGCGGGGACCAGCGAGAGGCACTTGAGGGCTTTGAGGTTGTTCTCCGAGAAGATGTCCTCCACCTCCTGGATGACGCCACGCACGACGGGCACGGTGACGTATTCCTTGAAGTACGCCTCCGCCTGGATCTCGCCCACATCCGCCGCACGCTGCTTCCGGAGGAAGAGCCTGGGCACGGTCATGGGGATCTTCATCGAAGAGGCCAAACTCACAGCCTCCTCGAACCAGAATTCATGGTAGACGTCGATGTTATCGATGACCTCGTTCAGTGAATGTAGGACCGCCGTTAGGCTATTGGCAGCGAAGAACACGTCGAGTGTCTCCCCTTGGAGATTCCTGCCAAAGGCTCTGGTGAAAGAGAGGGCGTTCTTCAGGATGACGATGGTGACGATGATCTCAAAGTCCGCCAGGGTTTCGGCAACCGAATAGGCGTCCGCTATGACGGCGTCGGTAAACTTTCCGTCCCCGTTCTCCCGGATGCCGTCCATGCACAGCACGAGGGACTCCAGCATGTCTACCAACAAGTCAAACACATTGTGCTGTTCTGTCCACCGAGAGCCACAGGCCTTTTCCAACTGGGTCGCCCTCTCGTTGGTTCCCTGAAAGTAGACGGACACGGACGTCTCCAGCTCCTGCCGCGTGGACGGCGTCGTCCGAAACAAAGCGTCCATCTTCTTCAGGGTCGCCATGACGACCTGCACGCTGGGGAAGGGCAGACTGTTGGCCAGGTGGATGTTCAGCGCCGTGTTGGAGCAAGGCATGTTCAACGCCATGGGGTACTTCTCCATCAGCAGCACCGCCACGGCTCTCATCTTGACGGTGGACGTCCCGGTGGCCCGGTGGGCCTGTCCGCGGCAGTCCTCCATGCTCAGGCTCCAGCGCTCCGTCAGGTGGGCCTCCAACTTCTCCACCAGGGACGCCTCGTTGGCTTCGAACGGCAGGAAGTCCAGGAACTCCTCCCGGAGGAGGTTGCTCTGGTTCACGAAGCGCAGGAAGACCGGCAAGTATTTCCCGTCAGGGAATTCCACCAGGTCGCCCGTGACCAGCGAGAAGAAGCGACTCTCCCTCACCTCCATGAGGATCTCCTCCCGGACCGTGTTCTCGCAGACGTCAAGGAGCTGGCTCTGCTGCGTCGCCGAGAGATACTCCGTGTTCACCGCCGTCGCCTCGAAGCGCTTCCTCAGCGCCTCGTCTCCGCCGTTCATGCGGTGGTCCACGAGGGCCTGGAAGTTGGTGCGTCCCTTCTTCTCCGCCCCCGGCAGCTGGTCGGGCTCCAGCGGGATGTTCTGTTTGCCCAGCGTGACGACCACCTCGAACAGGGACCTCAGGTAGTCGCGGAGCTCCTTCTCCTCGGGGGACAGCTGCGGCTCGTCGTCGTTGACGCTGTCCTCCACCGCTGTGTCCTTCTTGGAATGCAGCTGCTCGATGGAAGACGCCACTGTGGGAAGAAGAGGGAAGGTGTTTGAAGACGTACGGAGACAATGATTGATTGAACATTTTATTAACAGATTGCAGAATGGGTACAATACAGTACGGCTCAATACACACAATTGTTAAGGGGATGCAGACCAGAGAAAGACTTTCGTCTTGTTTACATCAGGGTCCCCCCATTTTCAATTCATCATAACATTTATGACATACAGATATACAGTACTGTTACATCCATTCCAGACATTTATGACATACAACAGGGTTTCCCATTAATTCATTTTTACTATATATATTTTTTTAAATACGTATAAAGTTTGCCAATAGGGATGTATCAGTAGTATTTTGCTCTCAAAGCGCACCAGATTGATGCATTTAACTTTAAAATGTAAAAAAGAAAAAAAAATCGGGGGACATGCCCCCGGACCCCCCTAGAGTCGCAGGTTCACCCCCCATAGTCTCTGGAAATCCTGTGGGAAACACTGTACAAATATACAGTACTGTTTATTTACAGACAGTTTCTAAAAGAGAATATATACATTTGAGGGGGAGGAAACTGTACATGGGGGGGAGGGGGACATTTACTGGGGCCAGTTTCGAATTGCAGCCTCCCGTTGGTGCTGTTTTAGGGCGGTTTTGAAGGTGGGTAGGGATTCATATTATTTTACGGCTGTAGGTAGGGCTTTCCACATTGTTGTGGCATAACAAGAAACAACTCAGGGGTAGGGATGTCCTAATCGGATTCAATCACAGCATATTTTTATATTGATCTGGATCTGGATCAAATTCAGATACAAATTTAATTAAAAAAAAAGATTAAGGGAAAGCTATGATGCAGGCAAATCTTAAAACGTGGTTAAATGCCACCACCCACTTCAATGATAGCGTTGTGAACGCATAATCTCTGTTGTAAATTATGGCTATGTGTCTAATCTGCCCGTCGTTTATCAATGACTTGTTTGCAGTCAACATTATCTAAACGGATTGTTTTTTTTTAAAATCGGTTCATTTCCATTTTATAGCATTTTGAAAAGCCCTTGTTTTTCAGGAAAATATATATATGTCTTATTTTTTTTACTGCTGTGAAGCACTTTGAGCTACAATTCTTGTATGAAAGGTGCTATACAAATAAAGTTTATTATTATTATTATTATTATTATTATTATTATTATTATTATTATTATTATTATTATTATATCTTACCTAGACTGGATTGGCTTTACTAACTTTAATATACTTCAAGTGTGTTCTGTGCAGCTGTATTATCTTGGAATCGAATCGGAACTCCGGTTTCGGCAGATACTCAATATGAACCGACTCCAATGTACTTACATCTTCTTTCCTTAATCCTCCTGATATCTTCTTCAGTCTGGAGAAGAAGAAAAGCCACATTGTTACCAGGAGAAATGAATGCAATAGGCTTCAAAATGATGGCTTAGTATTTGAAGTAGCCGTAAGGAGCGAGGAGATTTGTTATACTTTCATACCAGTTCTTTAATCCGTTTGCGGTGGCGGGTGTGAGGATTTCGAAGATGGCTCGTCAGGTCAAATATGGTTGGAATGGCTGTATCCTTCAGTACTGTCCTGTAGGGGCTCTGGAAAACAACAAGACAATAGAATTTCACGATTAGGATTAAAAAACACAAGTTCCGTATATAAACGTGGTTGGCGTCCATTGAGTTAAATAACAAATGGCATTGCTTGTTGTAGTTAACAAAGAGAGGCAGAGTCAATGAGGCGTATGACGTTCGTTGCATTGGTGGCGCAAGATTTTGCAGGTGGGAGGGGGGATAATAAAAATAAATAAAAATATTTATTATATATATTCAAATTTTATTTTCCCATTCGAATCCCATGCCCATCGAACGAAGCTTTGAAGTATTTAAGACAGCCCTAGTATCAGCAATGATTACCAGATTTCATTAGATTTAGATTCCCAAGGTCACAATTTGATTAGATTTTGATTCAATATTATGGATTCTAGCAGGTTTGATTGCGCTGGTTTCAGGGGGTCAGCATCTGCCATGGCTGTCAAAAGATGTATTTAACAGAGTTTCCTTAGTAGTTCGGCAGGAACTCTGCGAAAGGCAAACTGGAGACGTCTGCCGGGCGAGAAGGCACGCTAGAAATAATGTTTAGTGTGAATGTTCAAACATCCACTGAAAAAAAGACAGATGTATCTCTGGATTCTAAGGAATGATATTGGATCATTCAAATTAAAATATTCAGTAACACCCACTTTGCAGCGCTATGCACATGCGCAGGTTTAATAAAAGGCCTGACCTGCATTATCACATGGCTTTGTTTAGAAAGCGGGTGTTTCCCCTAGAAATGGTCTGATGGTGTGGGTGGATGTGAGTATTGCATCTGCGTTCGCACTATTGACGGCTGTTATTTTGGTGCGACCGCATCAAACAAGAACGGGGCTCCGATGCGAGTGTGAAGGTTCTGAGAACGAATGGATCAGAACAGTGTCTCGGCTGATCATTTAAGTTCAGGATTCGGTAATGAAACAGTAGCGTTGTGCCGCTTGGGTTCTGGGACCATGTCAGCTACTTACAGTAGGGCCCTATGGAATCCGCCATCGCAGAATATTTCACGGAATTGAGATATTAACACGGAATTCTGTCTCTCTCTATCCCCCTCCTCTTTACCCCCCCCCATCTCCCTCTTTTTACCCTCTCTCTCTTTTTTCTTTTCTTTTTTGATTATCTTTTTTTCCCCCTTCTTTTTCCGATTTTTCTCCCATCCCACCCTTCCTGGTTGTTGCGTACTTTCCCCTACTGTTGGTCCGAGAGACCGGAGACTGTCACATGCTTTCCTCCGACGCATGTGCAGCCTGCCGGCAGGCCAGCCTGGCCGCGCAGATTCTCACCGGGGAGAGTGTAGCGTGTGGGAGGCCGCACTATCTCTCCCTAGATCCTACCCTTGCTGAGCAGGCGCCCCGACCGAACTGTAGGGGTCGCTGTCCACAACGCCCAGGACCCACCCCTCAGCTTTCCCACCCTCTAATACTGCCAATTGTATTAGTGTGGACGGCCAGCCAAGCTGATAGCAACGCCGGGAGCTGGATTCGAACAGGCGAATCCAGCATCTCCGGCGTTGGTGACTAACGCAATCTCCGCTACGCCACCTGACCGCCCCTCTCTCTCTTTTTTTAAACAAATTATTATTTTGTATTATTTAATAATTATTTTATTATTTAGCTATTCCACTGCACTGGCAGTTGAACTGCATTGAACTGCACTGGCATTGTTGTACGGCAGATGTACTGTTATTAAAGTTAGTTAAAAACATAATTTTGTATGTTTTTTCCGGGGGGGGGGGGGGGGGGGTGGTTCAACTTAAATCCAAAGTAAAACATATAAAAAACAGAGAAATCCAAAAACAGGAACATTTAAAATGGAGAAATCCGAAAACAGGAAAAGATAAAACGGAGTTCATAGGGCCCTACTTACAGTTTTGGTCACCATAGCTGGGTCAAAGTGTTTGGCACACAATCTGTAGTGCTTGTTCAGTTGGTCCGATGTTTTCATCTCCAGATCTGCCCTGCGACAGTTCTCCACCCAGATTCTGCATCTGCAAACACAAAACAAACAAAATACTATAAGATAATACAATGACATTTGTGTGAAGTTGTATCCAAATTGGATCAGAGCTGTAGGAACTATGGCTGGCACAAGACAATTTGCAGTAGGGTGGTAGTTTAACTAAATTCAAATCACGCTTTTCCAGTAGTTAAAATACTTTTGGTCATGTAGTTTAGGTAGTTAATCACAAACTAGGTCTGCACGATATCGGGAAAATAATCGACAGTGCAATATCTTCATTTGTTTGCAATATATAGAGAAAAGACAGGAGCACCATCTAGGAGAGATAGAAATAACAACCGTCACAAAAGAAAACATTGCATCCTTTACAATGTCACATTATGTTTATTATATTGACAGCTTTTTGTTTCTAAAGATAAGATGTTCTCCTTAACTTACTCTCTACTTTGAATTGTTCATCATAACCAATGTTTACAAATAGCTAGGCCTAAAGATTGCTGAAATGTATCAACAAAAGTCCTCACAGAAGTCAGTCACTGAGGGCAGCATAGATGGCTTCAACTTGAAAACATAAACACATCTAAATGGACCCATGTTGTTTTCCTATTGTGTTGTTTGCTAATATCAAACAGCCAGGAAATACATTTTGGTCCAAGCCGTTCCCTAGTAACGCAATTCCACTGAGACCTTTTCAAACGTGACATCATAAACATTCTAATTGGGCCCATGTGTATTTCTTGTTGCAGTGCTACAATAATAATACTAATCTTATAATTGTAGTTGCAGTGTTGTATTTTAGGGGGGTGATACACATTGGTCATGTTTTGGCCAACATGATGGTAAGTGAGACAAGAGGGAAACATATACAACATAGAATTGATCTGGGCAACAGCAGGTTGCCATGCAATCAGTACAAATGTATTTTTGCTCCACTTGTCCATCATTGCACAAAAGGTTGACCAGTGTATCAACCTTAATAGTAGAGTGAATGCGATAGAAAATAAATTCCAACGTTTGATTGCAATGATTGCAATTGCACAAACGTTAACTGGTAAAGCTACACTAGGTAGTAGGTACACATCACAGCCAGTGAAATTAATGCATATTGAGATGCACTTAAATGTACAGTATGTAATGTTCTGCCCCTATGGGGTCTCTCAATCAAAACAATAACAAATGACAGAGTTTTTGATGACGTTGTGAAGTGGGATCATGGAAGTTGTTGTGGTTGTTGTTCAAATGCACTTTTCTTTGCTTTTAGCTAGAATGAGAATTCGAATTAGTCTGACATGGTTTGATCTGTATTAATCAAAGTTGATAAGTAGCACAAAAGTGTAGCAAAGCTAATTATAACTGTTCCATATGGAATGAAAAATGCTAAAAGCATTAGCACCATACTCCAGGAGGTACAGTGGAATAAATAAAAAAAAAAAAATTGGGTGGTTATCCTTGTTTGCTATTTAGGGGATTTGTCCCTTTTCCAGAATAGGAAGCTCACACACAGTATAATCAGATGTCTTATGTGAATGAGGAAATGGTTGCAAACCTGACCAAAAGTTATACGATGTAACAGGGTGCAACAATTTCTTCAGTGGAAGATATGATGACATATTTTGGTTAAGTTCAAGTTTTGTTACATTTGTCAGACATAAGGTGCATTACAGTTGTTGTGAAGGGCCAGATTAAACCGAATATATATATTTATTTATATATATATATTTAATTGTATTTGTATATTCTCTAATATTCCCTGATATCCCTTGTATATTCCTTGTACAATATGCATTGAATATCCATTCTAGCCTACTGAACATCCCATAATAGTCTCCATTCTACTATTGGTCGAGACCTTGGTGCCAGGCTGCCATACCCCTCAGACCCAGTTCAAACGTACCGCTCGACATGTACGAACAAGTCCTAGTTCCGCGTAGGAATTTGGCTACCGCACCACTAATGGGACTATTTGTTCATAGTGCGTATATATACTGCGCTACTAAAGTAGGACTTTCTTTTCAGTCCAGTTTCTTACCCTCCAATAGAGTCACAGACGTAAAGCCTCCCCGCGATGCCACGTGTGGGAGTAAGGCCAAGTTCGGCCTACCATCGGTATTGAGACATCGTGTATATTAATATTTGAATAGTCATATTTGGCACTATATCGTCGAGTTGGACGTAGTCTATTAAGCTAATAATAGTCTGTTAATATATAGTCAGGGGAGGAAATTAGGCCACTTTACTCGCCAATTGCGAGTATTTTTTACGTTTGGCGAGTAATTCATGAAGAGCACTCGCCAGTCTGGCGAGTACTAGTAATTACAGAACAAAACAAAAAAATCATTCTGCAATCTGCTGATTCGCTCACTGACACAAACCGAACTCTGACTCCCCCCTTGATTCCTCCCATTTGCGCCACATAATAATCAGACCATAACCAATGAACATCATCGTTGTACAGATGCGCTCTAAGCTCCTCCAATGAACACTCGTTTTCTAGAAGATGACGCCCATCTAGGGGAAGTGGACATACCACTGCGCGCAGACCTACTAACTCCTGCCACCGGCAGCCGGCTTGACAACGTAGACAAACTTACAAAAACACATGAGTGGATGAAAATAATTGCATGTAGAGTCGTCGCTTTCGGCTATCGGTGCGGTCTGACATGGGGGCGAACAACAGCACGCGACGCGTCTCCTTCGAGTCGGATGAGAATGACAAGTCAACCCGCATTTCATTGTATACCTGTATGCCGTGACAATTAAAACTCTTGACTTGACTTGACTTGACTAGCTACCTAGCATGTAACAAGCTACCATAACGCGCATTCAACATAGTGGACGACTATACTGAGCGGCTTTGCTTAAATGCAGCCGAGTGACATTTTATTATTACCGGGTTTCCCAGCATATCACCACTCGCCCATATGCCCTTCACAACGGTGATGTTGTCATATTTGGCATTCAGAACACACCTGCTGAACCCCTAGCGTTGTCGATTCGGTTCCAATGTATTGTCATCTTACAGCACAAGTACAGTACAACCAGAATACATTTGGCATACAACCAGAGTGCAAATGTAACAAGTCAAGTTCAAGTTGTTTTATTTAGCTATTACATTACAGTGAAATGCTTGGTTCTTTCACTGCCCAACCCAGTATTGATTGATTGATTGAAAACTTTATTAACAGATTGCAGAATGGGTACAATACAGTACAGCTCAATACACACAATTGTTAAGGGGATGCAGACCAGAGAAGGACTTTAGTCTTGTTTACATCAGGGTCCCCCATTTCAGTCCTGTTTGCTTAATGCCTTGTCCACTTCCTCCACACTCCAATATGTTATGATGAATTAAAAATGGGGGACCCTGATGTAAACAAGACGAAAGTCTTTCTCTGGTCTGCATCCCCTTAACAATTGTATGTATTGAACTGTACTGTACCCATTCTGCAATCTGTTAATAAACGTTTCAATCAATCAATCCCTTCAACCCTGCTCCTGTCAAACCTGCTCTTTCCATTCCCTCCATCATGTCCCCCCTTTCTGATGAATATTTCCTGCACTTAAGAGTCAGACACACATTCCTAGTAGTTGAGCTGTGATGAATGAAAACTTTATTTAACAGATTGCAGAATGGGTACAGTACAGTACGGCTCAATACATACAATTGTTAAGGGGATGCAGACCAGAGAAAGACTTTCGTCTTGTTTACATCAGGGTCCCCCATTTTCAATTCATTTTCAATTCATCATTCAGTATAACCTAGACCAGCCCAACCCAGCATCTTTCACTGCCCAGTTCAGCCCAACCCAGTCCAGAATAGTTCCCTCTTTCATGTTAATATGTGATTTAATGATGTAATATTTTGAAGAGTAGAGACAGTGTGATTAATTTACTATGATTGAAAATCAATTTAGACGAAGACGTACAAAGAAGTAATTATCACAATTAGCGATTTTTTTTGTCTGGTAAAAAATCTATTTGGCTGGTAAAAAAAATCAGATACCCGCCAGTTGGCTGGTAAGCCAAAAAGTTAGTTTCCTCCCCTGTATATAGTGCTTCGTGCGGTGAGAATACTACCGTAGTCAGTACCCCATCGTTTCGGGCAGAGAACTGGCTGCTTACCCAGGGTGGTTGACCCTATGTGAAGCTGCACCCGAGGAGCCCCAGAGCCGACGAGCGAGTGGACCTGTATACCGGATTATTCTACCGACGACAGCCCGCCTTCCCAGGCACGGATTATGCTTTGGATACTTTGATTATTCTATGGATAAAGACCCCCGACACTACCGTGTGTTGGAACCCCCCCCCTGGAGAGGACGCAAGGTGAGGAGACGCTCTGCAAGACGAGGTCTCTCCACATCTCTCCCCCGTGGACCGGAGAGAGCCGGCCCACAAAGAGTCCACCTGCTTTCATCTGTGGTCCAAGGATCGCCGGCGCATTGAACGGCACTACAGTGGGTTCACCTGGGATACCCTTGGCCGGACGAGGCAGCTGGATTCTACCCCCCACCCCCCCTCCTACTCCTGTCGGCTTACAAGCGACCGGATTAACCCCCTCTAGTGTATCCAGCCTATAATCATTAAAGTATCATTGCTGTTATTCCTTAACTATTCCAGGTCGTATATTTACCACCTGCGCCTTCAGAGATTGGACATTATCTATTGATATACCGACGAATACTCCTTGCCATAAAAGTGCATACTATTTCAATTCATAAATGTAATTAAGTGATTAAGTGCTTATTCTACACACCATCGCTGTGTAGGAAATAAAGACCTGTTTCTAATTCGTACATTTGTGTTGGATCCGTTTCATCTACGTGAGAGTGTTCATGATAATATATTTATGCCGTGTACTGGGTGGCCGAATATTAAGTACAAAGGTAGTGGTAGTAAGTATCATATCTAGTAATACAGTCAGGGAATTGTACCCCTCAGTTACAATTGGTCCTTCGAGCCGGATGGTAATCAGTGTAATATTAATATAGTGTTATTAATATTGAAATGGCCTATGATGAACACTCCACGAAACGATCCTCCTAACCAACGCCCGCAGCGCGAACGACGGCTCCCTCAGTACTTAGAGGCTTACGCTGTCAGTCAACAACCTAGTCTTCTACTAACAGTAAACGCGGTAAAACTAGAAAGTAAAAGTATGTCTAACCCCAACGCCCAGACTACCCCGACCATAGAGGCCCCTACGGGCTCTAATGTAACTGACCAAGTTCACGGTGGGGACCAGTGGGAACCAGACATGACTTCACACCCCGCCAGTACTGAAGAAGTAGTCCCCGATGAGTCCCGGGAGGAATACAACGCTACCGAGAGAGAACTCGGCACGGAAGAAGACGGGGAGAGCACCGTGGAGATAGAGCTCCAAGGCTCCGCAAGGAGTACCCCGAGGGAAGGCTCCCCTATACAACCGCCTTCTCCCAGCGAGGCAGAGAGGACCCTACAGCAGGCATTCCTCGTCAGCCTGAAAGCCTCTACTGAACGCGATAGACTCCAGGGTGAACGCGATCGATTGCAGCTACAGCAACGGAGCGAAGAAGAGCACATACGCCTGGAAATAAGACGCATTCAGATGGAAGAGAATGTGGCCCGAGACCGAGCAGACAGCCAGCGAGCAGCTGCTGGTGCTCTACGGGACGCAGAGCGCGACAGACAGCAAGCGCAACTAATAGAACAGCTGATCAGACGGACAACACCCTCTCCCTCCGCCAGAGGCTCCAGGAACTCGTCTAGACACCTCCAGGGCGGCATCCCCTAGCCGAGTAAACAACCCTGAACTTGACCAACAGACGAGGTCTATACCCCCCACAGACCACCTCCCCCCACCGGTCCAAGCGAGACCTAGCAACCGGGAAGGAGCAGCATATCCTGTGGAGAGGCTAAACCAGAGACTACAAGCACTGGATGACCTAACTGAAGACGAAGAGGAAGAGGAGGAGAACCGCGCCCGAAGACAGCACAGTACTCTACCGGACCAGGAGGTCCGGTACAGCCCAGGCTATACTCCCGCGGAGCTGCGCTACAGACCCCCGACTCTATACACGGGTGAGCACGACGCACGACCCGCACCGAGGAACAGCACCTGGACAAGCGGGCCATGGTACACTGCCGGTACCAGCCCATACCAAGGAGCGGGAGGAGACTCGCCTAGGAGGCCTCTCCCCCAACGCTCGCCGATGTATCCACAGTCAGCGTCATACATTGGCACGCCTATGGTACCCGACTTCACCCAAGAGAACCGGGCCCAGTATACAGAACTCCGCATGTGTCTGGAGACCATGTTGGTGGATGTATTGGATGAACGCCACAAATACGCCATCCTACTGCAGCACTTAAAGGTGCCCCGCGCACATAATATAGCGCTCGCCTACGCGACTTCCACCACCCCATACACAGCAGCGCTGGTAGCATTGGACCAGAGGTATGGGCGCATATGGGATTACGTGATCCAGGAGATCCGACACATCGACCGCTTACCCCCAGCAATAGACAATCGAGCACTGGACGACCTGTCCATCAGAGTGCAGTCCCTGGTAGGGATGTTGGGAGCGCAAAGAGAGAAGGGGAAGTATGAACTTTACGCCAACTCAAATGTGGAAAGGATCCTGGAGAAGCTGCCGCCCGCTCGTCAGGAGCGCTTTAGGCGGCAGAGGGACCACAGAGACCCGAATGGCCCCGAACCGAACCTCCTCGATCTAGCAGACTTCCTGGCGAGAGAAGTCAGCAGCCTACGGCTAGATACATTCGGACGGAGCACCCCTGGCTCCAGAGAAGGAACCAGACGACTAAATGATGGAAGAAGATCGGTGACTGTGATGCACCAATCGGAGTCAGTACCGAGCAGCAGGAGCCACAGTACCCCCTCCAGAACGGAGAAGTGGAAGATAGTGTGCCCCTACTGTGAGAAAGAACACTGGCTAGCGCAATGTGACTCCTTCCCCAAGCTGAACGCGGAGGAAGCAGGTCAATGGATAAAGTCCAACAAGCGCTGTTTTCGCTGTGCGCGCTCACACATGGCAGCCGAATGCCGCTTAAAGAAAAGGTGCACCAAGTGCGATGGAGCCCATCTGGACATACTTCACGACAGTAACAGACGGCGCCCTTCACCTGCACCATCCAGCCGCAAAGCGAGCGTCATGTACATCGATCCCGCCAGCAGCAGTGGAGCCTGAGTACTCCTAAAAGTAGTGCGTGTGACACTAAGCCACCAGAATAAAGTCCTGGACACTTACGCCGTCCTCGATGACGGGTCAGAGAAGACCCTGCTGCTCGCCTCCGCTGCGGCCCAGCTAGGGCTGCGGGGAAGCGAAACCCAAATGACAATTCGGACAATAAGACGAGATTTGAAGACGATAAAGGGCGAGAATGTCTCATTCTCTATCGCAGCAAGCGGCCAGCCTGAGCGACGGTACCAGATTGCAGACGCTTTCACCAGCCAAGAAATAGGACTGTCGCGGTACACATACCCCGTCGCCAAGCTGATGGAGAAATATGCACATCTGCGCAAGTTACCGATCCCGCTCATAGACAATGCTATGCCGACCCTGTTGATAGGCTCCGACCATGCAGACCTCATTGTCCCGATAGACCGGGTTCATACCGGACCCCGAGGCTGTCCTGCAGCAGTCGAGACCCGTTTGGGATGGACTCTCCAAGGCCCGCTCGCCAAATCTCTCAACCGAAGTACAGCCACTAGATGTCTCCACTCCCGAGTCACAGAGGGAGAAACCGCACTCCTGCAACACGTAGAGCGGCTATGGAGCTTGGAACAAATGCCCTTTAAGAATGGAAAGAAAGACATTCGCTCTAAAGATGACATTTACGCCATTCACCTCCTCGAGACAGGGACCAAGAGAGTCCCGGTCAACGGCGTGTTGAGATACGCCACGCCACTCCTGCGGCGAGAAGGAATGCCTACTTTCCACGCCAAGACAGACGCCATAGAACGGTACCTGCTGAACACGGAGCGGCGCTTAGCCAAGAACCCCGCCCAAGAGAGTGTATACCGCGCTGAGATTGAGAAGCTCATCACAGCGGGACACGTCACAAAGATGGACATTAAAGAGGCTGACCAGACCACTGAATCGTGGTACGTGCCCCACCACAAGGTCCATCACAACGGTAAAGACCGCATAGTATTTAACTGCAGCTACCAGATCGGATCCCAAAATCTGAATAAAGAGTTACTGCCCGGTCCCACACTCGGCCCCTCCCTACTCGGCGTTCTACTCCGCTTCCGCCAGGAAAAGGTGGCCATCAGCGGGGACATTAAAGGAATGTTCCTGCAGGTGAGATTAGTAGAGGCGGACAAGCCCCTGTTACGGTTCCTATGGAGAGAGAAGCCAGGAGATGAGCACCCAGCCATCTACCAATGGGAAGTCCTCCCCTTCGGAACGACGTGCAGCCCCTGCTGTGCGACATTTGCACTACAGAAACATGTAGCAGAGGACCCAGCAGCGGACGAAGAGGTCCGACGCAGCGTAAAGAACAGCTTCTACGTAGACAACTGTCTACAAAGCCTTTCAACCCAGGAAGAAGCCGAGGCTCTCCTGATTAAACTCCGCGCCTCATTGATCAAAGGCGGCTTTGATCTCAGGCAGTGGGCCAGCAGCGATCCGCAAGTACTGCGCAGCCTCTCCTCCGAGGACAAGGCAGCCAGCAGCGAGACCTGGATGGCTACAATCCCGGGAGAAGCCCAGGAGATGACCCTGGGATTGGTGTGGCGATTCAAAACAGATTCGCTTCACTACAGACACAAGCCCCTGACTACGGAGCAGGGAAGGCCGGCGGCGGCGCCGACCACCAGACGGAGTGTGTACACAACACTCGCCCGACAATATGACCCGCTAGGATGTATTCTACCGTACACCACCAGGGCAAAAATGATTGTACGAGCATTGTGGGACAAGGACCAGGGCTGGGACGACCCCATTCCCGCACACCTTGCATCCACCTGGAGAGAGTGGGAGATGGAGCTCCACTCACTCCCAGGCGTTAATATGCGCCGAAGCTACTTCCCACCCACGGTGAGGCCAGAGACATGTAAAATGGACTTACACGTCTTCAGTGACGCCTCAGAGGTCGCATACGGATCAGTAGCCTACTTGCGGGCCCAAGACCAAGGGGGAGAGATCTACACAGCATTTGTCCTCGCCCGCTCGAGAATAGCCCCACGCAAGCAACAATCTATCCCACGTCTAGAGCTCTGCGCAGCCCTAGCCGGAGCGCACCTAGCCACGCTCATCCAACGTGAGCTCACCATACCGGTGTCTAGAACAATCCTGTGGTCAGATTCCACGACGGTACTCGCCTGGATCAAATCGGACTCATGCAAGTACAAAGTCTTCGTGGGAGTCAGAGTCACCGAGATTCAAGACTTAACCGAAGAGTTAACCGGAGAAACAGAGTGGCGCTACGTTGATACAGAACAGAACCCAGCTGACGTCATCACCCGGGGGATGCCCCTGGATGACCTCACCCGTCGCAATGTCTACAGTGACGGCCCCGCATTCCTAAGACTCCCGGAAGGACAGTGGCCCATGCCTATCCCGAGGGAAGCAAGTCCAGAGGAGGTGGAAATTAAGAAGTCTGTGTTCTGTGGATTGAGCACCGTAGCCTCCACCGACCCTAACATAAACGATTGCACGTCCATAGAGAGTGCACAACAAAGAACATTCCTGCGGTACCACCCGGAGTGCAAGTCCCCCGCTGATATGTCAGCAGCTAACTACGAGGAAGCAGAATTGCTTCTACTGCAGCGAGCCCAGAGAGACTCGTTCCCCGATGAATTGGCCTGTCTACAGGGAGGAAAGCCCGTCCCATCCGACAGCAGATTAATTCATCTGGCCCCCGAGAGCGACGCTCACACCCTCATCAGAGTGGGTGGTCGCCTACGCAGAGCCCCCAATCTACCGGATGACATTAAATACCCGATCGTATTGAACAGCCGACACAAGGTCACAGAGCTGATTATAAAGAAATACGATGAGGATGTACATCACGCAGGAGCAGAAAGAGTCTTCGCGGAAATCAGACGTCGTTACTGGATCCTACAAGGAAGAGAGGCGGTACGACGCTTCCAATGAACATGTCTAGACTGCCGCAAGTGGCGCGCGCAGCCCAGCATACCAAGGATGGCTGACCTTCCTCCATGTCGCCTCCGAATCGGTGACAAGCCATTCCACTCAACGGGTATGGACTGCTTTGGCCCGCTGCACATAAAGAAAGGAAGAGGAACCGAGAAGCGGTGGGGTATTGTATTCAAATGCATGACCACCAGAGCGATACACATCGAGCTTCTCCCGACCATGAGCACAGACTCATTCCTTATGGCCTTCCGTAGATTCATATCACGGAAAGGAAGACCGTCTACCCTATTGTCCGATCATGGGACAAACTTTAAAGGCGGCGAAAGAGAGCTGAGAGAGAGCTTCCAAGCTATGGGCCCAGAACTTAAGACCCACCTCGCTCCAGCACAGGTTGATTTCCAATTCAACCCCCCAAACGCACCCCACTTCGGTGGCACTTGGGAACGAGAAGTGCGCTCCATAAAGACAGCCCTGTACGCAGTACTTGGGGCCCAGACTGTGGCGGAAGAAGTCCTAATGACAGTCCTCACGGAGATTGAGGGAGTACTTAACTCGAAGCCCCTCGGATATGTCTCCAGTGATGTGGCGGATATCGACCCAGTTACCCCCAACACACTCCTGATGGGGCGGCTAGATCCTGCATTACCCCAGACAATGTACCGGCGTTTTGGAACAGTTTCCTACTGCACTACCTACCGTCTCTACAGACCCGCCAGAAGTGGGTAAAGGAGAGAGACAATTTGACAGAAGGAACAGTCGTCATGATTATTGATCAATCACTGCCCAGAGCTATGTGGCCGGCCGGCCGCGTAAGCAAAGTGATCACCGGTGCCGACGGCAAGGTCCGAGCAGCTGAAGTGCTCGTCCAGGGTCGCACTTACACCCGTCCCGTGGCAAGGCTCATAGAACTGCCTCGACTCCCAGACACAATCGATGATGACCATGACCCTACAACCCTATGACTTTGTGAAGTTGACTGACCCCTACAGCAAACCCTTATGTGTAAATAGACAACGCGATTAATCTGTCTCCGTTTAACTGATTAGGTCTGGGACCTATTCAGGGGGTGGCTGTTGTGAAGGGCCAGATTAAACCGAATATATATATTTATTTATATATATATATTTAATTGTATTTGTATATTCTCTAATATTCCCTGATATCCCTTGTATATTCCTTGTACAATATGCATTGAATATCCATTCTAGCCTACTGAACATCCCATAATAGTCTCCATTCTACTATTGGTCGAGACCTTGGTGCCAGGCTGCCATACCCCTCAGACCCAGTTCAAACGTACCGCTCGACATGTACGAACAAGTCCTAGTTCCGCGTAGGAATTTGGCTACCGCACCACTAATGGGACTATTTGTTCATAGTGCGTATATATACTGCGCTACTAAAGTAGGACTTTCTTTTCAGTCCAGTTTCTTACCCTCCAATAGAGTCACAGACGTAAAGCCTCCCCGCGATGCCACGTGTGGGAGTAAGGCCAAGTTCGGCCTACCATCGGTATTGAGACATCGTGTATATTAATATTTGAATAGTCATATTTGGCACTATATCGTCGAGTTGGACGTAGTCTATTAAGCTAATAATAGTCTGTTAATATATAGTGCTTCGTGCGGTGAGAATACTACCGTAGTCAGTACCCCATCGTTTCGGGCAGAGAACTGGCTGCTTACCCAGGGTGGTTGACCCTATGTGAAGCTGCACCCGAGGAGCCCCAGAGCCGACGAGCGAGTGGACCTGTATACCGGATTATTCTACCGACGACAGCCCGCCTTCCCAGGCACGGATTATGCTTTGGATACTTTGATTATTCTATGGATAAAGACCCCCGACACTACCGTGTGTTGGAACCCCCCCCCTGGAGAGGACGCAAGGTGAGGAGACGCTCTGCAAGACGAGGTCTCTCCACATCTCTCCCCCGTGGACCGGAGAGAGCCGGCCCACAAAGAGTCCACCTGCTTTCATCTGTGGTCCAAGGATCGCCGGCGCATTGAACGGCACTACAGTGGGTTCACCTGGGATACCCTTGGCCGGACGAGGCAGCTGGATTCTACCCCCCCCCCCCCCTCCTACTCCTGTCGGCTTACAAGCGACCGGATTAACCCCCTCTAGTGTATCCAGCCTATAATCATTAAAGTATCATTGCTGTTATTCCTTAACTATTCCAGGTCGTATATTTACCACCTGCGCCTTCAGAGATTGGACATTATCTATTGATATACCGACGAATACTCCTTGCCATAAAAGTGCATACTATTTCAATTCATAAATGTAATTAAGTGATTAAGTGCTTATTCTACACACCATCGCTGTGTAGGAAATAAAGACCTGTTTCTAATTCGTACATTTGTGTTGGATCCGTTTCATCTACGTGAGAGTGTTCATGATAATATATTTATGCCGTGTACTGGGTGGCCGAATATTAAGTACAAAGGTAGTGGTAGTAAGTATCATATCTAGTAATACTGTCAGGGAATTGTACCCCTCAGTTACAACAGTGAAATGCTTGGTTCTGTATGAGCCCCTTAACACTTTGAGTGCCACGGAAGCGTTTTGTCGTTAGTTCATGCCAACTGTTGAATGCCACCGGCACCAATGCTATATAGCGTTTGTTTGTCATATTTTTTTTATTAGCGATTTTAATTCATATTTCATCAATCGAGCCTCACGCTAGTGCTGCATTCTCTCTCTGAGTTCCATTGGGAAAATACCGCCCCCTATCGTCTCTCCGGATGGTACTGCACCCCATTGAATTAGACTGATGGGGGGGGGGGGGGGTCCAGCCTCCTCATTTTACTTTTCAGTCAAGCCATCTGAGTTCAAGTTCAAGTTCTTTAATAGTTGTCATACAGAAGTACAGAATACTTTCATACAAAATGCTTCTTACTGTTACGCTCCAGAGACTGTGCTAGACAAGATAGTATCAAATAACATAATAACATAATATAGCATGAATTTAGAAGAAGAAAATGAGGTCACAGTGTTCGGTATAGACATATGTACAATGTTCTGAGTTACCATATAATATACAATACACAATACTATGCAGTGTACTAATGTACAGTACTATCTAGTGCAAAGCAGAAATGGGATGAGGTACAATTTTAGGTACAATTTACAGTAAGGTGTACGAGTTGTAGTGCAATCCTTCATCCATAAATATAAAGTGTGGGGAGTGGGTGCTACAGTGTGTTTGTTTAAAGTGGGTGTGTGCTATAAGTGTGTGGAGTGGGTGCTACAGTGTGTTTGTTTAAAGTGAGTGTGTGCGTGTGGATGTGTGTGCTATGTGCGTTTGGTGGTTGTTGTTGTGTAGTGTTCATTCATTGTTCGTTTAGCAGCCTGATGGCCTGGGGATAGAAGCTTCTTCTGAGTCTTTCTGTGCTCGCCTTGAGACTCCTGTATCGCTTGCCTGACCGCAGCAGTTCAAAGAGGCAGTTGTTCGGGTGACTGGAGTCTTTAATGATTCTCTTAGCCTTGCCCTTGCAACGCTTGTAGTAAATGTTCTGGAGGGTGGGGAGCCCCCCTCCAATTGTGCGTTCGGCTGAACGTGTCACTCTTTGTAGTCTGCTTTGGTCTTGTGCAGTGCTATTCCCAAACCAGGAGGTGATGTTGCCGGTCAAGATGCTCTCTATTGTACATGAGTAGAAGTTCTTAAGGATCTTCTGGCTGACTTGGAACTTCCTTAGGCGCCTGAGGAAGTAGAGGCGTTGTCGTGCCTTCTTCACAACACTGTTAATGTGTGTGGTCCATGTCAAGTCCTCGGATATGTAGGCTCCGAGGTACTTAAAGCTGTTGACTCTCTCAACCGGTGCCCCGTCGATGCTGAGGGGGCTGTAGTCCTTGACCCCCGACCTCCTGAAGTCCACAATCATCTCCTTTGTTTTGCTGACGTTCAGGGAGAGGCTGTTTTCCTGGCACCATCCCGCCAGGACCTTGACCTCTTCCAGGTAGGCCCTCTCGTCGTTGGCAGAGATCAGGCCCACCACCACTGTGTCGTCAGCAAATTTGACGATTGTATTGCTACTCCGCTGAGCCACACAGTCGTGTGTGTACAGGGAGTAGAGGAGGGGACTCAGAACACAGCCCTGGGGGGCCCCTATGTTGAGGGTGATGGATGAGGAGGTGCAGTTGCCTGCTCTCACCACCTGGGGTCTGCCAGTCAGGAAGTCCAAGACCCACTGGCAGAGGTCATAGCCCAAGCCCAGGTCCCTGAGCTTGGCTATGAGTATGGAGGGGACTATGGTATTGAATGCCGAGCTGTAGTCGATGAATAGCATTCTCACATAGTTCCCCTGCCTCTTGTCCAGGTGTGATGCTGCTGTGTGCAGCACATGGGATATGGCGTCCTCCGTGGACCTGTTGGGGCGGTATGCAAATTGCAGGGGGTCCATGTTGATGGGGAGGGAGGAGCAGATGTAGCCCTTTACTAGCTTCTCAAAGCACTTCATGGCTATGGAGGTGAGAGCTACAGGGCGGTAGTCGTTGAGGCAAGCAGGCTTGGATTTTTTGGGTACAGGGATAATAGTGGACTTCTTCAGGCAGGTGGGGATGACAGCCTGTTCTAAGGACAGGTTAAATATGTCAGTGAATACTGGGGCCAGTTGGTCGGCACAGACTTTTAGGACGCGGCCGGGGATGCCGTCTGGACCTGCTGCCTTCCTGATATTCACTTTTTTAAAGGTCCGCCTCACCTCATGCTCTGTTACCCTGAACACTGCGCCTCCATCAGCAGCCGACCCCCCCCCCCCCCCCATTGCCGAGGCTTGTGAGCTGGTGTTGTTATTACCAGCATCAAACCTCGCATAGAAGGTATTGAGGTCATTTGCTAAGGAGATGTCACTGTTCAGTTTGAGGGAGGCGCCTTTGTAGTCTGTCATCGTTTTGAGCCCCTGCCACATAGCTCTAGAGTCAGCTTGTTCAAACTGGAGTTCAATTTTATCCCTGTAGCGTCGTTTGGCCTCTGACACTGTCCTCCTTACGTTGTATCGCGCCACCTTGTGGTCATTCATGTTGCCTGCCTCTAGGCCGTCGTTGTATGCTTTGGTGCGCTCTCTCAGAGCTTCACGGACGGATTTGTCTACCCAGGGTTTTTGATTTGGGTAAACTTTCATTTTGGTAGTGGGGATTGTTTCTTTCACCCTAGTACAAACATAGTCCAGCACTGTCTCCGTGTAGACATTAATGTTATCTATGTCGCGGAACACATTCCAGTCTGTGTGGTGAAACACTGACCGGATCGTCTCCTCTGACGTCACATCCCATTTCTGCACCTCTCGCGAGACTACGGGAGTACTTTTAATTCTCTGTCTGTACTTTGGTGAAAGAAAGATGGACGCGTGATCTGACTTACCAAAGCCACTATCAGAATGAGCCTTGTAGCCACCTTTAAATTGCGTGTAACAGTGATCTAGGATGTTACCGCCTCTGGTGTTGCAAGTCACATGCTGATAGAAGTCAGGCAATACCTTTCTCAGATTGGCGCTATTGAAATCTCCCAGAACTAAAATGGCGGCGTTAACATTCGCCACTTGGATTCTATTTACCTCGTCGTGTAGTCTGGAGAGCGCAACCTTGTTGCTGGCTTGCGGTGGAATATACACTCCGACCAGGACGATCGCCGTTAACTCCCTCGGGAGGAAGAAAGGACGACACTTGATGGTTATATATTCCAGTTCTGGGGAGCAGTGGTTGGATAATTCCTTCACGTTAGTTGGATCGCTCCAATTTTTGTTAAACATGAAGGCAATACCTCCTCCACGTTGTTTACCGGACTCTGCTGATGTCCGATCCTTGCGATGGATAAAGAAGTGATCAGCCGGTTGAATTGCGTGGTCTGGGACGTCCGGCGTCAACCACGTCTCGGTGAAGCAGAGGACGTTGCAGTCCCTAACGTCTCTTTGATATTGAATCCTTGCTCGGATGTCATCCAGTTTATTGTCAATTGATTGTACATTGGCTAGCAATATACTGGGCAGTGGTGTACGGCGGCGTCTGGATCTCAGCCTGTTACGGATCCCAGCCCTCTTCCCTCGCCGTCTGGTTCCTCTGTTCCTGGGGTCTAGGAACAAAGGATCTGGTCCTGATCTCCGGAGAATTTCTTCAGGCCATTGATGCGGTTCGGAAAGCTGATCCAGTGAGTAATCCAGTTGGTAAGTTTCCCGTAATCCAATGTCTATGAGTGACTGACGGTCATATACATTAAATGCACCAACAGTTGGTACGAACAAAACTCTAAAAACTATAAATATTAACAAAAGTAAACACAGTCTCGACGGAGCGAACAGAGAGGCAGCCGGTCGGAGCAGCGCCATAGTCACTAACTGAAGAGACCGAAGTGATCGCCGAGCCGCAAAACAAGGTGGAATACATATTTACAGTACCCAACGCTGAATCAATAAACACGATCGATATTTGGAATGGCGATCAGGAATTGGAATAATCTTTTTGGAGAACATCTGTTCTGAGGTAAGCAATTTATTTTACCAGTCTTGGAGTAATCGGATCTGTTTCCACCTATATATCAGCGTTTGCCCCATGTGTGTGTGTGTGCGCGCTGATCAGGAAATGAGAATATATTTCTAATTTTTTTTGTGTATTCCAGAACATTCCAGTAAATGCCGTTTATCACGGAATCTATATATTTTCCTGAAACTTTCAAGAAAACAAGGGCTTTTCAAAATGCTATACAACGGAAATGAACCGATTAAAAAAAAATCCGTCTCGACAATGTTGACTGCAAACAAGTCATTGATAAGCGACGGGCAGATTAGACACACAGCCATAATTTAAGACAGAGATTATGCGTTCACAATGCTATCATTGAAGTGGGTGGTGGCATTCAACCATGTTTTACCATGTTAACAAGTGGCAACCAAAGTGTTAAGATTGTGCTTCATACAGTAAAATAATAATAATAAAGACCAAACACTATACAAAATATATACTAAACTAAAGTACAAAATGCAACAAATGCTAAAATGAGGTAAATTAGAGATGTAGGGACATGTATCTTTTCTATTTGGATTATATTATATAGCACAGTCTCTGGAGCGTAACAGTAAGAAGCATTTTGTATGAAAGTATTCTGTACTTCTGTATGACAACTATTAAAGAAACTTGAAACTTGAAACTTGATATTGTAGTGGAGCCTGATGAGCGGATGCTAGATGATTAATAAAACAGTGTCTCTAAAGTCTCAATACTAAAGTAAAGAGATCCATTATTTCCTGTACTAGTCAACATCATGCCATAACATAGTCTGGGTACAAAAAAAAGGATTGATTGATTGATTGATGAACATTTTATTAACACAGATTGCCGAATGGGTACAATACAGTACAGCTCAATACAAAGACCGTCGTCTTGTTTACATCAGGGTCCCCCATTTTCAATTCATAACATATATGACATACATGATTGATTGATTGAAAACTTTATTAACAGATTGCAGAATGGGTACAATACACGTACAGCTCAGAAAGACTTTAGTCTTGTTGTTTACATCAGGGTCCCCCATTTTCAATTCATAGTCACGTCACTGCTAACAAATCGTTACGAACGTCAACCTAGAAACAATTCTATTGAGTTATATTGATATTACATGGGGGGTTTTCATGCATTATTACCTTTCAGGGTCCCGTGGAAACCGAAAAAAGGCCAGATCAGACTGTGTGCTCTTCCTGGTGCAGTTTGGAGCCGCGCAGAAATTCGGCATTCTTCATACACCGCTAAGATAGCTAAGCTTGCCAAACAAACGAGTAAAGAATCGTGAAATATACAACGTAAGCGTACTGTGTTGTCTTGCTGACTGAACTAAATAAGTTCATACACGAGAAACTAAGGTCGTATTATATAAAGTGTGTTTGTTACCTAAAAAGAACAATTACGTTAACGTTGAACAAGCGATAGTGTGGTTCAAACGTGCAGCAGTGTCAAGCGAGCACGCTGAAATAAGGAGTTGAACTTCCGGTGATAAATAGTAAACAATTTTCAAAACAAAAGTCACTTCAAAAAGAACAAAAGAACAATCGAATTCATGAATAATAATATATTTAATTTTCGTAGTTTTTCGTATTTTTGTAAACCACATAGCACAAACTTGATGAGTTGAAAATGGGGGACCCTTATGTAAACAAGACGAATGTCTTTTTCTGGTCTTCATCCTCTTAGCAGTTGTTTGTATTGAGCTGTACTGTATTGTACCAATTCTGATTGATTGAACATTTTAATTAACAGATTGCAGAATGGGTACAGTACAGTACAGCTCAATACACACAATTGTTAAGGGGATGCAGACCAGAGAAAGACTTTCATCTTGTTTACATCAGGGTCCCCCATTTTCAATTCATAATGACATACACAACATACAGATATTCAGATATAAGAATCTAATCTAATCATCTGATCTAAGGTGCAAGCATGCACCTCACCTGCGGGGTCCCACAGGGTTCAATCCTGGCACCCATCCTCTTCAATCTCTACATGCTCCCCCTCAGTCAAATCATCACTCGGCACAACATCTCCTTCCTCTGCTACGCCGATGATACTCAGATATACCTCCCACCCACAACAGCTGACTCCACCGTCGGCCTAGACCGCCTGAAGACCTGCCTATAGGCAACATAAAGGAGTGGATGTCACAAAACCACCTGCAGTTAAATGAGAGCAAGGGGGAGATCCTTCTGTTTGGCACCCCCACCTCAGTCACTCAGAGCTCCAGAAACATAGGAACTCTCTCCTCCTTGGTGAAACCCAATGTGAGAAACCTTGGGGTCTTATTTGACTCAGATCTCAATTTCCATTAACAAGTAAGATCAGTAGTACAGTCCTGTTTCTTCCAACTGCGCATCATCTAAAAAATCAAGTCCTTCCTCTCTCCCAGCGACCTTCATAAAGTCATCACCATGCTCATTTTCTCACGACTGGACTACTGCAATTCCCTCGACTCTGGTCTCCTGGACAAAACCATCCTCCCCCTCCAGCGTGTTCAAAATGCTGCCGCCAGGCTGGTCTCAGGCACCAGAATGAGGGACCAAAATGCAGCTTTTCACATACAAAGCCCTCAATGGTCTCTTGCTCCGGCCTACATTGAGGAACTCTTGGTCCAACAACACACATCAGCTCCAGGTCCCTCAGATCAAATGACCAACTGTGTCTGAGGGTCCCGTGGGCCAAACTGGTGACAAAGGGTTTCCGGGCCTGCAGCCTGTGACTGCAACTTGTTCCTGTTTGCGGACGACTCAGCCCTGCTGGTCTCTGACAAGAACAAGTTGCAGGTTGAAAAAACCCTCAGCTCGGAACTAGGCAAAATCTGCATATGGCTCGCTGATAACAAACTATCATTACACATGGGCAAAACAGAGTCCATTCTCTTCGGTTCAAATAACAAACTCAGCAAGACCGACGGCTTCTCAGTTACAGTGGGTGACAATATTGTCACAAGGAAAGACGAAATTACCTACCTGGGTTCCATCCTAGAGGCTAATCTTTCCTGTGACAAAATGGCATCCAATGTAATAAAAAAAAGTCAACCAAATAACTAGATTCTTGTACCGGATCTCCTCTCTGGTAAACAAGAATACCCTGAAGACTCTGGCAGGAGCACTCATTCAAGGGTACTACGACTATGCGTGCACCTCATGGTACCAAAGCACCTCAAAGGCGCTAAAAACAAGATTACAAACATCACAAAACAAACTGGTCAGACTACTACTTGACCTTACTCCTAGAACCCACCTCACCCCTGCCCACTTTGACAACCTTGGATGGCTTAGAGTAGACGACAGAGTACAGAAACTTGCAATGGGCCTGGTCTACAAGATACACTATACGACCGGGGTACCCATGTACATGTCAAAATACTTCCCAAAGGTCAGTGAATACCACAACCACTACACCAGAGGAAGCTCAACAAATCATGTTAAACCCAGATTCGGCTCAAACAAGGGACTAAACACGTTTTGCAATTATGCCACATCAATGTGGAACGCCCTACCCAAAGCTGTAAAGGAATGTGAATCCCTACCCACATTCAAAACCGCTCTTAAAGAGCACCTACGGGAGGCTGCAATTCGAAACTGGCCACCGTAAATGCCCAAAACCCCCACCACCTCCTAATAGACAGTCTCCTCCCCACCGCATGTATATATTCCCTCCCCGCCGTATGTATATTTCTCTCCCACCCACCCACCCCCTCCTAAAGTACAGTCCCCTCCCCATCATATGTATATACTCTGTCAGGATCTAGGGGTAACAGTACTGTATATTTGAATACCGCTTATGTCACAAATGTATCAGTACTAAATACCTATATGTCCCTATGCCATAAATGTCATGTATGTTGTGTATGTCATAAATGTCTATATGAATTGAAAATGGGGGACCCTGATGGAAACAAGACAAACGTCTTTCTCAGGACTGCATCCCCTTAACAATTGTGTGTATTGAGCCGTACTGTATTGTACCCATTCTGCAATCTGTTAAATAAAGTTTTCATTCATTCATTCATTCATTCATTCATTCATTCATTCATTCATTCATTCATTCATTCATGCAGTGACGGTGCCGACACTGGAATAGTACCTACGGGAGACTGCAATTCAACACTGGCCCCTGTAAATATCCTAACCCAACCCCCTCCAATGTACAGTCATTTACCTAGTATGGTTTTGTCAATAGTTCAATGTACAATTGTGTTTGTTTGTACAGTGTCTCCTCCCCCCCCCCCTCAATGTACAGTGTTACTTGTTTATACAGTGTGCCCCCCGCCCCCCCCCCCCCCCCCCCCAACCACCTCCAATGTAAATTACCCAGTATGGTTGTCAATATCCCAATGTACCCAACCCCCCCCACCCAACCTCCTCCAATGTACAGTTTCTACGTCAAATGTATATACTCCCTTTTCTTGACTCCTTCTATATCACAAACAGTACTGTATTTGCAAATCTGGTATGTCATAAATGTATAGATGTAGCAGTACTGACTATCTGTATGTCATGTATGTCATATATGTCTATATGAATTGAAAATGGGGGACCCTGATGGAAACAAGACAAACGTCTTTCTCAGGTCTGCATCCCCTTAACAATTGTATGTATTGAGCCGTACTGTATTGTACCCATTCTGCAATCTGTTAAATAAAGTTTTCATTCATTCATTCATTCATTCATAAGCTCCCCCCCAAGATCAAGTCTGCCAACACCGTACAGACATTCAAGGCCTTGCTTAAAACCCACCTTTTCGCTCTGGATGATCACTAGTTACTTTGCTGTTGTGTTGTGTGTCTGAGGTGTTCTATGTTCTCTGTCTGTCCGTCTGCCTGGTTGTATTTTTTTTTTTTGGGCTTCGCCCCAGACAGATGTACAAATTGGCTGGGGGGGCGCATTATAAATGCTAATATCATATCATATCAAGCATAGGGAGGGGGGGTTTGGACATTTACGGGGGCTAGTTTAGAATTGCAGCCTCCCGTAGGTGCTCTTTGAGAGTGGTTTTGAAGGTGGGTAGGTATTACATTATTTTACGGCTGTGGGTAGGGCGTTCCACATTGATGTGGCATAATTGCTAAACGTGTTTAGTCCCTTGTTCGAGCAGAATCTGGGTTGGACACATGATTTGTGGAACTCCCTCTGGTGTTGTGGTCATGGTATTCACTGACCTTTGGGAAGTATTTCGACATGTACATGGGTACCTTAGTGGAAAGTGGTGTAGTGTATCTTGTAGACCAGGCCCATTGCAAGTTGCTGTACTCTGTTGTCTACTCTAAGCCATCCTAGGTTGTCAAAATGGGTACGGGGTGAGGTGGGTTCTAGGAGTAAGGTCAAGCAGTAGTCTGACCAGTTTGTTTTGTGATGTTTGTAATCTTGTTTTTAGTGCCTTTGAGGTGCTTTGGTACCATGAGGTGCAAGCATAGTTGTAGTACCCTTGAATGAGTGCTCCTGTTACCGGGTATTCTTGTTTACCAGAGGAGATCCGGTACAAGAATCTTGCTTGTTGGTTGACTTTTTTGATTACATTGGATGCCATCTTATCACAGGAAAGTTTTGCAGTCACCATCAAATTTCATAATAATTTTTTTTGTATGGTTTTTATTGTAGATTTAGATGCCTACATGATGTTTAGTGTATATGTCCGTGCTTTTATTTTGAAGGCAACACCTCTCAACCGGAAGTGCCATTATAAGTTATTTCCACTACCTTGACAGATCTAACGAGGTTTGTTCATTCAAAATATCTAGGTAACCAAATGTATCGTGCGACTCAAGAACCGTTCCATGTTTTTCCAATTCATCTTAGCAGGGTTGTTATAGTAGTTTTAATAGATTTATAGATTACTAAAATATGCGATATTTACATCAAATATGTAAATTAAGACCCCATTCATTTTCGCCACATGAAAATCATATTTTCGGATCTGGGTGCTGCTCAGTATCATGCCGCGTTCACGTGGTCCTCGAGTTAACAAATGTCTAAAAAGGCTAGGTGACAGAGAGCAGCGTTCCCTGAAAGCGACCACTGGATCAAGGAGACGGCGCGAGTCATTTCCTTTATGTCTCGTCACGTGAGCTACACAAGGCGCGGCATTGGCTGGTTTTACGACCCCCTCCCCCACTCGAGGAGACTAGCAATGCCCACCGCTATATCTTTAAAGGCAGCCCAAGAGTGCTTCCGCGTTTCTCTGATTGGCCATGACGCCCACGTGACACGCTCCACCTTTTGACCATGTCCCTAATCTGGTCAAACGGTTTACTACTGTAAACTACGAATGAAGGTTCAAAGGTCAGTGAATACCACGATCACAACACCAGAGGGAGCTCCACAAATCATGTTAAACCCAGATTTGGCTCAAACAAGGAACTAAACACGTTTTGCAATTATGCCACATCAATGTGGAATGCCCTACCCAAAGCTGTAAAGGAATGTGAATCACTACCCACTTTCAAAAACACTCTCAAAGAACACCTACGGGAGACTGCAATTCGAAACTGGCCCCTACAAATGTCTCCTAACCCAGTTGTACAGTAAATGACCTAACCCAGTTGTACAGTAAATTACCAAGTATAGCTTTGTCAGTATTCCAATGTACAGTGTACAGTCCCCCCCCCCCCCCCCAACCCCACCCCACCTACCCAACCTCCTCCAATGTACAGTTTCTACGTCAAATGTATATACACTCTTTTTCTGGACACTTTTTGTATCACAAACAGTACTGTATTTGCAAATCTGGTATGTCATAAATGTATAGATGTAGCAGTACTGTCTATCTGTATGTCGTGTGTGTCATATATGTTATGATGAATTGAAAATGGGGGACCCTGATGTAAACAAGACGAAAGTCTTTCTCTGGTCTGCATCCCCTTAACAATTGTGTGTATTGAGCAGCTGTACCCATTCTGCAATCTGTTAATAACATTTTCAATCAATCAATCAATCAATCAATCAATCCATGCGCGCACTTTACCAGGGTTAACACTTTGAGTGCCAGCCATGCGGGGCGCTAAAGGGCTCCGTATGCCAGCGTCCACTTCAATGATAGAGCTCTCATATTTGCAAACGCATAAACTATGTCTTAAATTATGTGTCTAATCTGGCCGTCGCCTATCAATGACTTGTTTGCAGTCAACATTGTCGAAACGGTTGGGTAGGGGGGGGGCACTGTACACTGTACATTGGAATATTGACAACGCCATACTTGGTAATTTACTGTACATTGGAGGGGGTTGGGTTAGGACATTTGCAGGGGCCAGTTTCGAATTGCAGTCTCCCGTAGGTTTTCTTTGAGAGTGTTTTTGAAAGTGGGTAGTGATTCACATTCCTTTACAGCTTTGGGTAGGGCGTTCCACATTGATGTGGCATAATTGCGAAACGTGTTTAGTCCCTTGTTTGAGCCGAATCTGGGTTTAACATGATTTGTGGAGCTCCCTCTGGTGTTGTGATCGTGGTATTCACTGACCTTTGGGAAGTATTTTGACATGTACATGGGTACCTTGGTCGTGTAGTGTATCTTGTAGACCAGGCCCATTGCAAGTTGCTGTACTCTGTCGTCTACTCTAAGCCATCCTAGGTTGTCAAAGTGGGCAGGGGTGAGGTGGGTTCTAGGAGTCAGGTCAAGCAGTAGTCTGACCAGTTTGTTTTGAGACGTTTGTAATTTTGTTTTTAGTGCCTTTGAGGTGCTTTGGTACCATGAGGTGCAAGCATAGTCGTAGTACCCTTGAATGAGTGCTCCTGCCAGAGTCTTCAGGGTATTCTTGTTTACCAGAGAGGAGATCCGGTACAAGAATCGAGTTCGTTGGTTAATCGAGTTATTTTCTTATTACATTGGATGCCAATTTGTCACAGGAAAGATTAGCCTCTAGGGTGGAACCCAGGTAGGTAATTTCATCTTTCCTTGTGACAATATTGTCACCCACTGTAACTGAGAAGCCGTCGGTTTTGCTGAGTTTGTTATTTGAACCGAAGAGAATGGACTCTGTTTTGCCCATGTGTAAATTCAACCTGTAACTTGTTCTTGTCAGAGACCAGCAGGGCTGAGTCGTCCGCAAACAGGAACAAGTTGCAGTCACAAGCTGACGACATGTCATTTGCATAAATTAGGAACAGTAGTGGTCCTAGTATGCTTCCTTGTGGAACACCACAGCTCACTGACGGGATAGGGTATCGTTTACCTCCAAGTTTCTAATAGTTGTCATACAGAAGTACAGAATACTTTTATACAAAATGCTTCTTACTGTTACGCTCCAGAGACTGTGCTAGACAAGATAAGTATGAAATAACATAGTATAGCATGTAAATTAGAAGTAAAAAATGAGGTCACAGTGTTCAGTATAGACATATGTACAATGTTCGATGCAGAATAGACGTAACTGAGTTACCATATAATATACAATATATGCAGTGTACTAATATACAATACTATATAGTGCAGAGCAGAAATGGGATGAGGTACAATTTAGGTACAATTTACAGTAAGGTGTACGAGTTGTAGTGCAAATCCTTTATCAATAAATATAAATATAAAGTGTGTTTAGGTGTTCTAAAGTGTGGAGAGTGGGTGCTGCAGTGTGTTTGTTTGTTTAAAGTGAGTGTGTGCGTGTGGATGTGTGTGCTGTGTGCATTTGATGGTTGTTGTATAGTGTTTATTGTTCGTTGAGCAGCCTGATGGCCTGGGGATAGAAGCTTCTTCTGAGTCTTTCTGTGCTCGCCTTGAGACTCCGGTATCGCTTGCCTGACCGCAGCAGTTCAAAGAGGCAGTTGTTCGGGTGGCTGGAGTCCTTGATGATTCTCTTAGCCTTACCCCTGCACCGCTTGTTGTAAATGTTCTGGAGGGTGGGGAGCCCCCCTCCAATTGTGCGTTCGGCTGAACGTGTCACTCTTTGTAGTCTGCTTCGGTCTTGTGCAGTGCTATTCCCAAACCAGGAGGTGATGTTGCCAGTCCACCATCTGTTCTCTCCCCTCCAGGTAGGATTTTATCCAGCTCACTGATAGACTATCAAAACCAATTGCTTTTAGCTTGTCAATCAGAATGGTGTGATTGACAGTGTCGAAGGCCTTTTGTAGGCCCAGCATGACCATGCCGCAGTATTTGCCCGCGTCCACCTCTTGTTTGATGTGGTCGTTCAAATAGAGAAGGCATGTGTCAGTGGAGTGGGATGTTCTGAAGCCAGATTGGAATTAGTCGATCGCTTTTATTTATCCAACGCTGGATATTGGAAATATGTATTCCACGCTGTTTTGGGGCTCGGAAATGAATCTGATCCTCTCGGGTGGCTTGCCCGAGAAGTAAAATGAGGAAGCTGGATCCCCCCCCTATGTGTTTAGTTTCAATCCATTCCAAAGGGGTGCAGTACCACAGGGAGACGATATGGGGCGGTATTTTCCCAATGGAGCTCAGAGAGAGTTTGCAGCACTAACGTGAGACTAGATTGATGAAATATGAATTCAAATCGCTAATAATAAAAAAATTAAATCGTCGCTGGCACTCAACGGTTGGCATGAACTAACGATAAATCTCGTCGCTGGCACTCAATGTGTTAAGGCACTGAGATCCCACCCCCATTGCTATGTGAATCGAATCACAGGGCAGTGAGATCCCACCGCTGTCACCAATGTAACCGTGTGGATTTGAACCTGGGACCATAGGATCCACAGGCACTCGCCACCAGGTGCTGATTGACTGCAACTGACTCGTTAGTAGTTTACACTACAACTTTTAAGAACTAGACATTCACTGTTGGTGGCCGAAAGTGGGTATATCCCCGCTATTGTAAGGCAAACAAATATGTCAAGTTTGATGCAAACCAAACGTTCACAAGTAAGGAATCACTTCCTGTTTACCATGCGTTTCTCCCAAATGTAATTGTATCTGGTGGTCATATGGTTTAACCTATCAATTATCTAAAGGACACATTTAACAATGTTAGTCCCCAGATTCCACAGGCAAGTTTAGTGAGAAATGGGTTAACAGGCTAGGGGGAGTAGGGGGAAAAGTGTGTTTTTCAAAATATTCTAAATTCATATGGCAGGCTTCATAGGTCCTTAACACTTTCAGCGCCAGATGTTTTATCCATCCTTGTAGTCAATGGGCCACGCTTTAAAAGATAGGGATTTTCACTGTGCAGGGCTATATCTATATTCTATATTATAGGTATGGAGACAATACTATGGCTCATCAGGCCACGTGAGCGGATCGGCGCGGCCGAGAAATCCGCTCTTCGCTCTTTAAAGCTTGGTCCGCTCCGCTAATCGCTCATGTTGACCCCGCCCCCAAGTCGCTCTCCGCTCCCTCACCGCTCACCTTGAATCGAGCGCTCCCCGCGCCAGATCGCTCGGCTTTTTTTAAATTTTTTTTGGAGCATGGTGTAAATTAGCTCAAACTACAACAGTCTACACCCCCTGGGCCCCTTAACAATTGTTTGTATTGAGCAGCATTGTAATTGTACCCATTCTGCAATGTTAAATAACGTTGTTTATCCATTCACTAGCTCTATTAAGCGATGATAGTTAGCCAAGCCACAATGCTATGGTCGCTGCCATTAACGTTAGCATGTAAGCTAACGACAACAACAATGGCGTCGATACTTTTCTAACAGGAGTGAGTGAAGGAGGAGGAGTGAAGCCTGAACAGGATATCACAGGTTCACCCTTCTCAATTCTCATTGGTTGAAAATGGCCTTCATGTTTGTACATCGCCATCTGTTGCTTTGGCATTGTACTACATGTATATTATTACATCAGTGTTAAACCACTGTGTGAGCGTCCCGGAGTGGATTGGAGCGGAGGAGAACTCTCGCTCCGGACGTCGCGCCGACCCATTTTAAAACCCACTCCTCGCTCACGTCAAAACCGCCCGCTCCGCTCCCCGCGCCGCTCACGCTCCGATCCGCTCACATGGCCTGTGGCTCATTTGACAGTCACTATCCCTCGTCCAACATGTAAAAAAGAGTTAATCTTTATACGTTTGCGTGTTAGTGAATATTGTATAGTTTCAGAGTGATCCTGGCTAATTCCTGGAAGCTGCGTTATGGAGCATTATGTGAATTTAGCTAAAGGCCTGGACACATTACTATTTCCAAATCAAAGGTATATAATAGGTATTATGTTTCATCATGAATGCATCAAAGGGGGGGGGTCGTTTTTGATGCTCTGATCGCCAGCAATGTCATTTTCTTTTTTTAATACTACATAGGTTGATCGTTGCGATCGATGTGAAATCATTGTTGGATCAAAGTAGGATTGATGTCATATAGTCCTTATTTTTACTAGGAGGTATCTCAAAAAGAATATTCCAATTGTCTGATCGCGATTTCCAGTATTGATGTCCATCGGGTCCCTGACATGAACTGGCAGAAAATATGCATGGAGTGTGCTAAACGCGTTTCAAATTGCTCGGATGAAGCGATTCACTTGGCTTGGTCTAAATTCTCCGCCCAGACCATGTAACACACATTGTGAAATAAGGTTTAAAAGGGTAGGCGATACTGCCACCTAGCAGGATTCGGCCAGTATTGCACTCTCGGGTCTCAGAATGAGTTCCAATTCTCCACTTGCACAATCTGAATGTAGCCATTTCCGGCTGACTTCCGGTTGCCAATGGCACTTCCTGTCCCATCCAAATACATTGGTTTTAGCTACTTTTCTCCCCTTATTTAAACAACTTTGTCGTCACAGAGAGGCAATGAAACGTTTGTATTATTATAGTATAGAATGTATTTAATAAGCAAACGTTTGTCAGCAGGGTTTTTGGGCTGTATTTCATGTAAAAACGTTTACTGTTAGTTTCCTTGCTCAGCCAGCATTAGCTAACCGAAGCTAGTGGTTAAACAGGCCGGATTAGCTTTGAGCTAACTATCTTTCCCGACCCATGTATTCATTCCATTCTAAACATAACGTTAGTTTACAAAACATGACCCGTCTATATAACGCTGAGGAACAAATTATTTAGACGGGTAATGTTTTGAACAACTAACGTTACGTTTAGAATGGAATGCATCGGCAAAGATCCGTTAGCTCAAAGCTATTCCGGCCAGTTTATCAACTTCCTGTCATTTAGAAATATGATTTTATAGTGAAAATCATTACCAAAACGTCCGGAAAAACCTAACGGGAGCATTATAGACGGTCATACAAATGTACAAATGCTATAAGGTGGCAAGAAATGCACTATAAACAATACTTTATGCATCGGCAAAGATCCTTAGCTCAAAGCTATTAAGGCTAATGCTGGCTAACAAGAGGCTAGCGCAAGAAACGACGCCGCAAAGTATTGTTTATAGTGCATTTCTTGCCACCTTATAGCATTTGTACATTTGTATGACCGTCTATAATGCTCCCGTTAGGTTTTTCCGGACGTTTTGGTAATGATTTTCACTATAAAATCATATTTCTAAATGACAGGAAGTTGATAAACTGGCCGGAATAGCTTTGAGCTAACTATCTTTCCCGACCCATGTATTCATTCCATTCTAAACGTAACGTTTAGTTTCATGACTGTGTGACTAAAAGATCAGGAGATTTGTATCATAATTTGACAATTGAAAGATTGGCTTGATAGAACGTTTTAATAGATCTCACACATTTCCCCATTTCTTTGGTGCTGAGACAAACTGTGAAACATAGGTATTTAAGTTATGAAGAAAGGCTCGCAAATTGTATTTAACTCTTCCAAAATGTTTTATTTTATTTAAGTATACAATGTTTTGATCCCAAATCGGATTTTTGTCAGGTGACAAAACAAGAGTTATGGGCCCTTCTTCATGGCTCTACAGGAAAGGTCATGGGGTCACCAAAATCAATATGGTTTTTCCTCTTGGAGTCATGAATATGCACTGCAAATTTGAAACGATTTGAATGAAAGCTATTTGAGATACACTCATTTGAAAAATTGGCCTGATGGTGGTGCTAGAGGAAAGGTTACGGGGCCTTTCCTCTAGTGTTGTTGGAACGGCTGGGCTGGGCCAATGTTCCAACATGAATCAAGCATGCAAAACGGTCGAGACCGTATTGGAAATGAGTAACCCTTTTGCCTGCATGTTGCAGTGTGGATTAAAACTTTTTTTGTCTTGTGACCCCATTTTTTTGCCTGTCTGAAACTTCCCGGGTTTGCTTGGAACCGGGCTTTGATTGATTGATTGAAAACTTTATTAACAGATTGCAGAATGGGTACAACACAATTGTTAAGGGAATGCAGACCGGAGAAAGACTTTCGTCTTGTTTAGTAGTAGTAGTAGTAGTAGTAGTAGTAGTAGTTTATTTTTTTGAGTCATCATCTCACACAATACAATATACCAGGGGTGGACTGGCCAACCCGCGGCTCGCGAGCCGCATGCGGCTCTTTGCCCGTCAATGTGCGGCTCTTCCGTCCATAAATTTTTTTTTTTTTTTTTTTTTTTTTACTTTTTTTTTTTTTTTATGTCACTCATTCGACAAGGACGTAGAATAAAAATTTTATTTCTTTTTTAAATAGTCCATTTGCATGTTCTTGGTATCTGAATCTAGGGAATTTCTCCACCATTTTTCATCATATTGCAACACCGTTTTTTGCAAGACGTTCACAGAAAGGTAGAGAAACTAACTGCGTTCTGTTTTATGGCAATAACGTTCAGGTTTGTGGGAGATAATCCCAAAAAATAAGAGAAATAAAAAAGTTAATCCAGAAGTCAGATGATTGACAGGGGCTGGTGTGAGCTGGGTAGGGTTGTTTTTCAAAATTTGAAAGCCCTGAGTCTCTTCCTTCAAAAGACTACACTCACTTTTGGATGTGCCACTTCCTCCTGTCAATATGCGCCGGTTTCCGACTCAATGCCCTGAGATTTCTATATTCTTATATTTCACTAATAACAGTTAAAATAATTGGTAAACAAACGTAATGCTGAAAATATACACTTTTACTGTATATCTCGGGCTTAAGAGGTTAACCCTGTGAGGCCCAAATTAAAAAGACATTAGCAACTTCAGAGGCCAGAGGGTGGGACATATAAACACATTTACTATCAAATAGCATTGTGAGGCTGAACAACAGGACCAATTGACTATACATGTGCTTAAATGGGAACTATCTTATAAATGGCCTTTTTCAGTGTTTACCATTGTTTCTTAGCTATGTGGACTTATATTAATAGGATCTATGTCTATAATTCTCATATTTGGCGCATTCTTCCAATTCTCCTCTCACAATATTCACCCTCACTGAACTGAGTCATCTGAAAATTTGCATATCTGTGATGTCAGAGATTTCTCAGCTGCATAATAATGTGGCAGTTGATGTGGCAGTTGGCACCAGGCCACACAGTGGTTGGAGCCCAGCCTCAAAACGGCTTAAGATCTTGAGATAGAAAAATGCGGTTTTTGAGTACTTGATTAGAAATACAAACCGTACGTTAAATCTAGAGGAAGGAAGGGCGTGGTACTTACCTCACCATTTGAAAAAAACCTAGGTGTTCCATAGACTCACAGGAATTGTGTAAAAGTGCCCAAATAGTGAAAGAAATAGTCAAATAGTTCCCCTTTAACATTTTTTAAATAAACATTCTTTTTTTAAATGGCTAAAAGTGATTTTGTAATTTTGCAACCGTGGGTCTCACAGGGTACTTTTAACCCTGTGAGGCCCAAATAAAAAAGACATTAGCAACTTCAGAGGCCAGAGGGTGAGACCTATAAACACATGAAGGGTGCCGTGACTGAAAAAAAAGGTTGAGAAACGCTGGTATATGGTGTGGCTCTTTGTGGTACCACAGTAATTTTTGTGGCTCTTAGTCTCTGACTGGTTGGCCACCCCTGCAATATACCTTCATTTATCAATATTTTATTTTTACAGTGACTGAAAAGGTACAGACTGAAGCATAGTGCTTATACCGGTATGTGCCTGTCCTATATTCTTACCAAAAAAAAAAATACAAAAATGTAGACTCCAAAACAGTATTATAAAGAAAAAAAGAAAAAAAGCAAGCAAAACAGTATTATTCACCCTTGTAGTTTTCAAAATTTACTTTACAAAAAAAAATACAAAAATGTAGATTCCAAAACAGTATTCTAAAAGAAAAAAAGAAAACAAAACAGTGTTATTCACCCTTGTAGTTTTCAAAAATAGCTTTACAATCCTTTTTCTTAAAAACCAAAATTGAATGACTCATTCTTAACTGTATATCAGGCAGCATTGTTCCACAAGTTAACCCCAATAATAGAAATACACCTCATTTTAATCCCTTTCTTAGCTTTTTGAACAGTAAATTTACAAATATCTCTCAAATCATATTTTCTTTCATGTATTGAAAAAAACCTTTGCACCCCATCTGGGAGTAACTTTGCTTTAGCTCTGTACATTATTTGCATAGTTTTATAGTACAATGGTAGTTTTATAAACAATGGATTTGTATGTTCATAGTAACCAGCCTTGAAAAGGTTCCGAATCTTGTTTACATCAGGGTCCCCCATTTTCAATTAATCATAACACATTGACATACACGACATACAGATATACAGTACTGTTACATCCAGACATTTATGACATACAACTAAGATATACAAATATACAGTACTGTTTAAGAGAGTTTCTAAAAGAGAATATATACATTTGAGGGGGAAGAAAATGTTGTGTGAGACAGTCAGTAGAAGTCTCCACGTGTGCAGTCAACCAATGTAGTTTGCTAACATCATCCTAGCTAGTATCGACATGACCACATGGACTGAGTTTGGTCTGGAAAAAGGGGCAGTTTATTTATGCGCATGCTCTTTTATATCAACACCTGTCTGTTGTACGCATGCACACTGTGATGTCATACAGAAGCAGACACATGACTTTGTCCACCTATTCAATATGCTCTCTATAGTGTTACACAAAATCAAATACACAACAACACCATCAACAACAACAAAAATAACTCTGGCATTGTTCAATTTACACCTGCAATTCACATTTGTCCCCCGAACAGATACCCTTTGAACTTTTCAAGTTTAGCCTTTGTTAGAGGCTTGGTTAGGACATCAGCTACCATGTCTGCAGTAGGACAATATTCTATAGATATCTTCCCCTCAGCATGTGCAGACCGTACAAAGTGATACTTGATGTCTACATGCTTGCTTATCTGTCTACATATAGGGTTTTTGGATAGAGCTATTGCTCCTTGGTTGTCCTCGTATATCTTTACTGATACATGTGGGCTATTACGGTCTACCCCTTTTAATAACTGTACAAGGTACATGCTCTCTTGAGTAGTAGCCGTTAATGCCATGTACTCCGCTTCGCAGGTTGAAAGCGCCACTGTTGGCTGCTTCCTGCTATTCCAGGATATAACTGGACCAGTTTCAGTTAAGCTGAAACAATATCCAGTTGTGCTTCTCCTATCATCTTGATCGGCTGCCCAATCAGCATCACTGTATCCCTCAAGCTTTAGGCTTTCCTCACTTTTCCTGTAATGTAGCTCTTGATCTATAGTACCCTCCAAATATCTCAACAGGTGTTTTGCTGCAGCCCAATGCTGCTGTTTTGGTGTTGTGACAGTTTACTCACCACCAAGCTCAGATCAGGCCTAGTACATGTCATAATGTATATCAAGCTACCTACTATCTCTCTGTATCCTGTTGAATCCATAACTTCACCCTCGTTGTCAAAATGCAGCTTTTGCTCGCATGGGGTTGACCTCGGTTTGCACTCTGACATGCCAAACCTCTCTAGCATCTTTGCTATGTGTCTGTTTTGGCTCATTTTGATCTCCCCTTCTCTCCGTGTGAAGTCGATACCTATAGGAAGTGTTTGATTTCACCCAAATCTTTCATTTTAAACTTCCTCTTCAGCATCTCTTTGACATCACTAAGCAAACTGTTGTTATTTGCCACTATAAAGGTCATCTACCCAAATCAACAGAATGACCCTTTCGTTTTCGGACTCTCTGTTGTAGACACAGTGGTCAGCATCATTTTGCACAAACCCATTCTCTGTAAGGTGATCATGCAATAACTTGTTCCAGTTTTGCCCTGATTGCTTAGTTTAAGCCATTTTTCAATTCATCATAACATATATGACATACATGACTGTTACGACCCTGGCTCAAAGGCACGCAACCTATGTGCAAAACCCACACCAAAACCCGTGTTTAACTCAAAATACTACTCTAACAAGGAATTACTGGAACAAACTAAAGAATAAAGAATGAGAGAACGTGACAAGTCTCTGCTTCCACACTATTCTCCAGCCACAGACAGGCTGCATGTGTGACTGACAGGCTGGTTTTAAGCTGCCAGCAGGTAACCAATCAGCAGCAATTAGCTAATTAGTAGCCCTCACCTGCATGCCCAGTGACACAGGAGCAAACAAGGTCATGGTACATAACAATGACATACAGATAGTGTTACAAAGGATCAGATTAAACCGAATATATATATTTATTTATTGATATATATTGCATAGTATTTGTATATCGTTTGATATCCCTTGTATATTCCTTGTACATATACACGGAATATCCCTTTAGTCCAGCCCATAATATTTCATTCTCCTATTGGACAGTGGTCCACCGGCGCCAGGGACCGGCCCCCGGAGCCAAAGTCACCGACACGACATGTCTGTACTTGCCCCGGCCCTGCCCAGGGATACGGCGACAGAAATGAGAGTGGCACTATTTGTTCACCGTGCGTATAAATACGGCGCAGGTGAATGTAGAAGACCCTTAGCCCCTTACCTCCGTACCCTTCGTGCATTTAGTATGTTACCGATAAGTTGAAGCCTCACCCACGATACAACGTGCGGTGAAGTATGGCCTGTTTGGCCTCAGAATAAGAGCATCGAGACCGCGTGCGAATTAGTAACTGAATTGTCAGAGTTTGGCGCTATACCGTCGAGTGCGACATATTTCTATTGAGTCTTTAATAGTCTATTTGTGTATAGTGTATCGTGCGGTTAGAATTCTATAGTGACCAGCATCTCCAACGCTTTCTCGTATTAGCTAGAGTTCTTATCCAGGCTGGGCCGACCGCATGGCGCTTTCACCCGAGGAGACCTAGGCGAGAACTGTATGGACATGTACACTGGATTAATCTACCCGACGACTACATAGCCCTTTGCGGCTGGAATATATTTGCTTTGGTCCTATGATTTATGGAGCGGATAATCGCCGACGCCTGCACGTGTTGGATTTACCCCGAGAGGAGTCAAGTCGAGTCGGCGCTCAGAGAGCCTGAGGCCGCCTAGCTTTCTTCACTGTAGAGCTACAGTCTACAAGAGAACCAAGCTGTATTCGTCTGTGGATCAAGAGACTACTGCACCGGCTTCTGTACCTGAAGTCTCCCTAGTCATCGTTGACCAGACGTCCTACTACCGACAGATCTTCTACCCCCTTGCTGGCTTACAACCAGTGGGAACCCCTTCCAGTATATCCCGCTATTACTAGTGTACCATAGATATAATTCCCTAAGATTCAGGTTGTATAATTACCTCCTGCGTAACCAGAGAATGGACATTCGTTATTGATTTGCCTACGCATACTCCTTTGCCTTACAAGTGCATTCAAAGAATAATGTAAAGTATCCTATGTACCTTTTGCTCCATTAAATACTTGATTAATACCTTTGACTGGAACCGATTTCATTGTGGGAAGTGTTCATCATATTCATATATCGTGTACTGTATGGCCAGTAATTAAAGTACATAAAGCGGTAGTGGTTTAATGATACCATACTTATCAATACAGTCAGGGAATTGTACCCCTCAGTTACAGATAGACAGTACTGTGTACGTTTTGATAGTTTGTTTGGCAAGCCCAAATAATCCAAAACAAATCCAACGAACAACACAAGCGAGTCAGTCAACGAGAGACGGGTCCATGAGGGTTTTTTGTTCACTCTTGTGCTTGTTGTGTTGCAGCGCAGGGCACTACAGTAGTTGAGGCTCTACTGCTGACAGCCTTATCAATATAGTGCTGCACTTCCTGGTTTAATAGCACAGTCTTCAGGTGCTCAGAGAGAGAGAGAGAGAGAGAGAGAGAGAGAGAGAGAGAGAGAGAGAGAGAGAGAGAGAGAGAGAGAGAGAGAGAGAGAGAGAGAGAGAGAGAGAGAGAGAGAGAGAGAGAGAGAGAGAGAGAGAGAGAGAGAGAGAGAGAGAGAGAGAGAACTAGAGAGATACAGAAAGAGTAAATTGATCCGGTATAGGAATCTTGTTCGTTGGTTGACTTTTTTTTATTACATTGGTTGCCTTTTTGTCACAGGAAAGATTTGCCTCTAGGATGGAACCCAGGTATGTAATTTCATCTTTCCTTGTGACAATATTGTCACCCACTGTAACAGAGAAAAGCCGTTGGCCTTGCTGAGTTTGTTATTTGATCCAAAAAGAATGGACTCTGTTTTACCCAGGTGTAATGATAGTTTGTTATCAGCGAGCCAGGTGCAGATTCTGCCGAGTTCAGAGCTGAGGGCTTTTTCAACCTGCAACTTGTCCCTGTCAGAGACCATCTGAGTCGTCCGCGAACAGGAACAAGTTGCAGTCACAAGCTAATGACATGTAATTTGCATAAATTAGGAACATTAACAGTCTCTTTTATCAAACAAAAAACATCTTATAATAGCTCCACAAGATCTACCCAGAGAGGGGACTGTACTGTGCCGTTTAGGTCCAGCTCCTTCAGTCAGTCCTGTTTTGTAGTCAGAGCCACTCAGTTCTGGAACACCCTACCAACTGAAATAAGACACTGTGCTACCTACCACACCTTTACAAAAAAACTCAAGACCTGGTTATTAACCAATCAAACATGTAATAACTTTTAATCATTTTATTGTGTATTTTATTATTGCTTTATTATTATGTTGGATTATGTTGTAAATACTGTGTTGCACTGTTAATGTTTCTTATATATTATATTGTCGGTCTCATAACATCTTGCCAAAAGGACTACAGTTGCGAATTAGCCAGCTGGCTAAAACTGACACATTTACAGAAATGTTTATTAATGTGTACTGTCCTTTTAAAAAATAAACTGAAACTGAAACTGAAACAATGCTCTCTTGTGGAACACCACAGCTCACTGGGAGGGGGGGGGGGGATAGTGTACCATTTACCTCCACCATCTGTTCTCTCCCCTCCAGGTAGGATTGCATCCAGCTCACTGATGAACTCAAAACCAGCTCACTGATGAAATCAAAACCAATTGCTTTTAGCTTGTCAATCAGAATTGAGTGATTGACAGTGTCGAAAGCCTTTTGGAGGTCCAGCATGACCATGCCGCACTGCAGTATTTGCCCGCGTCCACCTCTTGTTTGATGTGGTCGTTCAAATAGAGAAGGCAGTGGAGTGGGATGCTCTGAAGCCAGATTGGAATTCGTGGATTAGTTTTTTTCCGGCTAGGTACTTTTCGACGTGTTCGTAGACTGTTTTTTCCATGACTTTCGAGATGGAGGTAACGGGGGCAACGGGCCAAAACTTTGAGAAAAGTCCAATAACCATAAAAACAGATGCAAAATATTTGAACATCTATGAGCCCAGCCACCCAACACACATTAAGAGTCAGGGAGGACAAACTCCCCTATCTTAACATGTCTTACTTGTTAGTAAAACGTCCTTCTTTTCTTTTTTTATCATGATCATCACATTTTGTAAAATGTTTTTGTACAAAGAAAAAAATATACATCCAAGTGTAAACTAATGGCATTGCATCAACTACTACTACTAGCAAGTATTCCATACTCCCTAATGTCTGAACTATCCCGTTAGCATCATTGGACTGGTTCTTTAAGGCCCCATATGTTGCGCATGGGCCTCAATCCCACTTCCCCCCACGTTGATAAGGTGTAGCTGGATGGTCTAAAAGTGGTAATATGCCACTGGCTATGAAAGGAGGGGGGGGGGGGTTGCCATGAGAGTCAATGGGAGCAACAAGCAGGTAAACATGTTTTCTCTCCTCTTCAAACAGGTTAGTCCTCTGAGACATCACTATAGCTGTATACCACAGTAGCGGACTCCATTTGGCATAAATGGTGTATCACAGTAGAGACCTGGAAGAATCTGTAGATTTTTACTGTAATAACTTTGTCTGTATGTCTATCTATCATGTCAGTATGTTTTACAGAGATATTAATAGCTTGGTTATAATCCTGGATTTCCCCAAGGGGATCAATAAAGGAATATATTATCTTGTAATTAATTTCAATTAAAATTTTAATTCCATTGCTTTTCCTGATAGTTCACGTGTTTGCTGTGGTATTGTTTTAGAATTGGTATCATGATATTATTATATTTTTTTATCTACCTTTTCTCCTCCTTTTTTCTGTATTTTTCTCCCATCCCAATTTAGTCGTTATGCCAATTCCCCCCTTTCCTTCCTGGTCGTTGCGTGCATTTGCCCCCCACTTGCCGGTCTAGGGAGGGTTGATACATGTCCCATCCGATACATGCGGAGTCAGCCAGCCGCTTCTTTTCACCTGCCAGCGAGGACTCTCACTGGGGGAGCGTAACGTGTGGGAGGCTCACACTACTTCCCCCAGTTCCCTCCCTCGCTGAGCAGGCGCCCCGACCGACCTGTAGGAGTCACTGTTTACAACGACCAGGATACACACCCCGCCGGCTTCCCACCCGCTATGGACGACCGACCAAGCCGGAGGTACCGCTGACAGCTGGATTCGATACCAGTGTCTCTGCGGTGGTAGGCAGGTGTTACGGTTGCAGTGCAGGTAAGCAATTGTGAGTCCAGTAGAGGAGGAAATAATACGAGTCGGAGAATGATTGCTCTTTCTTAGTGGTGCCTTTTTAATGTAAGAACACAGAGCACAGGGAATCCAGAGAAAGACGCCAGGCTTCAACTTGAGAGCAAGGTAGATACATGAGAATAATCAAGAGCGAGAAGGTCAGCAGTATCTCCAGCTCCTTCCACACGAAACGAGGTCTGAAGCCTCGACAGGGATAGAGAGGACAACAAGTGAATATATAGTCAAACACCAACATTCTAATGCGTCAATTAGTGACAGGGTAATTGACAGCAAAGTGACAGTGACCAGTGGTGACAGAACAGGGAGTGACACATCAGGAATGGGGCGTGACCAACAGTGAGTGCAGATACCAACCACCAGGGGAAATAACTCCAGAAAGACAGTTGGGTTCCTAAGACAGAACCCCGAACGTTACAGGCAGGCGCTTAGTCCGCTGCGCTACCCAGCCGCGCCATATCATGATATTTTTTGTATTGTGACAACACTATCCTTTCCTGTTTCTCTCCTCCACACCGCCTGTGGTACTTTTTCCTATTGCTAGGTTTTTAGTGAGTTTTTCCTTCGCTGGGGTATGTTGCATTATTTTATTTTTTTTTTGTACTAATTTAACTGGGGACCCCATGGATCCCAATTTGAGAACCGCCACTGAAAGATTTCAAATTAATAGAGGGGTCAGGTAGGGATGCCCTATTTCTCCTTTTTTTTTTTTTTTTTTTTTTTTAGTCACAGAATTAGTGTGATTTGATATAATAAATTACTTTCAGTTTTTGGAGTTAAACATTCCATCTGGCAGATGATACTACGTTTATAAAAAAAAAATTAAAAGACCAGAACCAAATGTGTAATTTGATTAACCAATTCTCCAATGCTAAGAAAAATAACTCAGTGAAGGGTTCATATTTGGGAATATGGCTAAAATTGTATAGCTAAACAATGTCAACATTTCTCATACGTTTTTAATACATGTATTTGACTTAAAAGGGATTTGTCTATCCTTAGCAGAGGGCCTATCTTGCTTTGTATATCCATCCTTGTCTTAATTTGTAAATGATTGCGCAGCCACAGTAAAAAAGTCATAAAAAAAACAGAATAAAGAATAAATCACATATCACATTTTACATTTCCAATAGTAGGGCAGAAGGAGGTGCTGAAGTCTTGGATTCCCTTGATACTGTTATACTACCTATATATATGATACTATACATTTAGGGTTAACGGATTAAAAAAGTGTCATAGCACTTTCACTGCCACACTACAGAAGGTTAACCCTTTACTATCACACTACAGTCTGTAGTGTGATAGTAAAGGGTTAACCTTCTGTAGTGTGGCAGTGAAATGGTTAACCTGCTGCCGTGTGGCAGTGAAAGGGTTAACCTTCTGTGTTGTCGCAGTGAAAGGGTTAACCCTTTGGTAGTGTGGTAGTGAAAGGGTTAAAGTCCCACTTCAATTTGGTATTTCATCCCAAATCACATTTTCAACTAAATTTTGAGGTCTTTCAAATATTCAACATGCTGCCAGGAGGTGCCAGTATCGAACCAGGAACCTTCTGATTGTCCAGACAACTGCTCGTATACCTCCTCAGCCACTGTTGCCCTTAACCACTAAACCCTGCACAGACTCTAGTGCAGTGTGTATTATGATCAATACAGACCCTCATCTGTACCTTTGGCCTACTATGAATGGTAAATGGTGTATTTATATAACGCTTTTATCCAAAGCACTTAACCATTTTTCAATTCACCCATTCACTCACACACCGACGGAGGAGGCAACCATGCAAGGTGCCGACCTGCTCATCGGGAGAAATTAGGGGTTAAGTGTCTTGCTCAAGGACACTTCGACACGCAGCCCAAGAGGAGCGGGAATCGAACTGGGAACCTTCTGATTACCAGATGATCGCTCTACCTCCTGAGCCACTGTCGCCCCTGTTTACTTTTATAACCTGTTTACTGTTTACTTTTAAATTTATTTTATTATTTGATATTCATATTCATTGTTTTGATTACCTATATTTATTGTCTTCCTATTACCCTGCACATACCTGTACCCCCCCTACCCCATGCTGCCATGACACCTGAGTTTACCCAAGGGGATCAATAAAGGAATATCTTATCTTATTTTAATTCCTCTCATATAAATATAATTAAATTATTTAACACATGCTATTTCAAATGGATTCATCTATTCATCTTCAACTAGTGAAAAGTCACTTATGTTATGGTGAGAATAGTATAATAGCCTTTACTGATGTTGGAAGGAATTGAACTAACCGATATGAAGTGTAACAATAAGCATATTTACCAAACTTTTCAAAGGAAGAATAAATCTGTACATTACATAAAGTACTTGGTTATGAGCCCCTGAGAATGTGCTTCATACAGTAAAAAAAAAGTTAAAGAGGAATAGTCCCAACACTATACAATATGCAATATACAAACTAAAGTACAACCTAAGTACAATAATAATAATAATAATAATAATAATAATAATAATAATAATAATAATAATAATAATAATAATAATAATAATAATAATAATAATAATAACTTTATTTGTATAGCACTTTTCATACAGAGGTTGCAGTTCAAAGTGCTTCACAACAGTAAAAAATACAGGCATAAGCGAGCATAAAAAGATAGACAGAATCACAGTGTTTCACATTAGGATCTAGCATCCCAATAGGCTCTCCGCTTACAGTTTTCAGTAACACAAATAGTAAAAATAGTTTAAAATGATTCAGTTTAAAAATAGTAAAAAAAAAAAAAAAAGAAAATGAAACAATGAAAGTACAACGAAAGTACAATGAAATAAAAATGCAGACAATGAGGTACAAAAATGCAAACTTAAAAATAAATGCTAAATGCAAGAATGAGATATGGATGTAGTGCAAATCTCTTAATAGATAAAATATGGTGTAGTGTTAACGTGAGTGTTACGGTGAGTGTTTGTTTAAAGTGGGTGTGTGCATGTGGATGTGTTTGCAATGAATGTAGATGGATGGGTTGTTATACATATAGTAATTGAGCATCCTGATGGCCTGGGGATAGAAGCTCTTCTGAGTCTCTCTGTATACTGCCCATGAGACTCCGGTATCGCTTGCCTGACCGCAGCAGTGCAAAGAGGCAGTTGTTTTGGGTGGCTAGAGTCCTTAACTATTCTCTTAGCCTTGGCCCTGCAACACCCATGGTTTAAATGACCCCCCGCATTTCACTGTATAACTGTATGCCGTGACAAATAAAACTCTTGTATCTTGTATCTTGTATCCTGGAGAGGGAAGCCCACCTCCAATTGTGCGTCCGGCTGATCGACCACTCTCTGTAGTCTGCTGCGGTCGTGTGCGGTGCTATTCCAAAACCAGGAGGTGATGTTACCAGTCAGGAATCTGCTCTCTATTGTGCATGAGTAGAAGTTCTTAAGGATCTTCTGACTCACTTTGAACTTCCTTAGATGCCTAAGGCGCTGCCATGCCTATACACTGTGTGTGGTCTATGTCAAGTCCTTGGATATGTGGACTCTGAGGTACTTGAAACTGTTCACTCTCTAAACCGGTCATGCCCCGTAGATGCTGAGGAGGCTGTAGTCCCTATCCCCCGACCTCCTAAAATCCACAATCAGTTCTTTGGTTTTGCTGACGTTCAGGGAGAGGCTGTGCTCCTGGCACCTGCTTTTGTATACCTTATAAGTTGTATTTCGAATAAGGCTAAGGAAGTAGCCGACATTTCAGAATTTTACATAAAATATACCCTGTTACTTGTCTTATTGCAAAATGTACAGACATTGATAGTTCTTGTACTTTTTGAAAACATATTATGGGAACAATGTCCCACCTATTCTTAGATTATGAAATATCCCAAAAGTTTTGGACAGATCTACAGTCTCGCTTTTTTGAAGCTGCTAACTCTGTCTACTCTTTTAATCTTATTTTATTTATTATCTGTTATTATTATTTGTTACTATGATAATCCAGATGATGGCGGTCTTGAATATTTGATTCATTTAATTAATTCTCAAACTGAAATTTTCTAAATCACCAAGATCTCACCCTCTCTCCTATAACTGAATTATAAGATAAGATAAGATATTCTTTAATGATCCCCTTGGGGAAATTAAGGAAATGTATCTCCTTAAATCTTGTTGTTGTTTGTTAAACAACAAAAAAGTAATAAGCTTTTGAAACTTTATGGAATTTCCCCCCCTGAAAGCTATGACTAAAAGTATGTGTATTCTTTTTTTCTCTTATGTAATTGTCTTTTATTTTCATTTTATGTTCTTCATCTGTATTTGTGTCCTTTAAATTCGATTTGTATGTGCTGTTATTGTTTACCTGAACGTTTGTACATCATAAATAAATATTTGTATAAGATTCCGAAGATACAGGCGGCTGGGTGGCGTAGCGGAGATTGTGCTCGTCACCAATGCAAGAGACTCCGGTATCGAATCCCAGTCTCAGCATTGCCTTCGACTTGGGCCGGCCGTCGTACTGGCTCATTTGGCAGAGTCAGCGGGTGGAAGTCGATGGGTGGGGATTGGACGTTGTGGACAGCGACTCCTACAGGTCGGTTGGGTGACGCCTGCACAGCAGAGACAGGAAGTAGCGGGGGCAGCGTGAGCCTCCCATGCGTTACTCCTCACCACTGAGAGTCCGCGCTGTCTGGTGAAAAGATGCGACAGGCTGCCTCCTCGTGTACCGGAGGGGACACGTGATGCAAGGCTTCTATCCTCACTACAACCGACCAGTGGGGGGCATAGTCTAGCAACGTTCAAGACAGGGGAGGGGAGAATTGGCCATACGAAATTGGGATGGGAGAAAAATAGAAAATGAGGAGAAAAAGTGGATAAAAAAAAAAGATTCCGAAGATACCAACCGCCATATTTACCTGAAAAGGGGCTAAACATTGCTCCAAAGTTAAGCAACTATTGAACTGAAGAATTGGCAACTTGACCATTTTCAATGAGGTCCCTCCCTTATGTAAAAGTATCATGGTAGATTCATGGTCATTTCTGTTTTACCAGCATTATATTTATTAACCATAAAGACAGAGTGACTCATACTCAAACTATGGCCACTGTAAGGTGGGCCTGATGTCTGTATGTTAGCTCGGCCTACTGCCATGGTAAAAGTCATGTATCGCCATGGTACCACTTTTGTATGTAATACCATATAAGTTAAACCATGATACCAATAATACGGTATTTCCATAATTTTCTGGTCCGGCAATCATTGGAGTGACCAACAAATGATGCAAATATCAAGATACTTTTTTGAAAACACCATTTTAGTAAGGACTTGACCTTTCACCTCAAGGTATTTGAATGACAATGGACTCAATGGAACTACAGTCGTACCTAATTAATGCTATTCTCGTGTACAGTAGTTTAGGGTCAAAATCATGCAGTTATTTGCATGCATTACAAAGATATTATTTTAAATTTTATAATAAAAAATTTCTGCATACTGTGGTCCCTAAACAGTCTTGGAATTGCAAAAATTGGATATAAGCTGAGAGTTTTGTCTCTCAAAGAGCCCTACTGCCTTTAAGTGTGATAATGTGAGTCCTATATAGCTCGTTCAATGTGGGAGAGACTCCATTTTTTAAACTTGACCTCACTGTATAAAATTACTTTTCCAGATATCGAAAGCTATTCTTTAAGAAGTCACTGTGGGAACATTTCTTGTTGTTAGTGCATGTCTTCTAGTGGCCTTGAGGTCGTTGTGTGGTCTTTTTATACCATTTTTATAAATTTTAGAGTGGTTGGAAATGGTTCAGTGATGCACAAAATCTATGTAACTAATAGAGGTGTAACAATCTCAATACAGAATCCACAGCAAAAATTGTGTTCAATACAGTGTATTGAAATGTAAAACTATCAGAATTTTGCTTAGAGGCTTGATCTGGCACTGAATAGGGGGGTGGGCGACAGTGGCTCAGGAGGTATAGAGGTCGTCAGAAGGTTCCCGGTTTGATTCCCGCTCCTCCTGTCCTTGAGCAAGACACTTTACCCCTAACTGCTCCCAATGAGCAGGTTAGCACCTTGCATGGTTGCCTCTGCCGTCGGTGTGTGAATGGGTGAGTGAGTGGGTGAATGTGAGGAACAAAAATTGTAAAGCAACTTTGGATATAAGCACTAAATGCACCATTTACTGAATGAGGGCTCAAACGGTATTTTTATTTCAAGTTTAAGTTTTGTTTTATTTGTATAATGTACAGTAGTGAAATGCTTGGCTCTGTAAGACCCTCCTGAGATTGTGCTTCATACAGTACAAATTAAGTAAAAGAATAAAGACCAAACACTATACAAAATAAACAATATACAAAACTAAAATGTACAAAAATTAGATAGAAGAGGTAGCGCAAATGTGTATGAATAAATAGATGAAATATGGTGTAATGTTTAAAGTGTTTAAAGTGTCTAAGTTTCTGTTAAGGTGAATGTTTAAAGTGATTGTGTGCATGTTCATGTTTTGTGAAATGAATGTAGAATGGATGGGTTTTCCTAATCATGAGGAGTTAATTTATTACAAGGGACTTTACTTACCGCTCTACACTCCAATCCAACCCTTACGAAAAGGTGTCATGGTAGTATGATGGTAATTTCAGTTTTACCAGCCATTGTATAATAATTTACCATGGTAGTACCCTGGTAAATGGTATGTATCACCACGGTAGCACTTTTGTACTTAAATAATACCATGGTATAATCCTATTTAAACCATGACCAAAAGATTATGGAAATTATTTTCACAAGGGTATAGAATCCACTGCATTTCAGTTACTATTCACTTTCAAGGAATACGTTTTCTATGCAAAATCACAAGTTTATAAAAAATTATGAACTTAAAAAATTAAAGCCATCTGTAAATGAAACCAGTCTGAGTGAGCATTAGTGGACGACCAACCGACGTCTTTACTGAAACACAGGTTTTGTAACGCTGACCAGCACTTAAATATAAAAATGTACCTGAGTACATTTGAGGACATTTCTTCACAAATGCCTCAATACTTCTATAAGTAGAATTTTTAATACAGGAGTTTTTATATACCTTTCCAGGGTAGGCCTTTCCAGAATTTTTAATACAGGAGTTTTTATATACCTTTCCAGAGTAGGCCTTTCCAGAGTATGTCTTATGTCTATGCACTCAATACTGCAGCATTGATTGATTGAATTGATTGATCACCCAAGTTTCAGATGAACATTGTTACTGCTGAAAGAGTTGTACCCTTCCTGCTGACTTGTCGTACAGAACTTGTAAGTCACCATGGATAAAAGTGTCAGTTAAATTACTAAATGTAATGTAATGTAATGTAGGCCTATATCATACTGTATGACCCAGGATGGCGCCACAGACGGTTGCCTCAATGTTGTTTTGTATGTACTTGTTAGTAAATTCAGTGTTTGGCCAAGACATAAAGGAGCTCATTCACCAGAGATGAGCTCCTGAACATCAGGACTAGTGTATATATAACGTACAATCCTGCACAATTGTACAGCCCTGTCCTAGTATATTCTATTGTATTTTTTATTCTAATTTAGTTTATATATTCCATTTTATTTTATTCTACTTTAATTGGCTGTTAATGTTGGTGCACCAAGACCAAGACAAATTCCTTATTATTTGGCAATAATGACCTTTCTGATTCTGATCTGATTCTTATTAAGGGCACTGTATTTAAGATTTAAGAGAGCCCTATGGGGTTTATCATCATGAGGACCACTACAACTTCACCATGCATGAATGGCCTGCGGTCAGCTGCACCAAATGCCTCGGTATAGTTCGCACACAGCATATAATCATCAGCTGAGGGTCACCTATTAGAATAGCCTATGGTAGACAGACAAACTGTGCAACACTCTGGGCTTTGAGCACTAATGCAAAAAACAAAAATGATTACCCTTTAGGGAGGGATAAAAAAAAGTTGAAATGTGCTTCTTTTTATCTATCATCCATGGCCTTCTGGTCATTAGTGAATGGTTTGCGATGGCTGATGCTAAATGAATGGGAGTTGTAGAGGCTGAGGCAAGTGCAACATATCAACATTCATGACAAAATCACGAACAACAATGACTTGTCTAATGTTAAATAGAGACAATTATGAAACTAAAGAGCTATGTGTTGCAGTGGCCCCCTGGACTGCATGGCCCTGGCTAAATCAACCAAGAACCATTTCTCTCAGAAATAACATATCCAATAACAAAAATAGACTAACTATCCTATAAAATGCAAGTGTTAGTAACACAGAAATAAGCCCTCTGCTAAATGCTGGTCAATTTTGGTTGTGGATGATAACTTTGTAGGCTGAATTCTAAGATTATAATTATATAATATTCGTTTCCATCCTAAAATAATTGGCTAACATTAAAGAGTTGTGTCAATTTAGCCAATGGACGAAAATGTTAGAATGTGTAATAGGCCAGCATAGGCAATAATAATGGTCATCACATGGTGCTATTTTCAGATGCTGCCAGTGAGACTATATAGAGGTTCACAACAATTATGAAAGATAGAGTAACGAATTTAGACATCTAAAGTAGCTTACTCAAACCTATTACGTTTATTAAACAGTTCCAACTCTAATTGCTGACTGTTACCAAGCCGGAGAGAGAGGACAGGAGGACAACGCCAGAGAGATGTATAATCTATGAAACTCAGGGCAATGCTAGATTTTATTCGTCATTGGAACATCCGGGGTACTTTGATAGTTTGATTGACAGTTGCCATGGCAACAAGCTAGAGCATCGCCATTTTGTCAGAAGGTTTTTTTTTTCTCCCCTCAGCTCCCAGTCCTTTCAAATGTTCTCCCTTCCCGCCGGAACAATGCTGTCACTGGATATATCTTTGACATTTTTGGTGAAAGAGATGCGTCGAGTGAATCGGATTAAGAAATATAAGAGGCAAACGATTTAACACAGTTTATTAAGTGTAATTAGGCGGCGCCGCACTAGTTGTGTGTCCGCGTCTCTGGTCTCTCCACCGGGCCGGTTCACTGCGCAGGTTTGAGGACCGCGCGCCATTTTGTGTGAAAATTGTCATAAAATTTTTTGTCTTTAAAATTATCAGAGGGCAACGATTTGTGTGTTTCTCGTTTTTCCCAGTTATCGTGATTCGTCTAAAATGTTGCTAAATATCGACGCGGCGGGCGCCGGTGACTTTGTTATGGGACGTAAAATCTGAATTCGGGGCCACAACCGTTTATTTAGCGATAGCCTAGAATTGTTAGCTTTGAGGCTAACGAGCCAAAGACGCTAGAGAGCTAGCCAACGAGCTAACCGAGCTAACGTGTTAGCTAGCCGCGTTCAACTAGCTTAGCCTCTGCTCTCTCTCTTACTACTACGGTTAGCCGGTGGGTTAGCCAACTACTAGTCAATCAGCTGATCAGCAACGTTGCTTTGGATACCGATGCAGTTAGTAATAAGACACTTGTGGTTTATTGAATTGTAAACGTTAGTTAGAAGAATTGGTCGACTATTTGTTGGTGGAGTTGGTCGGTCGGAGAGGAAGGAAGAGGGGGGATCGGGTGTTTAATATTACTCGCTAACCGCGCAGGGAGGGGAGCATCTCAAGCTGGATAAGTTGCCTCATCATACAGGTTATTGGACTTTAAATGAAGAGCGTGCCATCAGAGGTGAGTATTTGGAAGAAGAACCCGATATATTAACGTTATTATAGGTAACTCAACGTTTAAAAACGTAAGCTAGCTTAGTATGCTAACCTAACGTTATATGCTGCAGCTGTGTTAACGTTAACAGACGTACTGTGTTGTTGGGTAAATAATGCTTAATATTACCCAGCGATATGGCCATAATGGTAACTAGCTATGTGTCACAGTGTCGTCGTCTTCTGTATTAAGCTAGCTGCTGATGACACTGGTGATCGTTTTGCTTCCAGTCAGTGGGTCAACGAACACGAAGAAGCTAGAGACGTTAACGTTAGTAGCTTCTCTATGCTAACGTTTGCACCTAACTGTGTGTGTTGGGTTTGGATGGAGGAGAATCATGCCGATCATAATGTGTTAACAACGTTACAGCTGAGCAGCTAACCTTGCAATATCTGTGACTGTGTGTCATTGTAATATTGTAGCGGATACTAGCGCGATATCTCTATAGGGTTATTATTAATGGTAACTATAGCTTCTTCTTCTTCCGCCGTTATTGTAATGTTTGCATGATCCATATTTGTCATCGGTGTCATTTCTTTGGCCACCCTTATTAATAAGAGGTTACATTAATAACCCGAGCTAACGTTTGTTACTAGCTTAACGTTATTATAGCTAGTGGACGAGCCAGCAGCAGCATCACTGGGCCCACAACCCACTTACTCACTCACTTACTTACTCAGTTTATTTGAGGGACAGTGCATATTAATAATCAACAGTTTATACATTAATACAAATTAACTGTAAATATGCCAACATTAGCAGGGTTGCTAGTTTTCAGGTGTAGTCCCTGCTGGGCTTTAGATGTTTAAAAGCCAGAAAAGAAACAACAAAAAATGGAAAGAATAGAAGGATATTAAAAGCTAATATAAAAAAAAAACAGTTTAAAACATATTCTGTACATTCACTCTCTAGGCATTTTGTGCATCTAAAAAAAATAGAATAAAAATAAAAAAAAAACTGTCCAGGGACAAATCAAAGCTATACATGTATAAACAAACACAGTATAGTCAGGCACGCATATGGCAGGCACACCATATGATGATCATCACACATATATACATAATCATAAATCATATAACCACATAATCACAATATAAGGACAGTCAGGCTAGTAGGCAAGCATACTGGGGCTGGGCAGCTGGACTGCGATGTGACTTGCTAATGGTTATGGTCACAGACCTGATTTTGTAACAGCCATGATTTGAGTGCAAATATCGTCACTATATCTCATGTTAACGTTAGATCGGTGAGAGGAGATATTATGCTTTGCTTGTGCTGCAGCTCGCGTTAAGGTTAAGGTTAGCTAGCCACCAGGGTACTAACAACGGCAACGGTGAGCTTGGATAAGGTTTGGCCATTTAAACGGGAGAATTTGAGGCATAACGCAAACGTTATCTAGCAAGTGAAGACTCGGAATAATACACTGAATAATGCTCTCTAAATTTCAACCATGACGAGATATACGCCACCATTTGTAAGTACAGAGCTGCTACACCACAGGTACCTTGTTACGGACGCAGATAATAAGCTTTGCATTGTTTTTGAGTGGCTTATGTTTCTTTCAGTATCGGATTGATGATTCTGACAACGTGCTAGCTGGGTGTGAGACAATGTAACATATAAGCTAAATACAGATTTGCATAGCCATCACTTGTGTGATATGAGACAGCTTCTAAATGGCTAGCTAGCTATATTTACACCTATTTTAGGCCCGTTCTTGCCGAGATGAATAGAAGCAAGAGAAGGAACTGTTCACAAGTGGGTCCTGAAAACGGAGAATGATCTCAACGTTCACAATGCTGATAATAACTACAACATGCTTGTTAGAAGGTTCCTAATTCCTATGCACTACTACAGTTAGGATTGCTTGAAGTTAATTAGTTAATTAAACGGGTGGTTTTTATAGAAGTTACAAGCAATACCTTAATCGTTCGATTTAGGTGATGGCCCCACAACAAACTTTCGCACTTCATGCAGTTTTGCATAATCATGCACAGTAATTCACCTGGGTAGGGTGCACTATGATTCCTAGGACTAGTGTCATGTTTCGAACTCGTTATAATTTTTTAGATGGACATGCCTAGAGGAGATATCCAGTCTTCATGAGATCCGCAACAATAGTACATTTATTGAATTGGTTGTGAGGTGGTATCTAATCTATGCCTCCCTGAGTGAACTATGGCCTTCAACAGTTTATACAAAAAAAAATTCATTGTCTAGGCTGCCTCTGGCTGGTTGGTTCACTCAGTAATCTCTTTAACAGCTTGCCTGCTTATTCATTTGAGTTGAATTTTTAAAATTCTTGAAAGTTTATGAATTCTTCCCAGGCAGATTTCAATTTTTTTTAAGACCGCTTCCTAATGTTTTGGGTTTTGCTACCCCTCCCTTTGACCAAAGTCCAGTCACAATTAAGTTAAACCCCAGCAGAAATGCACAATGATAATGATCATCTGTTTTTATTCTTTGTAGTGGGTTGTGGTTTGCTGCTGGACACTCCTCCCAGGATGATATGAAACGATGCATCCAGGTTAGCTGCAATATATTAAGTCTTTACTCTTTGATGGGGAGGGGCAGTCCAAGTTCATCTTCCCTTTCAACCATTTAGCTGTGCTCTTGGGTGAAGAGGGCCAATCTTATAAATCAAATGGTATCTTTATAGTGGGAAATAATCAACTAGGCACAGCCGAGATTTAGTGAACGATGGAGTCGTGTCACGTTTCATGCATTGTATCTTTAAGGTTCTGATTTGTTGTCGGGCCTACTCAAAATAATTAAATGTAAAGTTAATTCAAATTATGGACTTGTCACATCTTAGGAAATGGAGAAAAGAATTGCCAATCCTTGCAAATCGCTCTTATCCATTTTGGGTACTTCAACAAAGTGAGAAAAAAGAGCTGAAGACAGGATTATGACTATATTAAATTTCTATTTTTGGTTTTATTAATATGCAGGCCTATCACATTTAGCTAAATGTTATTTCTTCAAATGGAGAGGAAACAAGGTTAATCCTTGTCACCTGGGGTCATTCTTCAATGTAATAAATTGTGCCTTCAATAATATATATTATTAAAAATAAAAAATAAAATAGTACGTTTATATATATATATATATATATATCACGTAGGATTGTGATGCATTTAAAATCTTAGCTTTTCTAATACTGTAAGTTCAGCTTTATTATTTTCACGTTCCTCTTATTTCTCTTACTGGGTCTGTATTTTGTCCTTTTCCACAGCTGGGTCAGCTTTCTAACGCTCTCAGATGGAGTGCAGGTTTTGGGCTGTGCTGCTATTTTGCTGTCAGGCTCTTGTGTTGAAAGCAGCGTCTAAGTGTGCCAAAGTTCAATTTTATTTCTTGTTTATTTCTTGTTTTCTCATTGGAAAATGGGAGCAGCTCTGCCCTGGCAACAAAAGTAGGCTATTTGCATACTGCGTTGTGATTGGTCTGTGCATTGATGGGCTTGCCAAATCACGCTGTATCTCTGTGGTGATAGGCTATGCTAATTAGGTGCTGTTGCTGGGATTCTGAATAGTGGTTACTGTGTAGCACTGGTGAATTGTGTTGTCTGGTGAGAGATGCTGATAGCTGAACATGCTATTTAATAATTTTTTGATTCCTTCTGACTTAAAATGAAGGATGATTCACTGTATAGTGTGGAGATCTTTTCTTTTCATCCCCCTTTCACTGTTAAACACATTTCTTGCTCCTTTTCCCCACAAAGGTTGAAATATATTGCTGTTATTATCTCTTTATTCTGCATATATCCTTTCCCTACATAATTGTGATTTTATAGACCTCACTTGCAAGAGAGAATGTATTTTTTCTGCCATTCTTTGCCTAATAAATTCATTTATGATACAGGAGTTGTTGTTCCCTTAACATACTCTCATGATTAGCTTAGTATTTTTAGAACTATTAAGCTTAAGATTGACAACATGCATGATAATATTACACTTGTATAACATGCATAATTTACTAGATTTGAATTGTGTCTTTAATTGTATTAAATATGAAATGGAAATTATTTTCTTTTATCGAGAGGAATATTATACCATTGTATAGGCTGCACTTGATTTATTATTGCTATAAAATCAGCACATTTCTTGAAGCCTGTATTTTGAAGGTTGCCTACATTCTGGTCAAAGTGTCTTGTGTGAAAGAAGCAACGCACCTCTCCTCCTACATCCGGAAAACTGCTAGTAATCTGCTACTTTTGTAATTGTGTTTCAGATCCAGTTTAAGTCGACTCATGTCAACCCTGTTTTTAAGTTTGACTCATAATGTCATTATTCGTGTCTTCCAGGAGGAGAGACTTCAGCATGCAAACCTTCGACCGTCCGGCTTGCGCCCTCTTTTTCTTTCCACACTGCTGGTCTTCAGATGGCTGCTCCAATGCCCCATACGCACCAGCAGTACAGTGACCGCCACCAGCCGACCACTGACCAATCGGTTACGGTCTTGCCGTACAGCAGCGACCAGACGCAACAGCTCACTGCCAATCAGGTATACTGTTGTTATAACTCATCATTTTTATTATTGTAATTTCCTTTTGGATTTTTTTTTAGCAAACAAATGAGTCACTATAAAAACGTAAACATTGGGAATAGTACACAACATGCCCTATACCACGTGACGTGCATATGGCACTTGCTTCATCTCACATGGCCCTTGTATGCCTTTGAAAAGATCTTGTTAGTACTTGCATCAAACAATATTTGAGAGGAGCCCCCCCTTACTGCTTTTCCTGTGGTGGACTAAGATGCATTTAAAAAAAACACATTTTCTCTGCCACCACTTTGTATGTTGGTTCATAGTTATTGAATGGCCTCCTAGTGTTTGTACAAAGTCCTGGTACTTGTGAATGTATTGTGCATATTGATTGTGATACTAAAATGCTAATGGCATTTCTCTTGTTGTTACTTCAGAGGCACATGCCCCAGTGCTTTCGTGACCCGACTTCAGCTCCCCTGAGGAAGCTCTCCATTGACCTTATCAAAACATATAAACACATCAATGAGGTGAGTGATTTATTTATCTAATTGATATATTTAATTTATTTATTGTTGGTTCTTTTCACAGTTACAATTGTGAGGTTTCATCTTAGATGATCACTTTCAATGACTAGTGCGTGTGCTCATGTGTCTTGCCTTTCTGTTTTGATTTGACCGGTGTATTATACGTTTCTGTTGTCGCTTTAACAGGTGTATTATTACTTTCTGTTGGTTTTACAGGTGTATTATAACTTTCTGTTGTTGATTTGACTGGTGTCTTATAACTTTCTGTTGATTTATCTTTACAGGTCTATTATGCAAAAAAGAAGCGGCGGCACCAACAGGGTCAGGGGGAAGACTCCAGTCATAAGAAAGAGAGGAAGGTCTTCAACGACGGCTATGACGATGACAACTACGACTACATCGTCAAGAACGGGGAGAAATGGATGGACCGCTATGAGATTGATTCCTTGATAGGGAAAGGGTCTTTTGGACAGGTGCTTAATATATATGTGGAACTAAATCCTGTTGAAAATGCAGTGTAGGGGTATTGATCTGAACTTAAAACTATTTGAAATATGTTTATCCTCCTAACACCCTTGTTTCTTGTGTAAATATTTTATTGTGTGTTAATATTGTTTTTAATAGGATTTCATCCTTAACTTTGGACATTATTCTCCTGCTAATGCAAACATGGCCACGCTAAACTTTTATTTTTATCCCACGACGTCTGCAGGTAGTGAAAGCCTATGACCGTGCAGAGCAGGAATGGGTTGCCATTAAGATCATCAAGAACAAGAAAGCTTTTCTCAATCAAGCCCAGATTGAAGTGCGCCTCCTTGAGCTCATGAACAAACATGACACCGAGATGAAATACTACATAGGTAAATGCGCTCTCTCGTATTTACCACGCTGTGCACTTTATGCCTGTATGTACGGAGCTACTTAAGTTTCAGTTTTATTTGTCGCATATAAGGTACATGTACATTATAGTGAAATGCTTGGTTCTGTACTACTACTGTTTTTGTGCTACTTGCTTTGGGGCACTTTGGGCTGCGATCCATGTGTGAAGGGTCAAGGGTGCTATATAGATAGAGTTGTTATTATTTATTATTATATTATAAAACATTTATACATTGAAATGTGTGAAGTCTCGACGACATTGAAAATGAGGATTACCTCAATTGTCCTTTTCGAGAATAAATAAAGGTTTGATTGATTGTATGACCCTCCTGAAATTGTGCTTCATATAGTTATTGTTAAAATGACCAAACCACTATACAAATGATACAAAACTAAAATGTACAAAATGCAAAAAAATCTTAAATGAGGTTTTAATGATTCTCCCGCTTCCCCTCCAGTTCACCTCAAGCGTCACTTCATGTTCCGCAACCACCTCTGCCTCGTGTTCGAGATGCTTTCCTACAACCTGTACGACCTACTGAGGAATACCAACTTCCGCGGCGTCTCTCTCAACCTCACCCGGAAGTTTGCCCAGCAGCTCTGCACGGCGCTGCTTTTCCTGGCCACGCCTGAGCTCAGCATCATCCACTGTGACCTGAAGCCAGAGAACATCCTCCTGTGTAACCCCAAGAGGAGTGCCATCAAGATAGTGGACTTTGGCAGCTCGTGCCAACTGGGACAGAGGGTATCTATCCACCACCTAAGCTATAGCCGTGTTAATGCATGTTTTGGAGGAGTACAAATGTAAATTGATAATAAATGTCTTGTTATTCAGCGTTATTGCTGAAATGCAGAAGGTGTGAAAAAGATGATGTAGAATTATGTGGTTAAAGGGGGTGTGTCCGGTGGTCTCTCTCGTCTCCTAGATATACCAGTACATCCAGAGTCGCTTCTACCGCTCCCCAGAGGTGCTGCTGGGAATGCCCTATGACCTGGCCATCGACATGTGGTCCTTGGGCTGCATCCTGGTGGAGATGCACACTGGAGAACCTCTCTTCAGCGGAGCCAACGAGGTACAGTGATCACACGGATCGCTCGGATTCGCCGCATGCTGTGCTTTGTAACACTACATATAGGAATTTTGACTTGTTTAATTGACAAAGGGGGGGGGGGGGGGAAGGGTAAACGGGCGGACTAGTTTAAAAAATGTAAAGATTCCAAAACAAATGTAATTGACTGTTTGTCTTGCTCAGCATTGAACAACATGACGGGGCATTTCAAAGGCTTTAAATTAATTAAGTAGCTATATGGAATAATTAGCAAAAGTGGCATCTAGCCTAAAAGGGTTGGAAAATGCTTGGGGCATTTCCCAGATAATTCAAATGGCCCTTCTCCTTCGGCTGATGGTTTTCTGTGGATAATGTGTACACAGCATTTGCCTTTTGAAATGGACTCGGCCAATGATCAAGTTATTTTCTCCATAGAAATGTCAATGTATTTGTAGAAAGGTTGAGATCCATCAGAGGTTTTCAGTACCTTTCCTCATAACATTTGACGCTTATGATATTTAAGAATTGATATTTGTATCATAAAACTGATGCAAAACATTAAGATATACAGTGGCTTCTTTTCTGTTGTTCACATGTTATAAAATTGCAGATTCATTACTCCTATTCATTTGTCAGGCAGCTAATTCAAATTAGTTCTTTATGTTGCCTACTAATGAAACTACCTTTTTCTTTTGTGATTATTATTCAAAAATCTATTGGTTTAGGCAAATATCGTTTTATCTCAAACATATTTCCCCTTGTTTTTACCGGCACCTACACTGTGTAGTGTATTGAGGGGACTCTATTAACCGGGGACAGCTTGCTAGCCAGGTAGCACAACAGTCAGTTAACAGCTGGGAGAACAGAAAGGAAAGATTAAGAAAGAGAGACTGCAGATGCTACATGGTAGCAATGTTTTGTACGTTTGCCATGTTGTTCACACATTTCAAGCATCAGTGATGTAACATTCAGAATGAATGCTTTTGTTCCTGAAATACGCTAATTCTGTCCGTTAGCAATGACAGCAGCCAGCTAGCACGCTTGTTTGATTATGTCACGTTCGCTATTAAGTAAAAACAAAATCATATGTTAACGTGAGGTGGGGGGGAGGGGGGGGGGGGTTCGATTAGTAATCAAATAGTTCCCTGTGACTACCGAATAGTAATTTAGTAAGTTTTGCCCATCCCTTGTTTCTGACTGCATGTGTCATTTATTTAACAATACTTTTCCCAGGTGGACCAGATGAACAAAATAGTTGAAGTTCTTGGTATCCCACCCAATCACATAATGGACCTAGCCCCTAAAGCCAGGAAGTTCTTTGAGAAGCTGTCGGATGGTACATGGAGCGTTAAGAAGACCAAAGATGGGAAGAGGGTGAGTACAGAGCTGCTGGTCACTTAATGCAACGGCAGTCACACAATCGGGGGATAATTAAAGATTAGATTCGATTAAAATGTGTTGTCATTATAAAGCACAAGGTACAGTACAACGACAAGAAGTTTGGCATCCAACCAGAGTGCGAATGTAGCAGTGCAACAGCAATGTACAGGTGATTTAAACGGGGTACAAAATATACAAATGAGTACTACTGAGTGCAGTGCTATTAATCAGATGTATGTACAGAGTTGTAGTATAATATGTACAGTGATACAGGTATTAAGACAGTATGGTAGTAGTCAGACTGGCCAGCAGCGTAAGCAACTGAGTACGAGTAGTATAGTAATATCTACACATATGTAAAAGTACTATGTGCCGGTAAATACAGACGGTGTGGATAAATATACATGTGGTGAGAATATATATATATATATATATATATATATATATATATACAGCATTATTGTACTACATGCTATCATACAGAGCTATGGGTTATATGCAGATGTATAAGTAAGTATATAGAGGGGTTATATGCAGGTATATTCAGACAAATATCGATTTATATACTGTGTGTATATATATATATATATATATATATATATATATATATATGCTGTAAATGTAAAGGGACATTTTGCAGATTTTAAACCTGAAACCTAGCGTGTTTTGCGGAGGGCATTCAGCAGTATTGTCAACCGTAGTGGAGTCTTGACTCTAGGAAGGTTGAAGAGAGTTGAGGGAACAGAGTCTGCAGTTCACTAGGGGTCCCCTCTGCGTCTATGCTTTTACCAAACGGTTAATGTTTCCGCGTTCACGTTTTGCGCTATGATTGGCCACGCACGTTTCTGGTCATGTGACATGTGCGCCCAATCGCATGACGCGCCCATTTCCGCCTCGACCAGCAGCAAACTACCTAACGCCTACGATCCACACTCTAACCTTAACCAACTTCGAAAGAGTGCCTAAGCTTAACCGGCGAAAGAACTTGCCGTCACGCGATATCGCCCTGCTCTAAGACAAACTCTAACCTTAACCAACTTCGAAAGAGCGCCTAAGCTTAACCATCCAAAGTATTTGCCGTCACACGATTGGGCGCACATGTCACATGACCAGAAACGTCAGTGGCCAATCAGAGTGCAAAACGGGAACGCGGAAACACAAACCGTTTGGTAAAAGCAATCAGGCGTCCCCTCTCCTCCGGGTGACATCGTCTGGTGGGTTTTCTTGAGAGGTCGACGTGGCCCAGGCTCTTGGGGCACAGAACGCGCTGCTGGTACCTTTTTTTTTTATATGTCCCTCACATGTTCTCCTCGCGACAGTGTGATTGGATTCAGGTTTAAAAAATAAAATTAATAAATGTGCAAACTGCCTCTTGATGTTTTTTTTATAAATAAGTTTGTGTGATGTAATTGATCTCAAACAGTTTGTATGAGGGAAGCACATTAGGTGACTTACATAACACACAAGCACACTTATTACTCGCACACACTGCTGCTAACATGTACCTTGTATTGTATAGTTTGCATAGATAGAATATATGTTGTGTATTATGTTTAGTTTATAGCTTATTTTGTTTCATAGTTTGTATAGATGGAATACATACGTTGTGTACTAATGTTTACAAATCTACTATGGTTGATGGAGCCCGAAAAATGTATGTACATTAAAAAAAGATCTGTGACATTAAAATAATCTGAACAGTTGTGATTGGAGGATTAAGAAAAGAGGGCAGGGTTCGAGACAGGGGTCCCTTGTTTATAACCAACCCACGGTAGTGTTTTCTTAAGTAGTGGTGTAACGTGTAAACGTCCTTCCTCCCGTGCGTCACAGTATAAGCCTCCAGCCTCGCGGAAGCTCCACTCCATCCTGGGCGTGGAGGCGGGGGGTCCCGGTGGCCGGCGGGCGGGAGAGTCTGGCCACGCCGTCGCCGACTACTTGAAGTTCAAGGACCTGATCCTCCGGATGCTGGACTACGACCCCAAGAGCCGCATCCAGCCGTACTACGCCCTGCAGCACAGCTTCTTCAAGAAGACGGCGGACGAGGGGACCAACACGAGCAGCAGCGTGTCCACCAGCCCTGCGCTGGAGCAGTCCCAGTCTTCAGGGACCACCTCCAGCACCTCCTCCAGTTCAGGTGACTTGAGATTACCGTAATTCCTCTAATAGTGACCCGGGCTCGTATTTGCTTAAACTGTAGCGGGTACCAGGCTTTTATTAGGTGGAGGCATGTATAAGAGGGAGGCCTATATTTCTAATTTTCAAACGGATCATAATGAATAAATCAACATTTTGTGTCAGTTTGAACCCAGTAAAATGTACTGGGTTCATTTATTGAAACCAAGTACTGTATGAAATAGTAAACAGTGCAATTACAGGTGGTCACTGGTCATTTCAACGTTTTCAAAGTGAAATCAAGTAACTTTACCTTAGCAGCTCAGTATGCAGCTCAGTATATTAGTAACCCGGCTTGTATTAGGAGGTCGGCTTATAATTGCTTAGCTCAAGAGCGCACCCGGCCATTAATAGAGACCCGGTTTGTAATTGAATACCGGTCACTATTAGAGGAATTACGGTACATTCAAATGTATTGTCATCATACAGCACCCTCCGCATGCGTCTCACAGATGGACTTGTGCTAACCTAGTTCGCATCCCTAGTAGATTACGATTCAAATGTATTGTCATTATACAATTAATGTAAGTACGGTACAACGAAAAGAAGTTTGGCATCCAACCAGAGTGAAAATGTAGCAGTAAAGTGCAACAGCAATGTATGATATACACAGGTGATTAGCTGGGTACAAAATATACAAATATTATATAATTATTATATAATATACAAGTATATTATTGTAATATTACAATGTATTGTATATTATGATACAAATATCAAATAATACCACCCTAATCTGTGTCGACTGTCCTTGTTATTGTTCGTTTGAAGTAGTGGAACTTATTGAATTTATTGTATAAAAGAAAAAAACATGATCACAAACCACCCTGTTTCAAAGTGTAACTGTTTTAACTGATTATTTATTTGTCTTGTTTATTTTAACTGTCTGTCCAGTATCCACTTGACATTGTAAATGAGGGCAACCTCAATGGGTCTTCCAAGTTTAAAATGAATAAATAGGAGAGAAAAACACATTAAAAAAATGGGCTAATCGACTTCCTAAGTCTTTGGTGAAGTGAGCTTTTTAGAGTGAGCTTTGAACAGAAGTGAGTTATTATTGACCGTGAAGAGTAATATAAGAACAGCCGGTCTTAAACCTTGCTGCGTCTGTCGGTGGTATTGTTTGGTAATGTTTTGCTTATGCAACGTGCTAAGGCTTCTCCTGTGACGTGTGTTTACCCCTGTAGGAGGGTCATCCGGGACGGGACGAGTACCAGTGGCAGAGCAAGGTCAGACCCCACCCATCACCACTTGCACAGTGGAGGGCACTTTGGCACGGTCCTGCCTGCCATCGACGGTGACAGCCTCTGCCCACAGGTCAGTCAGCTGCTTTGACATGCATCTATTGATTGGTAGATTCATTTTAAAAAGCACATTTTACGTGATCGGAATAATGTGTCGACGACGCAAGAGTCATTTTGTTCATCTTGGACACTCGCTGTCACTGTGTTATGAGGACCGCACAAAATGCCTCTCGCTTTCTTCATATTTAGTTCAAATCTAAACACCTTTACCGGTAGAAATTAATTAATTAAAATTGATTCCATCTTTTGAAGGCATGCACGTAGAGCATTGCCTGCTGCCATACAAGGCAGGTTCCATATCAAACATGTAATGCTATATAAATCAATAGTTTAAGGGTAGTGTTGTTGTTATAAACCTTTGCCAGTAATGTCAGCACTTGGCACACTAGGTTTTGGTGGCCTGCAGTGGTCATCACTCTGGCTGCTATGTTCTGAGTTAAACTTGAAAGGACAAATGCTCAGAAAATGACACAGCATTCTGAAAATGGGTCTGTGATGCTGAAAGGAGGACATACGTCTCCAGTTGTCCCATCGTCAAACTTTTATTGTGAGATTGAGTCTAAACAAAATGGGCATCTATGCAAACATGAACTGACCGCTGTTTGTCTTGGATTGACAGGCAAGACAGCCTTACCCTCCACCACTGGTGTGGGGAGGCGCCGTTGGAGCGGAGGCGGTCCCCGGAGAGACTCACCCGGTCCAGGAGACCACCTTCCACGTTCCCCCCCAGCACCCCAAGGCCCTGCATCCCCACTCGCACCCCCACCACCACCACGGGCCCATGATGGCCACCCGGCCACGCCCGCGCCACTACACCTCCCCGACGCACAGCTCCTCCACACAGGACTCCATGGAGGTCGTACACGGCCACCTGTCCATGACCTCCCTGTCTTCCTCCGCCTCCTCTTCCTCCACATCTTCCTCTTCCACTGGGAACCACGGCAACCATGCCTACCAGCTCCGCCACCTGCCCACTGGCGCCCTGGACTTTGGCCAGAACGGCGGGCTGAGCATGGGGCTGGGCGCCTTCTCAAACCCGCGGCAGGAGACCGGCATGGCGGCTCACCCCGCGTTCCCCATGGGCACGAACACGGGGCCCGCCCACTACCTAGCGGAGGGCCACCTTGGCATGAGGCCGGGCATGGACAGAGAGGAGTCTCCTATGACGGGAGTGTGTGTGCAGCAGAGTTCCATGGCCAGCTCGTGACTGCACTGACATTATGGCTGTGTGTTCCCCCCCTGTGCGTCATTTTTAAGGTGGTGTTTTTTACTACAGGTGTGTTGAGAACAAAAAGCTGCTCACGTCAGAAGGGAGATATCACTGAACCGCTACTACAGAGAAAAAAAACCTTTTTGTTTAAAAAAAAAAAAGTATATATGTAATTTTCATCAGTTTTTTCCTTTTTGCAATCATTAGGCACAAAGTAATATTGCAGAATAACCATAGTAAGATTGAGACATCCCATCTTGCCATTTCACAGATTTCACCTAACCACCAAGTAATCACCATATGGTATTATGTGGCAAAGATCTTCTGAGGAGCATTTCAGAGTGAAGTTTTGCAGCTGTTTTTACAGGTAGCCGTCAGTGATGAAATGCTTAGCGTCCTCTTTTTCGGTTCAAACCGCGGAATGTCTCGACATTAAAGCGTTCCGCCGGTTCTTAATCGTTTTACCCTTTTTCTTTTTTTTTTAAAGTGAGATTTCACGTAAGAGCTGCTCGTAAAAAATCCTGTAGCTTGACGGAAGAAGAGGGGGGAAGAGAGGTGTCTGCGGTGATATTTCATGTCGTCGGTCGGTATCGTGTTAACTCTGTGAAAGGAGAGCACAAAGGAGAGAGTCCCTACAGCGTGTGCTGGCCCCGGGGTGGAGGGCAGGACAGGGCAGGGGGAGAGACCCCGCGGATGGATACTGACGAACGGGTCGGTTCGGGGCGGGGGGTGGGGGAGAAGAGGAGAGGGAAGCGGTGACCCCCTCAGGCCTAGAGGCCCCCCTCGTAGTCCCCCGTAGGCCCCCCCCCCCCCGGCACAGACGAGAGCAGCGGACGGAGAGGCTCGGGGAGGTGGAAGGATCCGGATCCGGCCCGGGCGATGGGACGGCGGTCAGCGGCTGGTTCTTAGATAACCCTTTGGCCTTATGACTCATGGACATGGAATGGGACGGAGCTGGACATTATCATTTGAATTAAGATGGCTTTTCTCTATTTTTCTCTCTAGACAGCCCTTAATTCTTTTAAGGAAATTAAAACAACATAGAAAAAGGTAAATAAGAATGGTAATTTGAGGCCTTTCTCTACAAAGATGTTTTCTTCTTCAGCAGGGCCCCACATAACAGGGTCTTATTGTACACAACAACCTCCTAAACATTACTTCCTTGAGATCTTATTCACGTATTAAGGATTTTGCAGTGGAAAGAACTATCTATTCCAGAGTCTACCCTTTCCTTTTTTTTTTTTTTTTGTTACTTTCCCCCTTTTGCATGTAGTTCCTCATCAGAACACCTGCACAAAAAGTCTCTCCATCTGAAACATGGAAACTGAAGAAAAAAAATTTGAGTTAAGTGACTGCCTTTTTTCTCCTCAAATTATGCTGTGAATTTTACAAGAATTTATTTTCCCTTTGGATATGTTTTTATACCAAAGCAGTTGTTTTATAGCATATAGGTGTCTGTAACCAATAATGTAGCAGTTCACCACTTTTGACGCAAAAGTTTATCAAGACCTTGTTTTAACGTCAATACAAAACAGCTGCAATATATTGCTTTAGCAAAACTGGAGACCGTTGTTTGAGACCGTTGGCTATTGTGTATTCTGACCAGATTTTTGTTTTGCAACGTTTTACCAAAACTGTTTCCATATTAATTGGTAGATTATTTTGGGAGTCTTTTAAAAACTTTGGTATGTTTAGAGAATTTGGTAGTTACTCTGCAGGCTCCGGAGTAGCAAGATAGAAAGCTGATGGTTTAAAAATGAAAAAAAAGGAAAAAAAGAAAAAAAAGGAGACTAATGCGTTCTATTTCTGTGTCGTCGTTTTTCTTTTGCCCCCCCCCTCCTTTCCCCTCCCCATCATACTATTTCAAAGGGTTTTGCTGCCTTTCATACATCATTTGGTCAACTTGCTAGTTTCTGCCATGAAATGAGACTTTGTATCATTGTCCTGGCATGGTAAGGATAATTGTGGCAAAATCGAAATTTGTGTGAAATGGTTTTGTTCTGATTTGGTAGGGCAGATCCCCATGACTCTCGCCCTATTCAAAGGGAAAATGGTGCCCATTAGCCCACAATCACATGTGCTTGGCTTAGGCAGACATGCATGTCCTCAGAACTCGACAGTTGATTACCAGAATCTTTTTTTGTTTGTTCCTTTTTTTATTTTATTTTTTTTATATCAGGGATTTTGAAGTGCTTTCTTTTTCTTTTGCTCATTTTGTCAACTTTGGAATTAAACAAATCCTGCTCATAACGGCCTGTAAGTGGAGGGCAGGACGCAGGTCATTCTGTTGTCATAATTCAGAGGAGAGATCACCATAAAGGACAAATCATGTTTGGTATTTTCCACAAACATAAAATGTAAAGCTACCTATAAATGAGATTGGGGTTTTATCTGGATGTCAAGGTTTAATCGCAAATTTGCAATCATTTTTTTTCTTTTTCATACCCCTCAAGAATTTGAGACATTCAGAAGCTGCCAGTGGTTTGATTACTGGCACCCATACTGGTACTAAACATTCCAAAATAAAGACTGAAAAAGAAAAGAGAAAAAAGAAGGAAAAAAATCGACTGCAGTGACTCGTAAGTGTGCGCCTATTTCAGATCATGCTGATTGACCTCTTATTTAGAGCAGTTGTCATGAAATGCAGCCCCTTTTTAATAGTTGAAATAGAATTTATGTATATATTTATATTTTTTTAATAAAGGAAGTATAGAACTCACTACCTTGCTCCTGCTGGTATGTTGATTATGTTTGTCAATTTGGTGACCATTCAGTGGGCAGGAACTCCTCTGTTTTCTTAGTGGCAAAGCCTTGCCTTTTGGCAGAGGTACTTGACTACATCAGGACAACACTATGAGGTAGGGTTTGAATCAAACAGGGAAAGCTAGATCTTCAAACCTTAATAATTTTCACAGGGTATATTGTAAGTGCATGTACATCACAGACCTTACTTTTTTGGTTATATGAGAAGCACATGGTTGGAGAAAAAAAAAGTGGTTCCATTTTCCATTAGCCTGTTCAGTTTGTGGGTTTTACACAGACGTGTGTACTTGTTGACATTATATCTTACACCCGACAGAAGTCCAAGTCCTCTGATTTCATTTGAATATTTTTCCTTCATTTTTAATTTAACATTTTATCACTTTTTTTTTGTACATGCAACATGCACTATAAAATTGAACAGCATGGGGGAAAAGGATAAGTCCATGTATCCACAGATTGTAAGATCTAGTCAAGACTTTGCTGTGTTTATGACAATGCCCTTTGTATTATATTAAGACAGTCTTATGTATGATATATAAAAAGAAGTTAATTGAATTGTTCTACGTGTCTTCATTCTCTGCGAGCTGGTGCGCTACTTGGTAAGCAGGAAGGAGGAACTTCTCGTTCAGTCCGATGAGATGATTGATTGATTGATTGAAACGTTTATTAACATTGCAGAATGGGTACAGTACAGTACAGCTCAATACATACAATTGTTAAGGGGATGCAGACCAGAGAAAGACTTTCGTCTTGTTTACATCAGGGTCCCCCATTTTCAATTCATCATAAATGACTGCTTCATTAGATACAAATAACCATTAGCCATTCATTTATTCAATGTCCGCTTTGCTAATAAGATACGCATACACATTTGGTATTGTTAAAATCACCGGAGCTTTATTTAGATTTGTAATGTGGTAAGAATATTCAGTGACTGAGGATGAGTATTGACAAATTACAGTTACTGACTCAAACCGCCGTACTCCCGCCATCTTTAAATTGGTACCGTCTGGCCAATGATATGGCTTGGCTCGTTGGTCTAGGGGTATGATTCTCGCTTCGGGTGCGAGAGGTCCCGGGTTCAAATCCCGGACGAGCCCTTCTTCTTGGTATTTCCTGTACATCTTTGTTGACTCGACTCAAATCGTTTTGATTGCTTGTGATTTTAAGAACTTTTAAGGAACATTGAACGCGGTGTAAAAACAGTTTAGTGTAACGTTAACCGTAAATGCACTTGGCGTCCGATTGAGCTGCATTTGTCTCGTATTTTCGATACTTTTTGTAAAACAGTTGCCACACATTGTGAACAAATAATGATAAAGCAAGGGCTCGTCCGGGATTTGAACCCGGGACCTCTCGCACCCTAAGCGAGAATCATACCCCTAGACCAACGAGCCACGTGATAGTGGCATTGGGCAGAAATAATGGAATATATCAGCTTTTTTAGTCATGCCTAATTGTGTTCTCAATTACTATGGACATAACATTAGATGTGGCTATTGTATTATCTCTGTATGTCATGTCTGACGTAAAGTATTTTTTTTGTATGATCAAAGATAGATAAGGAAATAACGTATTCAAAGCAGCGCCAGTAGGGTGAAAATGGAACACTTCCGGTCTCGCGTCAGCAGTAGAGCCTCAACTACTGTAGTGCCCTGCGCTGCAACACAACAAGCACAAGAGTGAACAAAAAACGCGAATGGACCCGTCTCTCGTTGACTGACTCGCTTGTGTTGTTCGTTGGATTCGATTGGATTCGATTGGATTATTTGGGCTTGCCAAACAAACTATCAAAACGTACACAGTACTGTCCGGGGGACCCTGATGTAAACAAGACAAAAGTATTTCTCTGGTCTGCATCGCCTTAACATTGATTGATTGATTGATTGATTGAAAACTTTATTAACAGATTGCAGAATGGGTACAATACAGTACAGCTCAATACACACAATTGTTAAGGGGATGCAGACCAGAGAAAGACTTTCGTCTTGTTTACACCAGGGTCCCCCATTTTCAATTCATCAACAATTGTATGTATTGAGCTGTACTGTACTGTACCCATTCTGCAATCTGTTAATAACGTTTTCAATCAATCAATCAATCAATCAATCAATCAATCAATCAATCAATGTTGGAACATTGGCCCAGCCCAGCCGTTCCAACAACACTAGAGGAAAGGCCCCGTAACCTTTCCTCTAGCACCACCATCAGGCCAAACCTTACATTTGTCAAATGAGTGTATCTCAAATAGCTTTCATTCAAATCGTTTCAAATTTGCAGTGCATATTCATGACTCCAAGAGGAAAAACCATATTGATTTTGGTGACCCCATGACCTTTCCTGTAGAGCCATGAACAAGGGCCCATAACTCTTGTTTTGTCACCTGACGAAAATCCGATTTGGGATCAAAACATTGTATACTTAAATAAAAAAAACATTTTGGAAGAGTTAAATACAATTTGCTAGCCTTTCTTCATGACTTAAATACCTATGTTTCACAGTTTGTCTCAGCACCAAAGAAATGGGGAAATGCGTGAGATCTATTAAAACGTTCTATCAAGCCAATCTTTCAATTGTCAAATTATGAATAAATAAAAATCTCCTGATCTTTTAGTCACACAGTCATGAAACTGATATCCAGATATGTGTCTATTCATGGGCAACAAATCTGCCTTAACTCATTCACGGCCAACCATGACTATAGTCGGGTTATCTTGCCAACCGCTGAGCGCCAAAAAGTATAGTCGGGTTTTCGATCGTTTTCATTGTTTTTTCTTTTATTAATTTTTTTAATTCTATACAGTCTCACGGACCTCTGTGTTACCATTGGAACTCATTCTGAGACCCGAGAGTGCAATACCGGCCGAATCCTGCTAGGTGGCAGTATCGCCTACCCTTTGAAACCTTATTTCACAATGTGTGTTGTATATGGTCCGGGCGGAGAATTTAGACCAAGCCAAGTGAATCGCTTCATCCGAGCACTTTGAAACGCGTTCAGCACACTCCATGCATATTTTGTGCCAGTTCATGTCAGGGACCCGATGGACATCAATACTGGAAATCGCGATCAGACAATTGGAATATTCTTTTTGGGATACCTCCTAGTAAAAATAAGGACTATATGACATCAATCCTACTTTGATCCAACAATGATTTCACATCGATCGCAACGATCAACCTATGTAGTATTAAAAGAAAATGCCGTTGCTGACGATCAGAGCATCAAAAAATGCATTCATGATGAAACAATACCTATTATATACCTTTGATTTGGAAATAGTAACGTATCCAGGCGAGCAACGCAAACGCCTTTAGCAAAATTCACATATCGCTCCATAACGCAGCTTCCAGGAATTAGCCAGGATCACTCTGAAACTATACAATATTCACCACTGGATAACACTCGAACGTATAAAGATTAACTATTTTTTTACATGTTGGACGAGGGATAGTGACTGTCAAATGAGCCGTAGTATTGTCTCCATAGCTATAATATAGAATAGCCCTGCAAACATCGTGACACACAGTGAAAATTTACAGTCATTTACCTAGTATGGTTTTGTCAATAGTTCAATGTACAATTGTGTTTGTTTGTACAGTGTCTCCTCCCCCCCCCCCCTCAATGTACAGTGTTACTTGTTTATACAGTGTGCCCCCCGCCCCCCCCCCCCCCCCCCAACCACCTCCAATGTAAATTACCCAGTATGGTTGTCAATATCCCAATGTACCCAACCCCCCCCACCCAACCTCCAATGTACAGTTTCTACGTCAAATGTATATACTCCCTTTTCTTGACTCCTTCTGTATCACAAACAGTACTGTATTTGCAAATCTGGTATGTCATAAATGTATAGATGTAGCAGTACTGACTATCTGTATGTCATGTATGTCATATATGTCTATATGAATTGAAAATGGGGGACCCTGATGGAAACAAGACAAACGTCTTTCTCAGGTCTGCATCCCCTTAACAATTGTATGTATTGAGCCGTACTGTATTGTACCCATTCTGCAATCTGTTAAATAAAGTTTTCATTCATTCATTCATTCAAAATCCCTATCTTTTTGACTACAAGGATAGATAAAACGGCTGGCGCTGAAAGTGTTAAGGACCTATGAAGCCTGCCATATGAATTTAGAATATTTTGAAAAACACACTTTTCCCCTACTCACCCTAGCCTAGCCTAGCAATTTCTCACTAAACTTGCCTGTGGAATCTGGGGACTAACATTGTTAAATGTGTCCTTTAGATAATTGATAGGTTAAACCCAGTGGAGGTTTCTCTATGACAACACGTGAAACACAAATTCACTCATAATTCATAATTATTATTAATTTACATATACCTATATATATAAAAAAAAAAAACTATATATATATATTTTTTTTTTAAATTATTATTATTATTATTTTTTTATTATAAATGTTTTCCTCTGTAAAAAAAATGCCAGTGATTTTTTTTTTCTTCAAAAATGGCCAAAATGTACAGCTCTGAGCAGGCCTGCACTGCAGTATTGCCTGCAGTAATTATTCGTGAAGAAAACTTCACAGGTGTGACCCATTGTTAAATAAATAATAAATAACAGCGAATCAAAATAGGCTATTAACTTCATCTAAGCACGGTCTGTGCAGTTAAACTCTTGCCATTGAATGGAGGATTGATTGATTGACAGCCCTTGACATCCAATACACGGAGGTTGAATATGATTGGCAGCCTTGCAAATCCAATCAGAGATTTCTGCATTGCAAAGTCAAAATGGGTCCAGCTGCATGTGAGGAGGATAGGTTTAGCTCGGGCCAATCTCAAGTTTCTCAAGTTTCTTTATTAGTTGTCATACAGAAGTACAGAATACTTTTATACAAAATGTAACATAAAGAAGCATTTTGTATAAAAGTATTCTGTACTTCTGTATGACAAATAATAAAGAAACTTGAGAAACTTGAGATTGGCCCGAGCTAAACCTATCCTCCTCACATGCAGCTGGACCCATTTTGACTATGTGAAAGTTGAGACTATGAGAAAGTTGTTGTTTAGTAGTTAGTAAGCTGTACAGCTATAACAAGTCAGGCTAAATTAAACTTTGCACCAACATTAGGACCGAAGTATAAACCAGCAACTGAGCAACATGAAGAAGTGGATTTATGCATCTGGATCAGAAAAAACGTAAGTAGGCTACAGTGCTTGTATGCTAACAGTAGCTAGGCAGCTTAGCCTACATCACAATGATAATCACCAAGCTAACTTACTGTACACACTGTAGGGCTGGGCAATTAATCGAAACAGAATCGCGATATCGATTCATAGACCTATGCAATCTAATTTCTAAGTTATGACTATTTTCTTTTATTAAAAAAAACGTTTTTTTTTTTTTTTTTTATTATTATTTTATCTGGGTTGAACATGATTTGTGGAACTCCCTCTGGTGTTGTGGTCGTGGTATTCACTGACCTTTGGGAAGTATTTCGACATGCACATGGGTATCTTAGTGGTGTAGTGTATCTTGTAGACCAGGCCCATTGCAAGTTGCTGTACTCTGTCGTCTACTCTAAGCCATCCTAGGTTATCAAAGTGGACAGGGGTGAGGTGGGTTTTAGGAGTAAGGTCAAGCAGTAGTCTGACCAGTTTGTTTTGTGATGTTTGTAATCTTGTTTTTAGTGCCTTTGAGGTGCTTTGGTACCATGAGGTGCAAGCATAGTCGTAGTACCCTTGAATGAGTGCTCCTGTTAGAGTCTTCAAGGTATTCTTGTTTACCAGAGAGGAGATCCGGTACAGGAATCTAGTTCGTTGGTTGACTTAGTTTTATTACATTGGATCCCATTTTGTCACAGGAAAGATTTGCCTCTATAGGATGGAACCCAGGTAGGTAATTTCATCTTTCCTTTTAAGATAAGATAAGATATTCCTTTATTGATCCCCTTGGGGAAATTCAGGCATCATAGCAGCATGGGGGAAGGGGGGGGGGGTACAGGTAGTGAAAACAACACAAGCAGTGTAAACAAATAGGTCAATATAATTTACTATCTAACTAACTGAAATATACATTATTCATTATTCACAGTATCCACATAAGGTGCAGTATGCATAAGGTAGTGTTATTGTCCTACTTGGGTTCCTATTAGTTCTAGGTCGATGTCTGGCAGCAGTCGCTGCCCACTGTTGTGGAGCCTGATGGCCACTGGTATGAAGGACTGTCCGAGGCGGTTAGTTGAGTGTCGGGGGGGTATGAGTATGTGGCTTCCTTGTCACCTTCACCTAATTATGTTTTGATCTGGTCAGGTGCGCTGTCACCTAAAATGTTTTGATCTGATCAGGTGCGCTGTCACCTAATATGTTTTGATCTGGTCAGGTGCGCTGTCACCTAATATGATTTCATCTGGTCAGGTGCGCTGTCACCTAATATGTTTTCATCTGGTCAAGTCCGCTGTCACCTAATGTTAATATGTTTTCATCTGTGTCCACTGACACACAGTGGGGGATGTTTTAAAAATATTATTTAATATATAATATAATATAATAATTTGTGCTTCACCTAAAAATTTGGTCAGCAGCCTCCACTGGTTAAACCATATGACCACCAGATACAATTACATTTTGGAGAAACGCATGGTAAACAGGAAGTGATTCCTTACTTGTGAACGTTTGGTTTGCATCAAACTTGACATATTTGTTTGCCTTACAATAGCGGGGATATACCCACTTTCGGCCACCAACAGTGAATGTCTAGTTCTTAAAAGTTGTAGTGTAAACTACTAACGAGTCAGTTGCAGTCAATCAGCAGCTGGTGGCGAGTCGGACCTTTTAGCTCAGCTGGTTAGTGCGACTGCCTGTGGATCCTATGGTCCCAGGTTCAAGTCCACTCGGTTACATTGGTGACAGCCGTGGGATCTCACTGCCCTGTGAATCGATTCACATAGCAATGGGGGTGGGATCTCAGTGTCTTAACCCTGGTAAAGTGTGCGCATGGATTGATTGATTGATTGATTGATTGATTGATTGATTGATTGATTGATTGATTGAAAATTGTAATAACAGATTGCAGAATGGGTACAATACAGTACAGCTCAATACACACAATTGTTAAGGGGATGCAGACCAGAGAAAGACTTTCGTCTTGTTTACATCAGGGTCCCCCATTTTCAATTCATCATAACATATATGACATACACGACATACAGATAGACAGTACTGCTACATCTATACATTTATGACATACCAGATTTACAAATACAGTACTGTTTGTGATACAAAAATAGTCTAAAAAAGAGAGTATATACATTTGACCCTTTGGCCCGGCTGGTTAGGGCGGTTCGCCAGTGGATCCTATGGTCCCCAGGTTCAAATCCACTCAGTTACATTGGTAACTAAAGGGTATGACTTGGTGGACTGCGACCGGCTCATTCGTAGTTTACAGTAGTAAACCGTTTGACCAGATTAGGGACATGGTCAAAAGGTGGATTGAGGATTCGGGCCAATTTGGGGATATACAACCTCTCAACTATCATGTGTGAAGTGAAAGCCATTTTGAACAGTCGCCCACTGACAACTGTCTCAAATGACCTGAGTGATTTGGAAGCTCTTACTCCTAACCATCTTCTTCAGCTTAATGTCCAGCCTGTTCTGCCACAGGGGTGTTTAACCCAGATGACCTGTACGCTAGGTGCTGTTGGAGGCAAGTTCAGTACATCTCGGATCTGTTCTGGACCAGATGGGTGAAGGAATATCTTCCACTTCTCCAAGAAAGGCAGCGATGGAATAGAACCGCCCCTATCTCCCTGTCTCCGGCTGTCCCTGAGCAACGACCGGAGTGTTAAATGTCCCTTGACTAAGACGGGGAGGACGTGACCCTCTTTGCGCCGCCCCTGTGCCTCAAATAGATTGCTATCAGCTCTATCTTTAATCTTTCAAAATGTTCAGTTGCTATCGCTATTAGCTCTATCTTTAATTTTTCAAAATGTACAGTTGCTATTGCATGCACTCATCTGTGTTTCACTACACACATGAGTGCATGCTTACCAACTGTCCGTCTGCAACACTACTATCACCAACATCTAAGAAGGGAGATCCCCCCTTGAATGGCCTTTCTAAGGTTTCTCTCCTCCACACTGCCTGTGGAGCTTTTTTTCCCTATTGTTAGGTTTTAGTGAGTTTTTCCTTACCTTCGCGTGGGGTATGTCTGGGAGTGCTTGCATTCTTTCATTTATTTGCATCCATCTAAAAATGTTTGCACCTTATGGTGTTCTTGTTCTGTTCTTGACTTATTGTTATGTTTTCTTCTTGACTTGTTTAAAGAAGATCTGTACGGCCCATGGGGACATTAACGTGTGTTGTTGGGCCCTATAAATAAATTTGATTTGATTTGGTTTAGGAGAAACTTCACAAAAGGAGACGTTGTTCTGATCATAGACTCCAATGCACCCCGTGGGTCCTGGGTCATGGCAAGAGTCCTGGAGACACGCCCTGGATCCAGAGGATTGGTGCGCAGCGTACTCCTAAAAACCAGAACTAACACGTTGGAACGACCAATCAGTAAGCTATGCTTACTGGTCCCTGCCTCAGAATAAGGCATGGACATTGAATAGACATTGACTATATGCCTATCAGAGCTATGGCTCTGTTGTAAAAAAAAAAGAGAAAAAAAAAAAGAAACTGGCATTATTTTTATTTGGCTCGGATAGATTTAGTTGTTTATATTTGTAGAAAAGTACCCATAACAATGGAGCCAGGTTGTTGGACAAAGCCTGACCAACAGCCTAATGTTATTGAAATACCTTGACTGTCATTTGAATCACTAACTAATTGGTTGTTGCCATGCACAGGGACAAGTGGAGGCCAGGACCCAGTCAAGCTTATTTGTGTTTAGAACTATGATATGAAATTGGTTACGTCGGTAGCTTCTTTAATATATATTTTGTAATTGTGTTAGTTTAGTGCACAATTAGGGGCCGGTGAGTAGAAGCAGAAACCGACTTGTAGTATTTATATTATTGTTTAGTGTCTTATTTATGTTTGAACTCTAGGGGGCACCCCACCTCTATAAGTAACCTAGCTGATCACTGCAATTCCTGCACCTGTTATGGAGATTCGTTTTTCCTACCTGTTTCATTGTTTGGAACTGATAGACAGAGCAACTGACAACTGCTCTAATTGAACCATTTATTCATTCTTCTTTGGACAATAAAACCCTGTAAACCGTACCAGCCGCAACTTGGACATTCTTCTATATTTACATGATATCACAAACTGTGTCACCGAGTAGAGAAATAATTATGGGTGCATCGTGACGCCTGTCAACACTATCGGGGAGTGACAGTCGGCCACTACACAGAAGTACACGCGAAGTGCACGCGAAGTACACGCGAAGTACACGGTATTGCGCAAATACTACTCCAGCCTCTTGGGGCTCTAGTTCCGTCAATCATCTGGCAATCTTGAAAATAATTGGACAGGGTTGTAGCCAATGAGTGTGGCTTTGCAATTGATTCAATCAATCAATCAATACCCCACGTGGGGATGTACGAATCAGGGATCAAGGTGAAAAGTCACAAGCGAAAAACAGGAAGAGAAAAACCGCCGAATGAATTGAAGTCTATGAGAAAACTGAGCTTTTCTTTTGTACACAGTTGACCAAAATCACTCCTAATCACTCATTTATGAACAGATCTTTGTGAAATTTGGGGAAATACTACTTCTGGACTACTAACTACTACATAAAAATGTGAGTAAAGGCGGCTGGGTGGTGCAGCAGAGATTGCGCTTGTCATCAATGCAAGAGACTCTGGTCTCGAATCCGGGTGTCAGCATTGCCTTTGGCTTGGGCCAGTCGTCATACTATCTCAATTGGCAGAGGTAGCGGGTGGAAGTCGATGGGTGGGGATTGGACGCTGTGGACAACGACTCCTACAGGTCGGTTGGGGGACGCCTGCACAGCAGAGACAGGAAGTAGCGGGGGTAGTGTGAGCCTCCCATGCGTTACACCTCGCCACTGAGAGTCCGCGCTGTCTGGTGAAAAGATGCGACCGGAGGGGACATCATGTGATGCAAGGCTTCTATCCTCCCTACGACCGACCAGTGGGAGGCATAGTCGAGCAACTTTCAAGACAGGGGAGGGGAGAATTGGAAATACGAAATTGGGATGGGAGAAAAATAGAAAACAAAAATGTGGATTAAAAAAAAGAAAAACGTGAGTAACAAGTTTTTCTACAACTCAAGTTCAGACCTATGTTACTCTATTTCATTAACACTAAAGGTGAGTTTTCCTTATTGTATCAGACACTTCAGAATGTCATCCTTCAAAAGAGACCAGGCTCATGCATGTGGTATAAGTATTAAGTATAGTATTTTGGTTTGCAAAAAAAGTATGGATTCCTCAAAAACGAAAACTAAAATGGCAAATTTTGGGGGCGCCTGTCAAGTGGTACACAACATACAGGTATACAGATATAAAAATCTAATCTAATCATCTAATCTAATCATGACATTTATGACACAGTACTGTTACATTTGTGACATACAAGATATGCAAATATACAGTACTGTTAAACAGAGATCCTAACAGTAAATATATTTATAGTAAATATAGTAACATTTATTATTATTATTTATTATTATATACATACAGGGGGAGGGAAATGTACATTAGCAGGGGGTGGGTGGGTGGGAGGGTGTTCGGACATTTACAGGGCCCAGTTTCGAATTGCAGCCTCCCGTAGGTGCTCTTTTAGAGTGGTTTTGAAGGTGGGTAGGGATTCACATTTCTTTTACGGCTGTGGGTAGGGCGGTCCAACATTGATGTTGCATAATTGCAAAACGTGTTTAGTCCCTTGTTTGTGCCGAATCTGGGTTGCACATGATCTGTGGAACTCCCTCTGGTGTTGTGGTTGTGGTATTCACTGACCTTTGGGAAGTACCTCGACATGTACATGGGTACCTTAGTGGTGTAGTAGTGTATCTTGTAGACCAGGCCCATTGCAAGTTGCTGTACTCCGTTGTCTACTCTAAGCCATCCTAGGTTGTCAAAGTGGGCAGGGGTGAGGTGTGTTTTAGGAGTAAGGTCAAGCAGTAGTCTGACCAGTTTGTTTTGTGATGTTTGTAATCTTGTTTTTAGTGCCTTTGAGGTGCTTTGGTACCATGAGGTGCAAGCATAGTCGTAGTACCCTTGAATGAGTGCTCTTCAGGGTATTCTTGTTTACCAGAGAGGAGATCCGGTACAAGAATCTTGTTCATTGGTTGACTTTTTGATTACATTGTTTGCCATTTTGTCACAGGAAAGATTTGCCTCTAGGATGGACCCCACTCGTGTAATTTCATCTTTCCTTGTGACAATATTGTTACCCACTGTAACAGCGAAGTCGTTTGTCTTGCTGAGTTTGTTATTTGATCCGAAGATGATAATGATAATGATAATGTAATGTTGGTTTGTTATCTGCGAGCCAGGTGCAGATTCTGCCAAGTTCCGAGCTGAGGGCTTTTTCAACCTGTAACTTGTCCCTGTCAGAGACCAGCAGGGCTGAGTCGTCCGCGAACAGTTGCAGTCACAAGCTGACGACATGTAATTTGCATAAATTAGGAACAGTAACTCACAGCTCACAGGGAGGGGGGAGGGGGGGGGGGGGTAGTGTACCGTTTACCTCCACCGGTCTACACGTCTGTTCGCAGTGATGCTGTGCTCTAAAACCAGGGGTTCCCAGACATTTTCATGTCAAGGAGTGCCAGTAGACCAACATCTTAGGCCACATACCGGTTTATACATACATCTAGTCTCAGAGACCCTCCTTTGATCATATGTTTGTTATTAGATATAATTTAGTACACAATTTCAGAGTGTCTCCTGGTATGTGGGGCGATAACAGTAAGGGAAGTGAAAGATCACCAGAATAGTAATTATTATAAATACTGTCTTTATGGTGTATATTAGTGCAGGGGAATCATGGAATCTTTTACAACGTGACAATTTTAAATAATAACCGTCCACCATCAAGATGTAGTTGTTTCTGCTAATTGCTCTTGCTTATTATTATTATATTATAATTTTTTTGACTATGCATTTATGATTGATCTATTGTTTTAAATGTATTGTGTTTATCCTATTACATGTAATGCTCTGTACACTCGGCGCCATTGAAAATGAGTGTCTCCCTCAATGACTCCCAAGTTGAAATAAAGTATAAATAAAACTTCAAGTGAATAATGTACAAACAAAGCTGTCCACTGTCTTTTAAAGCCCCAATACGTGCTTTTTGACCATATCTGTGGGGTATATATACCATAGAACTATATAAGGTATGTACACATATTTAAAGCTGCAATAACGACTTTCTGACCACTAGGGGGCCTCAAGTCACCACTATAAACAAACTCGATTTTCACAAAACAAACGCCTCTTCACATAATAATCAATATAAAAATGCCTTGTTATCTTTTTTTTTCCTTAAAAAAAAAAGAATTGTGCATGGATTACAAGATTTCAACTGTAAAACATACAAATTTCTCTTGGCCATTTCCTGGTTGTTAAACTGTTACAGCTACAGCCAGGGCCTTTCTCTCCCCTGTCTGTGAGCAGGTTCCCACAACCTTATATGGGTCTCTTCCTGTTCCCGCCACACCATCAGCCTACCTACCTGAGCCGGCCTACACACCTGTGAACTATCATCTCATCACGGAGCCAGGATAAGAGGCCTGCACCCCTGCCACTCCGTGGTCCGAGTGTTGTTTTCACCTCCCTTGGTAGTAGGACTCTTTTCTGGACCTCTAGTAACCTGATACACAATTACTGTTTCACTCCTAGTGTTATCTGTGTGCTCAGTATCCTGTGTCGTATTGACCTTTGTTCTCCTCAATCTCCTGTGTGTAGGATCTCACCCCTCCGGCCTGCACCCCCACCTACGGACCTCACCAGCCTGCATCTTCCCGGGACCGCATGGACACACGTCGCCCGCTTGTCTCCTCTCACTCCCAGCAATTCACTACCTGCCTTCCTTGTCATTCCCTGGGTTTTCCATTAAATAACCTAAACCGCCTCATTCTCCTGTGCCTTGTGTTCTGCTCATGGGTTCTCCAGACACCCCCCATAACATAAACAAGATAGGCAAATACTTGCAATTAAGTGATTTGCTAAAAAAAATTAATGGCTGCATAGGTTTATGAAATAGGCGGAGATAAAGCACATTTTGTCAACAAAGAAAAGAAATGAAGGAATAATAAAACAGGCTGTTGGTAGCTCAGGTTGTTTTAAGATTTCAAGAGTTTTATTCATCACATACATACCAGGGCATACAGTGAAATGCGGTTGGCCATGCCCGCTTCGATTGTGCAATAAAACAATAGTAATAGTAATAATAATAAAAAGATAACTAGAAGGAATTTTTAGGGCGGCTGGGTGGCGCAGTGGGCAAGGCGCTCGCCACCAACGCAGGATATACTGGTATCGAGCCCAGCTCTCGGTGTTGCTACCAGCTTGGCTGGTCGTTCATACTAACACAATTGCCAGTGTTAGAGGGTGGGAAAGCCGGTGGGTGGGTCCTGGTCGTTGTAAACAGCGACTCCTACAGTTCGGTCGGGGCGCCTGCTCAGCGAGGAAAGGATCTAAGGGGGGTAGTGTGATCCTTCCACACGTTACACCCTCTCGGTGAGAGTCCGCGCTGCCAGGTGAAAAGAAGCGGTTGATTGGCTACACATGTGTCGGAGGAAGCATGTGATAGCCTCCACTCTCCCAGACCGACCGTAGGGGGTAAGTGCGCAGCGACCAGGAAGGGGATTGGGAATTGGCATAACGACTAACATTGGGATAGTAGAAAAACGGAGGAAAAAGGAGAAAAAAAAAAAAGATAACTAGAATAGACATGGTAAATAGACATGTTAATAAATCGCTTAAAGGCACTGGATCCTATCATGTACATTCCTATACAATGGGCCGTTTTTCTTCTATGTCCCTGCTGTTACTAACTATACTATACAACAATCACAACAAGTTATTTTCCTAAAGTGTCCTTTTCCTTCCTTTAAGTGTCCTTTCTTGTGTGTTTAAAGCGACCTGTGGTGCGTTTGTGTGTGTGCGAGTGCAGAATGTTGTGTTGTGTGTGTGTATATGTGTGTTCATGTGTGCTTGTGTGTGGAGAGATCAGTGGTCATTGTTCTGATGGCCTGAGGGAAGAAGCTGAGCCTATAGTCTCTCTGTTCTTGCTGCGTATATACGGAGGCGCTTGCCTGACCGCAGCAGCTTGAACAGGCTGTTTTTGGGGTGGTGAGGGTCCTTCATTATTCTACAGGCTCTGGATTTGCACCTCCTATTGTATAAGTCCTGCAGGGGTGATAGTGCAATACCCGTAGTCCATTCTGCTGAGCGCACCACTTTCTGTAGGGCCTTCCTATCCTGGGCCGTGCTGTTTCCAAACCAGGCAGTGATGTTCCCAGTCAGAATGCTCTCTACAGCCCTGGAATAGAAGGAGTGGAGTATCTTCCCTGCAAATATTACCAATGTAAACAAACCTTTTACAGCCACAAAATGCAGTGAATACAATTTAATTCCGCAGTTGACTAAAAACACACTTTTTCAATCAATATCTAAAAAAAAGTCCTTGTATCAAGAGTTCAGTCAATCAATGCTATTTAAATGGTAAATGGTGCATTTATATAGCAGTTTTTCCTCCAAAGCGCTTTACAGTTTTTGTTCCTTGCAAAAATTCCCTCACACATTCACGGTGGAGGCAACTATGCAAGGTGCCAACCAGCACATCGGGAGCTATTAGGGGTTAAGTGTCTTGCTCAAGAACACTTCGACATGCTGCTCGGGAAGAGCGGGAATCGCAGGAGTCGAACTAGGAACCTTCCGATTACCAGACAACCACTCTACCTCCTGCGCCACTGTCGCCCCCACATTTAGGCCTACCACATTAGGGGCTACCATTTGTTTATGTTTGGATCACTGATTGGGCCTTTAATAATGACACTTTTCCTACTTTGATTTTAGCCTGAATTGCAGTAAGACAACCTGTATTGAGGACAGTGGCTTTTCTTCTTGTTCTTTCGTCAAACTTCTTTTCGTTGTACTGTACTTAAGCATAATGACAATACATTTTAATCTAATCTAATCTAATCTTTGTTTTTCCCCCTTTTATTGGGGTGAAGGCACAGCTAATCAATAATTAAATTATAATTTTTAGCTACAGAGTTATCTGACAGTTGCAAAGAGATTGTATCCCTCAGCAAGTACAAATATGTGCCCAATAGATATAAGAAAAACGAGATTGGGGCTTTATTGACCTTGTTCTACAGATGTTCCTCAAGCCAAAGTTCTTCATGGATCCTGAAAGACCCCACAGCCACCCAAACCACAAACTGTTTGAGCTCATGCCGACGGTACCGCAGTCTCAGGTCCACAGCCAAGAGAACACTGAATAAAGCTACTTCCACCGGGCAAACAGGCTACTGATGGATAGACTCTGAATTATCACATGAGCATACACACAAAAGCACCTTAAGTGACTTACCACACAAGCACACTTATTACACACTGCTAACATTGTATTGTATAGTTTGCATAGATAGAATATACATTCTGTATTATGTTTATTTATTTTTTATTATGGTTTATTTATAGCTTACATAGTTTATAGTTATAGTTTATATTTATAGTTATAGTTTAAAGTTATAGTCATTAAATATAAATTGTGTATTATGCCTAGTTTATAGTTTTATTAATAGTTTTAGTTTTAGTTCATAGTTATTTATCGTTTATTTAGTCTATATTTATAGTTTGTATGGATAGAATATACGTTGTGTATCATGTTTACAAATCTACTACGGATGAGGAGCCGGGAGAAACAAGCATTTTTCACATTTTTCTGAATGTATGTACATTTAAAAAAAGTTGTGATAATAAAATAATCTGAATCCGAATCTGAATCAAATTAATTATTAGATCATGGAAAGTTACCCAATCACTTTCCAACTGACCCAATGAAGTCCAATAGGCTTCTTTCATTATTGATCTCATCGCACACACGCACATGCACGCACACACACACACACACACACACACACACACACACACACACACACACACACACACACACACACACACACACACACACACACACACACACACACACACACACACACACACACACACACACACACACACACACACACACACACACACACACACACACACACACACACACAGGTCTCTTTTGGTTGGATGATAGCGCTAACAGCTTGACTTCAAATCAAGTCAAATCTAATGTTATTCATGAAGCACATTTGACACATTGTTGCAATACAACAATACAATGTGCTTTACACAAAAAACTACAAAGAAGAAAGTAACAATATCAGTGAAACATACCAGGTTAAAAGAGAGACGTCATACTCTTAAGGACATGGATATAATGAGACCCCACTATCACTTAGTCATGAATGGTCATTTGGCTAAAAGCTGTGCATAACAGAAATAAGAGTGTATACTTATGTAATGCATGTACTGTATGCGTACATCCATGACCACAGGAAAAGCTGCTATACTATTTGACCAGAGGGTGGCGCCAGACCCTCATCTTCTGTGTCTTTTCTGTGCCTTGTGTTCTCCAAACCAAAATAGGCAAAGATGTCAAAGGGGTGCGGATTCAGATTCAGATTCAGATTCAAATTCAGATTTTCTTTATTGTCACCGTTTTAAATGTCTTTTTTAATGTACATACATTCAGAAAAACGTGAGATTCTTGTTTTTCCCGGCTCCTCAACCGTAGTAGATTTATAAACAACAATACACAACGATCGATACAAACTATACAATACACGGTAAAAATGTGGATAACTAAAAAAAAATTACAATTCTACAGTGTAAATAGCAGTGTGTGCATGTAGTAAGTGTGCTTGTGTGGTGTAAGTCACTTAACACTTTCAGTGCCAGCAGGGGCGCACGATTTAGTGCTTGAGTGCCACCACCCACTTCAATGAATTTCAAGTTCAAGTTTCTTTAATAGTTGTCATACAGAAGTACAGAATACTTTTATACAAAATGCTTCTTACTGTTACGCTCCAGAGACTGTGCTAGACAAGATAAGTATGAAATAAAATAGTATAGCATGTAAATTAGAAGTAAAAAAGAGGTCACAGTGTTCAGTATAGACATATGTACAATGTTCGATGCAGAATAGAAGTAACTGAGTTACCATATAATATACAATATACTATGCAGTGTACTAATATACAATACTATAGTGCAAAGCAGAAATGGGATGAGGTACAATTTAGGTACAATTTACAGTAAGGTGTACGAGTTGTAGTGCAAATCCTTTATCAATAAATATAAAGTGTGTTTAGGTGATCTAAAGTGTGGAGAGTGGGTGCTGCAGTGTGTTGTTTGTTTAAAGTGAGTATGTGCGTGTGGATGTGTGTGCTGTGTGCATTTGATGGTTGTTGTATAGTGTTTATTGTTCGTTGAGCAGCCTGATGGCCTGGGGATAGAAGCTTCTTCTGAGTCTTTCTGTGCTCGCCTTGAGACTCCGGTATCGCTTGCCTGACCGCAGCAGTTCAAAGAGGCAGTTGTTCGGGTGGCTGGAGTCCTTGATGATTCTCTTAGCCTTACCCCCGCACCGCTTGTTGTAAATGTTCTGGAGGGTGGGGAGCCCCCCTCCAATTGTGCGTTCGGCTGAACGTGTCACTCTTTGTAGTCTGCTTCGGTCTTGTGCAGTGCTATTCCCAAACCAGGAGGTGATGTTGCCAGTCAGGATGCTCTCTATTGTACATGAGTAGAAGTACTTAAGGATCTTCTGACTGACTTGGAACTTCCTTAGGCGCCTGAGGAAGTAGAGGCGTTGTCGTGCCTTCTTCACAACACTGTCAATGTGTGTGGTCCATGTCAAGTCCTCGGATATGTGGGCTCCGAGGTACTTAAAACTGTTCACTCTCTCAACCGGTGCCCCGTCGATGCTGAGGGGGCTGTAGTCCTTGACCCCCGACCTCCTAAAGTCCACAATCATCTCCTTTGTTTTGCTGACGTTCAGGGAGAGGCTGTTCTCCTGGCACCATCCCGCCAGGACCTTGACCTCTTCCAGGTAGGCCCTCTCGTCGTTTGCAGAGATCAGGCCCACCACTACTGTGTCGTCAGCAAATTTGATGATTGTGTTGTTACTCCGCTGAGCCACACAGTCGTGTGTGTACAGGGAGTAGAGGAGGGGACTCAGAACACAGCCCTGGGGGGCCCCTATGTTGAGGGTGATGGATGAGGAGGTGCAGTTGCCTGCTCTCACCACCTGGGGTCTGCTCGTCAGGAAGTCCAAGACCCACTGGCAGAGGTCATAGTTCAAGCCCAGGTCCCTGAGCTTGGCTATGAGTTTGGAGGGGACTATGGTATTGAATGCCGAGCTGTAGTCGATGAATAGCATTCTCACATAGTTCCCCTTCCTCTTGTCCAGGTGTGATGCTGCTGTGTGCAGCACATGGGCTATGGCGTCCTCCGTGGACCTGTTGGGGCGGTATGCAAATTGCAGGGGGTCCAGGTTGATAGGGAGGGAGGAGCAGATGTAGCCATTTACTAGCTTCTCAAAGCACTTCATGGCTCTGGAGGTGAGAGCTACAGGGCGGTAGTCGTTGAGGCAAGCAGGCTTGGACTTTTTAGGTACAGGGATGATAGTGGACTTCTTCAGGCAGGTGGGGATGACAGCCTGTTCTAAGGACAGGTTAAATATGTCAGTGAATACCGGGGCCAGTTGGTCTGCACAGACTTTTAGGGCGTGGCCGGGGATGCCGTCCGGTCCTGCTGCCTTCCTGATATTCATTTTTTTAAAGGTCCGCCTCACCTCATGCTCTGTTACCCTGAACACTGAGTCTCCATCAGCAGACCCCCCCCCCCCCATTGCCGTGGCTTGTTATTACCAGCCTCAAACCTCGCATAGAAGGTATTGAGATCATTTGCTAAGGAGATGTCACTGTTCAGTTTGAGGGAGGTGCCTTTGTAGTCTGTCATCGTTTTGAGGCCCTGCCACATAGCTCTGGAGTCAGCCTGTTCAAACGGAAGTTCAATTTTATCCCTGTAGCGCCGTTTTGCCTCTATTAGCGTTAAAACGCCTAATCTATGTTTTAAATTATGGCTATGTGTCTAATCTGCCCGTCGCTTATCAATGACTTGTTTGCAGTCAACATTGTCGAAACGGATTGTTTTTTTATCGGTTCATTTTCGTTTTATAGCATTTTGAAAAGCCCTCGTTTTCAAGGAAAATATAAAGATTCCGTGATAATCGCCCTTTACTGGAATATTCTAGAATACACAAAAACGTTGTAATTTTTCGGCCTATTTATGAATCGTTTTCAAATAAACGCTAGATTATCGATAGTATATGTACGTATGCACGCTATATAGGTGATCTGAAAAATCTATTCTCTTATTTCCTGATCGCTCGCACAGCACACAGCCACACACGCACATAGGGAAAAAGCTTATATCTCCGTGAAAACAGGTCTGATTATCCTAAGACTGGTAAAATAGATTCCTTACCTGAGATCAGATGTTATCCAAAAAGATTATTCCAATTCCTGATCGCCATTCCAAATATCGATCGCTATTATTGATCCAACGCTACATACTGGACATATGTATTCCACGCTGTTCTGAGGGTCCACAATGAATCCGATCGGCTCGGGTTACATGCCTGAGAAGTAAAATGTGCACATCTGAGCTCCTACAGGGGCTGCTGTACCAACGGGAGACTCGGTTGATGAAATATGAATTCAGATCGCTAATAAAAAAATAAAACGCTAATAAATGTCGTGGGCATTCAGGCATTGGGCTGATAAAACGAGATATGACGTCATGGGCACTGAAAGGGGTAAGGTGCTTTTGTGTGTTTGCTCATGTGATAATTCAGTCTGTCTGTCAGTAGTCTGTTTGCCCGGGGGATTTAGACTGAAATTATTATCTTTCTGTTTTATCACTTACTTCCTTTCAGTAGGTCGGCGGGATTCCAGAGGTCAACCTACCAAAAAGCCCTCTACAGTCCTCACCGATTTGATTCCAATTATGTACACAGTGTACACTTTAAATTGAATGGTTATGTGTTATGGAAAAGGAGTCACTGGGGCGACAGTGGATCAGGAGGTATGCCAGTCGTCTGGTAATCCAGAGGTTCCCGGTTCAATTCCCGCTCCTCCCGGGTAGTGTGTTGAAGTGTCCTTGAGCAAGACACTTAACCCCTAGTTGCTCCTGATGAGCAGGTTGCCACCTTGCATTTCTATTCTTACCTCCATCTTGAAAGTTATGGAAAAAATTGTCTACGAACAGGTAGAAAAGTACCTTGTGGGAAAAAAAGCTAATCTACGAATTCCAATCTGGCTACAGAACATCCCATTCCACTGACACATGCCTTCTCTATTTGAACGACCACATCAAACAAGAGGTGGACGCGGGCAAATACTGCGGCATGGTCATGCTGGACCTACAAAAGTCTTTCGACACTGTCAATCACTCCATTCTGATTGACAAGCTAAAAGCAATTAGTTTTGATAGTTTATCAGTGAGCTGGATGCAATCCTACCTGGAGGGGAGAGAACAGATGGTGGAGGTGAACGGTACACTGCCCCCCCCCCCTCCCAGTGAGCTGTGGTGTTCCACAAGGAATGCACAGTCTCTCATTACAATACGCTGATATTGAACGTTGTGTTAAAGTGGTATGTGGTCCAGTTATGCTGCTTTGATTACGTCCTCTTGAAGTTGACAGGCTTCAAATGTGAAAGTACTATATATAATCTTCATGCTTTTTAAATTTAGTATATATCATGTTTTCTATGCAAAATCCATTTCTTCAAAGTAACTAGTAACTGATGGGTTCAGATAAATGTAGTGGATACAAGATACAATGTAGTGGAGTAAAAAGTACAATATTTCCCTTGAAATGTAGTGGAGTAAAAGTATAAAGTTCCCTAAAATTAAAATACTCACATAAAGTACAAGTAGCTGGAAAATGTACAGTACTTGAGTAAAAATACTTAGTTACTTTCCACCACTTGTCATATGTGAGGAACCAAACCGTAAAGCGCTATATAAATGCACCATTTACCATTTTATTTACCAGGAATGTGAATGCATTCCCAGGCTTTTATCACAGTTTGTGACTTTGGAGCTTTGGGTGAAATTGAAGTATAATGTGGGTTGAGTTCACATTTGAACCGATATCGGTACCTGTACCAGTTCCTGGAATTGGGTATCGGTACCCAACGGTACCTTTCTCCTGTACTTAACTCTCTCTGTAATAACATAACAATTATTTCAGTTGTAAAAGATAAGTCCAAACTACTCAACTTCAACATTGTTATTTATTTAGAATATTTTGTTATTTATTGTTGTAACACACCACACAAAATAAATTGCATGATCATGTAATATATTTCCATCCTCATATAATATATAATATAAATATGATCAAACTCCTCTGACCTCGTCTGGTCTTTCCAAAGACCCAAGAGACGGGACAGTAATATATATATTATGGAAAAGGCTCCCTCGTGTCTAGTATATTACACTCTTATACTAAACATGTAAATGTACCGAAATTTGGTACTGTACCGATTGATCTAGCATGAATCGGTACTCGGTAGTACCGATGTAATTCGGTCGGTACTTTTAAAAGTACAGTACCAAACCCTAGTGTGCGTGCGTGCGTGTTTGTGAGGAATTGGGGGATGGGTGGGGGCGGGGCTTGTGGGAAAGTGTACGAGCAGGTAGATCTACCACCAACCAGTCCTGTTTAGCAGGATATTCCCAGGATGGAATGAGCTTGGAGTGGAAAGTTCACACGGCTATAGTGTGTGCTCCCTTCCTCCCATCATTAATTCAGACACTTCTCAGGTGCAGCAGGTGCTTGTCAGTTAAAAGGGAAACCGCTTGATGTGAGAATTCATGTGTTACACGGTCTGGGGACGTCCGGTCGACATGCACTCTCTTCCAAAGCCAGGAACCAGAAGACCGACACTCTGAGAGGTCATGAAGAAATAATGTACATAGCTGCTCAATAGGCAATGGATGTTTTCTGGACCCCATCAACCCTTTCACTGCCACGCTGCAAAGGGTTAACAATTTCACTACCACACTAGACGGTTAACCCTTTCACTACCACACTACATATGGTTAACCCTTTCACTACCACACTACAGATGGTTAACCCTTTGATTTGATTTGATTTGAAATCTTTATTTCGAACATGCAATGAATACAAACAAACAATAACAAAAGCAAAACACAACTCAATCTACATGTTCGAAAAGGAGTAGGAAGAAGTATACACTTATTTAATCCTACCCCTTTTCCACTACTCAATTGAGTGTACTATTTTAAAACATAAAAAAGAAAAATATATATAATTATATATATATATATATGCAAAACAAAAAAAACAAAAACTATATATGTAAAACATGAAAGAAATAAAATAAAAATGTAAACACCCGTGAATATCAAGTCCCTTCCTCATCCCTGTACCTCGTGAACATAATTTCCTTATACATCAGTTTGAATTGTCTCATGTTTGGACATTGCTTTAGCACCACATTTAGACTGTTCCACAGTTTCACTCCACATATTGAGATGCAGTCACTACCACACTAGACGGTTAACCCTTTCAATACCACACTACAGATGGTTAACCCTTTCACTACCACACTAGACGGTTAACCCTTTCACTACCACACAACAGAAGGTTACCCTTTTACTACCACACTACACAGGGTTAACCCATTCACTACCACACTACAGAAGGTTAACCCTTTCACTACCACACTACAGAAGGTTACCCTTTCAATACCACACTACACAGGGTTAACCTTTCACTACCACACTACAAAGGGTTAACCCGTTCACTACCACACTACAGCAGGTTAACCCTTTCACTACCACACTACAGAAGGTTACCCTTTCACTACCACACTACAGAAGATTAACCCTCTCACTACCACACTACACAGGGTTAACCCTTTCACTACCACACTAGACGGTTAACCCTTTCACTACCACACTACAGATGGTTAACCCTTTCACTACCACACTAGGCGGTTAACCCTTTCACTACCACACTACAGATGGTTAACCCTTTCACTACCACACTAGACGGTTAACCCTTTCACTACCACACAACAGAAGGTTACCCTTTTACTACCACACTACACAGGGTTAACCCGTTCACTACCACACTACAGAAGGGTAACCCTTTCACTACCACACTACAGAAGGTTACCCTTTCACTACCACACTACACAGGGTTAACCTTTCACTACCACACTACAAATGGTTAACCCGTTCACTACCACACTACACAAGGTTAACCGTTTCACTACCACACTACAGAAGGTTACCCTTTCACTACCACACTACAGAAGATTAACCCTTTCACTACCACACTACACAGGGTTAACCCTTTCACTACCACACTACACAATGTTAACCCTTTCACTACCACACTACAGAAGATTAACCCTTTCACTACCACACTACACAGGGTTAACCCTTTCACTACCACACTACACAATGTTAACCCTTTCACTACCACACTACACAGGGTTAACCCGTTCACTACCACACTACAGAAGGTTAACCCTTTCACTACCACACTACACAGGGTTAACCCTTTCACTACCACACTACACAATGTTAACCCTTTTACTACCACACTACACAGGGTTAACCCTTTCACTACCACACTACAGAAGGGTTAACCCTTTCACTACCACACTAGACGGGTAACCCTTTCACTACCACACTACAGAAGGTTAACCCTTTCACTACCACACTAGACGGTTAACCCTTTCACTACCTGCCAATCATGTCAGCCTTCTCTGCCTCGACCCCTCTGGGTGGGTTTTTTTTGATGGAGGCTTTGTCATGGTGATCAACAACGCCAGCATACGCCCCTTCCGCCGGGGGGCTGTTTTCAGCTGACTCCTTTGGCGCCTGTCTCGTCCGCAGTGCTCCAGGCTCAGGTTACAGCCTGCTGCCTGGTTTTCCCCGGTGCGCTGCCTGCTTCCGTTGGTTAACCTTTTTGAGTGCTTACGGCCATGCTGACTGCCTGTTCTGCAGGGTCAGTGTGCCAGGCGGTGTGCTATTGGGGGGAAAGGGCCCGCTCTTGGAGGGGCCTTATCCGAATACGCTGGCGATGTGGGGGGCGGTGTCACTGAGTGACCGCCTGGTGGGGTCTTGATGCCTGTCGTCATTGACCTCTCCGGGCCCCCTTTTTCCGGGGGATCCAGTCCCTTCGGTGGGTCTGGGTCTTCCTTCGCGCTCCGCTGCTACAGCCTTGCCACAGGGTTGGGTTTGCTCTTGACCCCGTGGTTTTGGGGGCAGTAACGAGGTTGTTCCTTCCGTTCGTTCCCTGGTGGCATGCGGGTTGTGCGTGTGTGTAGTCGTGGGGTCAAGCCACGGTCTGCTCACCCTGTGCGTTGGGTTGCTTGAGTTCCTCTTCGCACGGTCGGATCCGTCTCCCTCCCGTAAGCCTCCAGTAGGGGGGGTATCCTCCATTAGGGAGGGTCGGGGGGGGCTCGGTCCTCCCCGGTCTGATGGTTGTGGGGGGCCTCAGCGGGTGTATTTGTCGGGCTATGGCTCTCGCTCAGCCTCCCTTGTGCAGTATGATGCTGAGCGAGATCCATAACGAAATAGAACGTACGGTTATGTATATAACCAAGTTCTATGAGTTATGGTGACGCTCAGCATCAGACGCCGCTGCGGCCCTTGATCTCGCCTTGTGGTGAAAGTTTGGGAAGGAGGCGAGTAGGTGACCACACACCTGCTTATGAAGGTAAGCAGATGGGGGTGTGGCCAGACGAATATTGGGATGTAAAGGTAGGTACATGGTGGAATTTTTTATTCAGTGCGCGTGCACGTAGTGAAGTACAGTGCAGTATGATGCTGAACATCACCATAACTCATAGAACTTGGTTATATACATAACCTTACGTTAACACTTTCACTACCACACTACAGGTTAACCTTTCACTACCACAGTACAAAGGGTTTACCCTTTTACTACCACACTACAGATGGTTAACCCTTTCACTACCACACTACAGATGGTTAACCCTTTCACTACCACACTAGATGGTTAACCCTTTCACTACCACACTACAAAAGGTTAACCCGTTCACTACCACACTACAGAAGGTTAACCCTTTCACTACCACACTACACAGGGTTAACCCTTTCACTACCACACTACACAATGTTAACCCTTTTACTACCACACAGGGTTAACCCTTTCACTACCACACTACAGAAGGGTTAACCCATTCACTACCACACTAGACGGTTAACCCTTTCACTACCACACTACAGAAGGTTAACCTTTCACTACCACACTACACAGGGTTAACCCGTTCACTACCACACTACAGGTTAACCTTTCACTACCACAGTACAAAGGGTTTACCCTTTTACTACCACACTACAGATGGTTAACCCTTTCACTACCAACTACAAAGGGTTAACCCTTTCACTACCACACTAGACGGTTAACCCTTTCACTACCACACTACAGATGGTTAACCCTTTCACTACAACACTAGACGGTTAACCCTTTCACTACCACACTACAGGTTACCCTTTCACTACCACACTACACAGGGTTAACCCGTTCACTACCACACTACAGAAGGTTAATCATTTCACTACCACACTACAAAAGGTTAACCCTTTCACTACCACACTACACAGGGTTAACCCTTTCACTACCACACTACACAGGGTTAACCCTTTCACTACCACACTACACAATGTTAACCCTTTTACTACCACACTACACAGGGTTAACCCTTTCACTACCACACTAGACGGTTAACCCTTTCACTACCACACTACAGAAGGTTAACCTTTCACTAACACACTACAAAGGGTTAACACTTTCACTACCACACTACAGAAGGTTAACCTTTCACTACCACACTACAAAGGGTTAACACTTTCACTACCACACTACACAGGGTTAACCCGTTCACTACCATTCATTTGTTTAAACTTGATTTGAACTCAAGAGTCAACTGAGCGGGACCCTCATTTTCAATGATGGCAAGTTTACATGATCATCAAACAAATCTAAACACATACACAAATCCAAACAATACACAATACACAATACAACAAGTCCCCCAATACACAATGGGGGACCCTGATGGAAACAAGACAAACGTCTTTCTCAGGTCTGCATCCCCTTAACAATTGTATGTATTGAGCCGTACTGTATTGTACCCATTCTGCAATCTGTTAAATAAAGTTTTCATTCATTCACCCTCTATATACTTACTTATACACCTGCATATAACCCATAGCTCTCTATGATAGCATGTAAATAATGCTGTATACCAAATATATGTATATATTTATTCTCACCGCATATGTATCTATCCACACCTGTCTGTATTTACCTGCACATAGTCCTTTTACATATCTGTAGATACTAGATCTATATCTGTACATATCCTACTCTTACTAGTTACGCTGCGGGCCAGTATGACTACTACCATACTGTCTTTACACCTGTATCACTGTACATTATTATACTACAACTCATACATCTGATTAGCACTACAGTAGTACTAATTTATATATTTTATACCCAGTTTAATCAGCTGTAGCTACATTGTATATTGCTGTTGCACTGCTGCATTTGCACTCTGGTTTGATGCCAAACCTGTTTTCCTTGTACTGTACGACACATTTTAATCTGATCTAATCTAATCATCTGTTGTCAAAAATAAAACACAACACACACCAACATAAAACGTACCAACATGTTCTGTGTCTCGAGAACTTGGCGCTAGTTTCACTGCCACTGTAAAAGTTATGTATTGCCATACCATGTATTGTATTTAAATACCATGGTATAATCTAGGGCTGTCCCCGACTAAGGATTTGGATAGTCGACTTTGATTGGCAGAAATGTGCCGATAGTCGACTGGTAGTATGTACACAATTTTTTTTTTCTAATAAAATTATTATTATTTATTTTTTCATTCCATTTGGGCTGTGGGGGTTGCTTAACACTTTGGATGCCACTGGTGAACATGGTAAAACATGGTTGAATGCCAGCACCCACTTCAATGATAGCGTTGTGAACGCATAATCTATGTCTATGGCTATGTGTCTAATCTGGCCGTCGCTTATCAATGACTTGTTTGCAGTCAACATTGTCGAAACAGATTGTTTTTTAATCGGTTAATTTCCATTTTATACCATTTAGAAAACCCCTTGTTTTCTTGAAAGTTTCAGGAAAATATAAAGATTCCGTGATAAACGGCATTTACTGGAATATTCTGGAATACACAAAAAACATTGTCATTTTTCGGCCTATTTATGAATAGTTTTCAAATAAACGCTAAATTATCGATAGTATATGTGTACTTCTGCACGCTAGAGAAGCGAGCTGAAAAATCTATTCTCTCATTTCCTGATCAGCGCGCACACACACACACACACACACACACACACACACACACACACACATAGGGCAAACACTGATATCTCTGTGAAAACAGATCCGATTATCCTAAGACTGGTAAAATAGATTCCTTACCTCAGATCAGATATTCTCCAAAAAGATTATTCCAATTCCTGATCGCCATTCCAAATATCGATCGCGTTTATTGATTCAGCGCTGGGTACTGTAAATATGTATTCCACGCTGTTTTCCGGCTCGGCAATCACTTCGATCTCTTCGGATGGCTTGCCGGATAAGTAAAATGAGGAAACTGGATCCCCCCCCCCCCCCCCCCATCAGTCTAATCCAATGGGGTGCAGTTACACAGGGATGGACGATAAGGGGCGGTATTTTCCCAATGGAGCTCAGAGAGAGGTTGCTGCACTAACGTGAGGCTAGATTGATGAAATATGAATTCAAATCGCTAATAAAAAATAAACGACAAACAAACGCTATATAGCGTTGCTGGCATTCAACGGTCGGCATGAACTAACGACATATAGCGTTGTTGGCACTCAAAGTGTTAATGTCTGAAGGAGTCGACTGAAGGCTTCTTGTCCTCTGCAAAAGCATGCAATTGGTCCACTGATGGATACATCTTGATATTGTCTAGTCTAGTGTGTTCATTAGATGGGTGAAATCCTCTTTCAGTGCCTCTGTGCCCATTTTCTTAGGCAGTTAGCCTTGCTGGTATGCACGCCATTAGCGTTAGCCACGCTTCTAGGCCTCTTTGCTTATGGAAAGAATGATTTTGCATTCGGCTAAGAGGTTGGAAGTCGACTACGGCTCCTTTCGATCGATTAGTCGACTATTCTACTAATCGTGGGTCAGCCCTAGTCCAATTTAAACCATGATACTGTTGGTTGTAACGTTTGGAGTTTTGCTCTCCTCAGGGAGCAAAGCCCTAGCGTTACCTGATGGTAATTAACCTGTCTATCTGCCCTGATTGCATTCATTGGCACCTGGTGTGTCTAGTTAGGTTGGCTTTATATGCTCTTCCTGGTTACTATTGAGACTGTCAGTCGATCACTGAACCTACCCGTGAGTACATAGTTGTGAGTAAACGCTTATCGCTCCTGCCATGGAAGATAAGTTAGTTTGTCGTTTATAGTATTTACCATGCCTTGCATTATCACTTTGTATAACGTTTTCATGTGCTTATGTAGTACCGTCGCCCGACGTGTTGTTTTGTGCCATGTTTTGGAGACAGTGTTTTCTCCCCTTTGCTTTCCCAATTTTTGCTATACAGTTCAGTTTATATCTTTGTGCAATAACGTGTTTTGGAGACTCGTTTTCTCCCCTTTACTTTCCCTCTTTTGGAGGCAAAATTATTCTCCCATTTTGTTTGTGCGCCGTATGCCTTTTGATATCCAAACAATAAATAAGTACCCTTTTGTTTGAGAATCGACACCTGCCTCTCGTCTATCCGTTCTGCACTGCACCTGGGTCCAACACATCGTAACAGTTGGTCAGTGGTTCCCAAGTGTGGGGCATGACCCCCTAATGGGGCGCGGAGGTACTGCAGGTGGGACGCGAAAAGAAAATCAAGAATAATATTAATTTAGCCCACCAAAACTGATAAACGCCAATGTCAAGAAAAATTTACTGATTGTCATGTGTTATTCTTTATACAGAGCACATTCACGTGCACGTGGCGTCATTAGCGTGCGTGCAAGCAGTTTTGATAACACTGGTTAGGTTTAGGCCCTCATCTAAGAGAGGTTAAGGTTAGAGTGACAGTCAGGGCTGGTAATCCTTCCTGTAACAAAGCAACATAGGCCCTCAACCATAGAGGTTAGGTTTAGGGAAGTATTTTACTGTATTGTACCCATTCTGCAATCTGTTAATAAAGTTTTCAATCAATCAATTCCTGGCCGCGACCCTCTCTCCAACCACACGTCTCAACCGAGCTTGGTCAAGGGGGAGGGGCTAGGCCCAATGTGGAGTGACGCTAGCGCTAACTTCTGTACTCTCCGCCAATCAGGGCGCGCCTGCCACAGCGTCTAGTGAGGGGCTCGCTCCGTGGTTGCAGCTGGAGGCTACTCTCCATCTCTATGCCCTTTACCAATTTCCCTCAAGGACCCATAAAGTCCGCCATATTGGATTTTCCACCATCTTGGATTTGATGTAAAACACATTTTGACATATCCTCCTAAACCGTAGGTCCGATTACTACCAGATCTGCTGTGAATCCCTATTGGATGAAGCTTATTAAAGTTAGTATAAGGATTGTTGATATCTTTTTTAGTTTTGAAGATTTGCAGGATATGTCCACATAACTACCGGAAACATACCCTGGAAATCTCATTCAAATTGACGACTAGGTGGCACTACAAATGCACAAAATGTACGTGGCATAACACAAAACGGACTATAAATCAAAGGTTTTAGTCCAATTACAAAATTTGCAGGACATGTTTCATAACACTGCTGACCTGTATGTATGAACTTATTTTGCAATCTTGATGGTCAATATTGGATTGAAACCCGCAGATCGCCGCATGCGGCTATATTTCTTTTAACTTTTTTACTGTATGAAGCACAATCTCAGGAGGCTTACAGAACCAAGCATTTCACTGTAATGTACATGTAGGCCTACATTATATGTGACAAATAAAACAAAACTTGAACCGTAGTTTCATGAAAAAAACACACCAACAATGTGACATGTCACTATTGAAAACAATGAAACGTGCACTATCGTCATCGTTTTTCAAAATGTACACTTTATTTTAAACAAAAGTACAAAAACAAATGTCCGATATTTACAATACTTGCATGGCAATTTTCACTCTCTTTGGTCATTCTTCCAATTTGATGGTTTTACACGAGCAGCAGCTTGATAGTCTGACATAATACATGGTGAATCTAATATTCAACCTACAGATGGATTCCATAATGTCTGCAAGTTATTGTTATCAATTACTTTTAATCTAAGACATGAATTATGTGTCAATTCTTAATTTTACCTAGCAGGTATTCTAATCGTCAACAATATAAATAGCAAGAAGAACAAATAAAATCACATAATTCACAAATACATCCGGGTCTGATATATTTTCAGCTTTTTCGAAAATGCTCACAGACCCCCCCCCCCCCCCCCTGACCAAGAACTGTGAAGTGTACAACTGGGTATCTCTTTACATTTCATTGTACATGGCATGAAAACACAAAGTCTAGTGCACCATGTACAGCCGAGACAATAACAGGTAGATTTTCTAAATAAGTATCTTAATACCTGATGCAACCTGCCACTGTCTCTACATCCAATCCGATGAGCGGAAATGCATACCTCACGTTCCAAACATGGGCAGCGTTTTGCCACGAGAGCTGAAAATTTCACTTGAACGTGGCGCATTTATCGTTAGACTCGATAGGCAAAAAACAAAGCGAAACCTTTCCAGTCCACAATAAGGTTTTCATTGAAAAAAAAAAACAAGGTTTGGAAAGAAGGAACTCTGCGTGACGCCATCTCTACACTTAAGCAAGCACCGGAAAAACAAATAAAAACAGATTAGTTTCACATCCTTTTTGAAAATCTACTCGTCGTGTCAACGAGAGTGGTTTTGCGTCCAAGCTACGTGTGTGGGTGCGAGAGACGAGCGCGAACTGATACTTTATAAAGATGTACAGACGGACAAACGAAACAAAACAAAACAACGAGGATCATGTGACATCAAATAACTTGTGCGGCACATCTTCGGTGTCCTGCTGTGCTCGGGGGATACGTGCTGTATGACTCATACATCATCATATTTACTATCTATATCTAAAGTAGAGTAGAACTACATACCCTTAGCCCTTTCAGTAACTTCACCTCCATTCCCAAACATGTCAACGGATGGGCGAACAAAACCGAAATGTGTGCAAAACAAATAAACGCAGAACGAATCGCGTCGACTTGTGATGCTATGAAATGAAGATGTTTTTTTTTATGACAGTGACGTATGTCCCTTTGATCCTCCTCCTGTTGCGTCGAGAGGTCAACGAGAGGTCATGACTACATGTAGGCCTACTACACACCCTGACGGCAAAGGCAACTGGTCCAGTAGTAGCTAACTCTTACCACTAGTGACTACAACAAAACAGAATGTCTCCACTGCCGCTTTTTCACATTCCTTCCCATATCCTCTCAACCCGAATTTGAAACCATATTTAATAATCGGCAAATGTACACATGGATCCCAAGTTCAGACAAGTTATGTACAACAAATATTCATTTTTTTTTAAGGAAGGGGGACAAAGCTTATGCTTTTTAGGTGTAATTCTCCCTGAATCCAAATGGTCTTCATCCAAATCAATGCCCATTTTCTTTTTTTCTTCTCTCTCACAGGACCAGGATGGATAGAGGTGCTTCCTCCTCACTGTAGGGGAAAGAAGCAACACCTCATTAGGAACATTGTTTACACGAGCATACCCAATAACCAGTAATAAATCACAACAACTGAAAGAATAGCTCGAAAACACAGCGGCTTCGTTTGCTTTCTACCTTTCTCCGTCCTGCAGATGGCGCTGTTTCTTTACACCTCTGCCTTCTGGCTGTTAGTGTTAGTGTTCTCCTCCACCTTCTCTTCCAGCTTCTTCTCCTCCTCAGAAGATCCGTCCTCCTTCTCGTTAGTTTTCCAGCTTCCTTGCCTTTTTAGAATGAAACACATGAGTTACTAGGTGAGCAATGCATTATTTAAGCGAGAATGCCGCCCATTTTAAGAACTCCAATGTGTTATTCCCGCCCTGTGACAGTTCAGTCACTCTCTCTTAAAGCCAGAGCAGAGCAGAGAGTGAAACCTTGGATTTGAGACGTCATCTGTGAGGTAATTTATAGGCCTGCTGCCACCTCAACCCTTAAATCCCTGGACTCTGTATATTGCTCTGCCCTAAGATTCATCACTGAGTGATGATAGATACGACACTCATCGCTGTGTCCTTTATGAGAAGGTTGGTTGCTCCTCTCTGATGGAGAGGCGCAACCAACACTGGTATTTGTTCATTTTTAAAGCCCTTATTGGTAAGCTATCTTCTTACACTACATCATTCGTGGAATGGAATGTTGGAACCTATGGAACCCATTCTAATGACTGGCTGGTCCTTAAGGTCCCCAGAGTTTGCTCGGAACAGGGTAAATCTGCATTTTGCTATGATGCCCCTCTAGCTCATGGAATGATGAACTCCAACAGTCCTTAAAGCTTGAGATTCTCCCCTCTTTTGCAGAGTTTAAAACCTTGATCTCCAACCTTTGTCAATCAAGTTGTTCGTGTTTTAATTGATTTGTTATCCTTACTTTTGTCTCGCCTAGTAGTCTCAATGTTATGATTTTATATGCCTTTTTTTTCCCGCTTATTTCTGTATGTACACTCGACGTGACTGTAAATGAGGGAAACCTCAGTTGCCTTTCGAGTTTAAAGGTTTGGAATGAAATCTGGATGTAAATTGGACTTTGTGGAGCTATAAAATGTTCTCATACCATATTGGGTTTATATTCCAGTATTGCTAACCAGTCTGAACCAGAATTTAAACCTCATTGGGGCGTAAAGGCTCACCCCAGCATTTCTTTGGGCCCACAAAGTCACTGCTCCATTCATTGTTTATGGAGCTGCCCCATATGAGATATGCAAATTCTTAAAATGGGTATATAAAGTATTCTGCGTCATACATCTACATGCCATTATAGAACAAGGTGCTGAGAAATGTTGATGTTGATTTCTTACTTGGATTTCTTCATGTATATGAAGTACGCCAGGCCCACGACCACAGTGGCGAGGAGCAGGCCAACCACGACACCAACCACCACCTTGGTCTGATCATTGCCGTCCGAGCTTGCTGCCACACAGAGACAAGAGAACAATCAAGAGACCTGGAGAGAACTTACAGTATTTATTCTTTACCTTTTCTCCCTTCCCGCCCAATTTAGACATTATTCCAATTCTCCCCCCGGTCATTATCGCTATCCTCCGTCGGTCTGGGGAGGGTGTGTAGACTACCACGTGGCTCCTCCGACACAAGTGGAGTCGCCAGCCGCCTCTTTTCACCTGACAGCGAGGAGTTTCACTGGGAGAGCCGCGGTTCATGCTATCTCCCCCAGATCCCCTCCCTGCTGAACAGGCGCCCCGACTGACCAGTAGGAGACGCTGTTGCAACGACCAGGACACACACCCCACCGGCTTCCCACCCGCGAACACCGCCAATCATGTTCCAACTGGGGACGACTGACCAAGCCGGAGGTACCGCTGCCTCGGGAATTGGACCCGGGTCTCTGGCGGTGGTAGGCGGGTGCTTAGACCTCGACGCTACCCAGCTGCACCCCCAGAATCAGTACATCTCAATAGAGGGCAATGAAAAGCAACATGACTTCCAGTACATTCATTAATGGATGGACACACACACACACACACACACATAGTTTGCAAATGACTATGAATCGTACAATTGATTAATGTACAAACCAAAAGAAAAAGATAATGTTTCACTAGCCTGTTTCATGTTTCATTAAGAATGATGTATGCATGGACAACATTGAGATATTTTGTCAGGATGCTGGTAGCTTCATTCCTCTTGCCCCTCTATACTTTTACTGTATTGCTCTCACGTTTCAAGGCAGCCGTGTGTGAACGACAGCTATTCCCTAGTCTTCTCCTGACTGCTTTTCATATTGAGATTCAATAGAGGGAGAGATCCTAGGTGGTGGTGGTGGTGGTGGTAAAACTCAACCTTTCAATATAATCTAAATCTAAATATATATGGAGACTTGTCTCTGCAGTACTTAAGTCCCTACTCATCCCCCTCCCCTTTGATAGAGGAAAGTGCACATAGAAGACTGTTACAACTTACCTTGTTTATCCACTCTCACCTCCTCAAATACTGAAATCAGATATAAAATAACATTAACCAACCAAGAAGACAAAAGTCATAAGGTGGGAGTGCTCTAAGGGCTCCGTAGAGTAAATGTCTATAGACTCCTCAGGCAAGGAGAGATAAGAAGAGATAAGACACGACTAAAACGTATCTGTATAACATAGAAGAATTCTTCAGGTATGGTTTTGACCTTGCAGGGTCTATCTCGGGGTGTGAGGAAGAAGACTCTGTGAGGTTGAAACTGCTCTGCGTTTATTATTTCTTTTTACTTGATATGCCCAATTAATAAAGGCTAATGGCTCTTTCGGATGCGACAGGCTAAGGGCACTGAGGGTGAGCACTGCATGGCGTGACGAATCCCCACTAGAAACGAAAGGTAGCCAGCCAGGCAGAGGACGAAAGGTTGATACTGGCACTATCACAATTTAGTGTTTTATTTATTTTTTTACAAACACCATCTATCGTTATACTCTTCTCCTGAAAAACCCTGCCTATGTCGCCATCTCCTCCATGACATCTAGTCAAGACGGTTCAGCGGCGAGCGCACCTCAGACCGCATGCTACCTGAAACCCTGTCACGTCTTCCTGCTCTGCACGCGAGAGAATGCCTGAAGAATCCTTCTACGTTATTAAAAAAGACAGGAAAGTTGTTGTTGGGACAAACGATTCGACAGGCTACGCTACGTGATGCTTTCGAAGAAGACTAGTACTCGTAAAGACTATTTCCCCATGCAGATGAAGAGTGCGATTCGGAGAGGAAAAGGATAGAGCCCAGCATCCCGGCAAACAGACCACAAGTGAAGGGGGGAGAGAACAGTGAAACACAGTCCCAAAAAACGTGAGGATGAGAGGTGAGCCACGAGCGACAGCATGGTACAGTTTCAGAGGAAGTCGTAACCCCGGTGCCATGAACATGCATGGAATACTACATTCTATGCTGTAGTTAGTTAGTACATTTTATTTTTATTTTTTAGTTAGTACATTTTACGTTCCGAGTTCCGTCTTGTGAAATGTCTGTCATCATGCAGACGGTGAGTTTGTTAGCAGAGGATAAAAAAGGGGATTAGTGAGTTTTACAGGGGGAGGAGTAGGGGCTGGCAGGGCTGCTCCACCACCACGCTGTACTTACGGGACGACACGTTTATGCCCATGGTCTCCTGGCCGAAGTCGTTGTACACCGTGCAGTTGACGGTGAGGTTCATCCGAGGCACGACGGTGATCTTGTGTGTAATCCTGCCGTTGGCGAAGGAGCTCTCCTCGGGCTGAAAGAAGAATACACAACTGTTAGTATGTTGGCCAGTTCAACACAGCTACTGGGACAGTTTATAGGAGTTATTATGTAATGTTATTTCATTTCAAACCTTTAATTAAACTTGAAAGGCAACTGAGGTTTCCCTCATTTACGGTCATGCCGAGTGTACATACAGAAATAAGCATATAAAATCACACAGCATATAAAATCACAACAAGATGAGGCAAAAAGGATGACAAATACATTAAAACATGTACAACTTTTGATTGACAAAGGTTGGAGATCAAGGTTTTAAACTCTGCAACAGAGGGGACGATCTCTGGCTTTGAGGACTGTTGGGAGTTAATTTCATGAGCTAGAGGGGCATCATCATAGAAAAATGCAGTTTTACCCTGTTCCGAGCAAACTCGAGGGATCCTAAGGATTATTTAAGGTGACTTAAGGTTATACTGTATGTGATAATACTGAGCTTGGACGCTATCGCACAATAAATAGTCACACAGTCGTTAGATGTCAAGACAATCAGCAGTGAATAGGTAACGTGACTAAACTTGCACGGTAAGTGTAAATACAATGCCCCACCACTAGGGGGCGTTGTTGTGTTTGCGTGCGTCTCAGCTCTCTGTTGACAAAGAGTGTGTGTGAGCCTTTGGGACATGGATGCTGAGGACCCCGGAGGAAAACGCCAGACAAAGAAAACAACCTGGCGACACCCTTTTCACAGTATTTAAGATGGTGTTGTCAGTTTTGTAATAGCCCTCGCTGAGCTTTGATTTGAGTTATTATTGTGTTCTCCCTGAACAAGCTTTGGACAATGTCCCACCATACAATGCAAGGTGAAGAATACAGTTCCAATGAACTGTGCAATTGTCTGTCAAATTGTCAGTAGACAATGTATGAGGAGTGTATTCATTTTGCAGCGGTTAAGGCATACACTCGGAGGCATTTCTGTACACATACTGTATAACTACACCCCCACACACACACACGCACACTGGCGTGAGACGATACGAGTAACTCGCGATACGATACTGTGACGAATTTGACCCTCGATAACGATAATATCACAATACACAATCTGCGATAATCTAGTATATATATTGCAAGGCAAGGCGTTTCATTTACGATATCTGTGTTTGTAAATGACGAAGTAAAAAGACCCATAATAAGGCACAAAGCAGGAATTATGTATTTATTCACAGAATCGACATGAAAGCTCATCAGATTCTTTAGTGTGCATCACAAACTGGCCAACTGTACATGAAACAATGTACAACGAATCGCCTCTTTAAAAGAACACGCCAACATTTTGGGAAATGAGCTTATCCTTTAACACACACTGACCGTAGCTTGATTATTAATTAGTAATTATGTCCCAGACGGAAAACTTTGTTACCATCTGCAATAGAACAGTACATACGTCATCTGTTTTATCGAATAAGATACCGTTTTCAGTCTGTTCACCTCATTCCAATCATTTTCATTGCAGTAAAATGGGATTGTCAAGCAAAAAATATATATATATCGATACTTGGTGCCAGTCTGTCGATAACGTGGCACAAGAGGAAGTATATGACGATATATTGTATTGTAGTATCGATTTGTTGTCGCACCCCTAATACACACACACACACACACACACACACACACACACACACACACACACACACACACACACACACACACACACACACACGCACACACATACACACACACAGCCTTCCTACAAAGACATTTAGGCCGCGGCTACATTGATCCGTCACTCCGAAATCTGATGGAAGACATTACTGTCCATTTGTTTATCAAATTAGAACGTAATGGTGCCATTGCAGAAAACAACAGCTTTGCAGACAATACCGTATCTCCGTATCTCCGTCGGTTCCAAAAGTTCACCCTGTCCATCAAAACGGACACAAATCTGGGCGGAGACCGACGGACACGGCAGTCGAGAGACCCCGTCCGACGAATCAAAAGCAGACGCAGACGGACAGACACAACGGGTCAATGTGGCTGCGGCCTGGCGGTAAACCTCAGATTTAGAATCCTCTGGCTACCTGAAAGATTCCAATAAAAAGAGGCTTAAATGGAACTCCCTTATAAGGTCAGGTTGTGTCTTCATATCTAAAAAAAATAAAAATCTAAAAAAATCATAGTTCTTTTGGGGTTCTTTGTGGGGGAAACAGTACCGTCTACAACAAGAAGAAAAAACAACAACTCCCAATTGAGTTTGTAAATGGTTCTCATTTTCCTTTCGCAGACTCCTTAATGGTGACACAGAGCGCCCAGCGCTTCCATATAACTGTGGAATTCGTTTTTCTGCGGTTCACCAGTGGCTATAGAGAAATGGCTCTTAATGGTTCTGTCTCTCTCCTCTCTCTCCCTGTTTCACTTTCTCTCTGTCTCTCTCCTCTCTCTCACTCTCTCTCTGTCTCTCTGTTTCCCTCTGTATCTCTCCCTCTCTCTCTCTGTCTCTATCTCTCTCTGTATCTCTCCCTCTCTCTGTATTTCTCTCTCTCTGTTTCCATTTGAATCTCTCCCTCTCTCTCTGTCTGTTTCTCCTTCGCTCTGTCTCTCTTTCTCTCCCTCTCTGTATTTCTCTCTCTCTGTCTCTCTCTCTCTCTGTTTACATCTGTCTCTCTGTATCTCTCTCTCTCTCTCTCTCTCTCCCTCTCTGTCTCTCTCTCTGTCTCCCCCCTCTCTCTACAGTCGTTGCTTGCTTGTCATGAAAGAAAGAAAGAAGTGTGTGCCTGCTGCAGATAGGAGCAGCATGTCCGTCCTGGACATGTTATAAACCTTCACCAGATGCCCCCTTGGCCTTTTGAGACACGGCCCACATATGGCACTGTTAAATTGCCACACACACACATATATATATATCTATTATATATCTCTTTTTTTTCAGACACCAACCCATAACTAAGTGAGCCATCGTGCATATAATTTTAAGGCTTGGAGCTAGCTACACATTAAAATTAACTGCCTGGGTGGGCAATGTTTTATGACTGTAGAGAGAGGACAAGGACAAGGAGCTGTTTTCTTTACAACTTTTTCAACCAGTCAAAGAATCAAAGCAACACTATTTGGTGCCGTTAAAGGGTAAGTTCAAAACGTTGGACCCCTAGCACCCTATGTCCTACTTCTACCAACGACGGCGTCGATTGGAATGTGCTCACGCTGTTCTTCATACTGGATACCAAGGGCTCCAGCTAGCTATGCTACAGAACTGATGTAAAGTTAACCTGGCCGCGCTTCAGTCTGTACAAGCTACGGAAATAAACGCTGAAACCTACCCCACGGTGCACCCAAAGCAAGGACGTTTGCTTTTGATGATTAAGTGCCTTTTTAACAGCACTAACTGTACATTGTTATTCTTGGCTAGCTAAGGAGGAGCGGGGGGTGTCTGTCCAGTATGAAGTACAGCATGGATTGTGCTGGGAAAGTTTCATACAAGAAAGGACTCTTTGACAACGCCATTGATGAGACGGAAAATCGAGCTACATTGAGCCAAACTTCTGAACTTACCCTTTAAGCATCTCTCCTTAGAGTGTAACAAATCTGGGAAATGGGGAGAATTGTGAAAAGCCCTGTGTACTGAAGGGTGTACTGAAGGGCGTAGGAATGATGATCAAGGGCCCTCAGAGAGTCTGGACAAAAGGTTTGTTTTTAAAAAGTTTTGAGTTTTCCTGTGCAGGCTATAACATTTCTTTCTTTTATGACAAGACTTTAAACATAGGGGCGGTTTTTTAACGTGTGGTAATAACATTGCTGTCATTATGTCCACTATGGATGATACGTATCTGCATCATTGTGTACCATTCACGTCCCCTTTTTCAACGATTGGGCACTTGATTCAATGATTGGCATAAACATAATTACAAAAAGGAAAAAATCAACACTATCAACAACACCCCTGACTATTATAGTGATAACAGCAGAAAGGCAGGTGGCTTTGACTTAGGCTAATTCAAGTCATTTCCTTTCACAGTTATTAGTGTTATAGTGCATTCACATGTGCGATGCAAAGACAAATATTGTTTCGTGTTAACCGTGTCAGTTTGACAGCTGATAACCAGGTGCGAGGACATGCGTTTGATGTCAACAGTATAGTGATGGGACCGTTTCTAATCTAAACGTTACCTACTCAGTATGCCACAGAGCGCTCACACTGTAGCGCCCTATTTCCTATTCATTTTGAGCATAATGCCCACATTTTCTCCATCACATTCAAGTTAGTTATTCATTTATATGTGCTATTTATGAGAGGGCTAACTTGTTGCAAAATAATAATGATAATAATAATAGCCTCATTAAAATACTATTGTTGCTTCGGTTGTTTTCAGCGTTTTATGTGCATAATCTGTTATTTAGTTTGAAATGTTCGTTGAAATAAGTAGATTTTTCGTTTTTGTTCATTTATTAAGTTAATATAAAACCATATAGTCACATTTTAGAATACAATAGAATAGAATTTTAGAATACAACTAGAAACACTGTCTTGGCCTGCTTCTAAGTTCAGTGACCCCGACTTTGGGAACCACTGCCCTAGAGCAAAGACATGGCCGGTTAACCTTCGGGAGAGGTGTTAGTTGGACAATGCCTAGGCTAACCGGCCATGTCCGCTTCCATTAATTGTGCTAAGCTAGGCTAACGTGCAGCCAGATAGCTTTCTACTGAACGCACAGAGAGGAAACTGGTATCTATCTTCTTGTCTCTCCCTGGAGAAGACGGTAAGCTAATTTCCCCAAATGTTGGCGTGTTCTTTTAACAGGCTTGATGTTCTCCAGCAGGCAGCCGTCCGTTTTGCCACTGGTGCACCCTTTTAATTGGCTTCTACTTATCTGCAAGACTCTTCTAGGAAAGACACCTCAATTCCTCTCCAGCCTCCCGTGCCTTTCCCATAACAGCTACCACCTGAGGTCCAGTGATCTCATTACTCCATCTATTCCCAAGGCCCGCACTGTCTCTGGCCAGAATCCCTTTTTCGTTTAGCCGCAGCAAATGACTGGAACTCTCTCCAAAACTCCCTTAAACTTTCATCTCTTCCATCATTCCATGTGTTTAACCCTTTCACTGCCACACGACAGAAGGTTAACCCGTTACTATCACACAACCGATGGTCGTGTGGCAGTGAAAGGGTTAACCGGCTGTTGTGTGTCAGTGAAAGGGTTGTTAACCTTCTGTGAATTGTCGCAGTGAAAGGGTTAACCGTTTGGTAGTGCGGCAGTGAAAGGGTTAAGCCGAAACGGCAACACTCCCTAGCTGACTATTGATTTCCCTTCTCCTCTCTCTATATATCACTAGTAGTTATTTAGGCTGTTTTTATTTATTTATTATTTTATTTTATTTTTTATTATTATTTATTTAGTACTTCTGCTGGGGCGCCTTGCCAGGTCATCATTGTTCTCAATTGATCTTCCTGGTAAGATAAAGGTCACTATTATTAAAATTAAGTCAACGCTGTTTTACTGAACAAAGTAGTGCTGGTCCGTGACAGTAGGACATGTGCAATAACTAGGGAGGAAACCGGTGTCACTTCCTGTGATTAGGAGGCATGATTATCTGCATGATGCCTCCATCAACATAGTGTAAGTTCCTCATGAAAATGTTGATCTCTGGCTGTGTTAGGTTTTTTCTATAAAAACAAGCATCTCGTGTTTTTCTGAATGGATGTACATTTAAAAAAGCTGTGTCAATAAAATAATCTGAATCTGAAACAGCATACAAAAATGTAAATGTGTCTGGCAGTCAATGTGAGCATGACACATTACGACACATTACAACACATGACGACACACTAAGACACATTATGACACACTATGACACATTATGACACACTATGACACATTACGACACACTATGACACACTATGACACATTATGACACACTATGACACATTACGACACACTAAGACACACTATGACACATTATGACACACTATGACACATTATGACACACTATGACACACTATGACACACTATGACACATTATGACACACTATGACACATTATGACACACTATGACACACTATGACACACTATGACACATTATGACACACTATGACACACTACAACACATTATGACACACTATGACACACTATGACACACTATGACACACTATGACACATTATGACACACTATGACACACTACAACACATTACGACACACTAAGACACACTATGACACACTATGACACACTATGACACACTATGACACATTATGACACACTATGACACACTACAACACACTAAGACACACTATGACACACTATGACACACTATGACACACTAAGACACACTATGACACATTATGACACACTATGACACATTATGACACACACTATGACCTACCGAGCTGCCGTTGATGCTCCAGTACACGGCTGGCTTCGGGGAACCTTCCGCCTCGCAGATCAGCACCTCGCCGTCCTCCCCGCGCTGCTTGCTCAGTCGCTTGATGGCCGGAGCACCTGCAAGAAGACGTACCTCCTCAGCTACGTCAAATTAAGAGAATGATCACATGATCACACACCACACCACGCGGAGACGGAGTGGACAGAGCGACGTCTTGGGCTCCGGTGGCGACTTGGATCTGTGAGAGTTTATAGTTCTGATATAACAGATATATCTGCTGAAAAACAGAAATCCTCTTACAAATATCTGTTTATTTTTCAATTTTGAAGAACAAATCTGTAAAAAAAATCTAATAGTAAAGTTGTATAGAAAAAATTATATAATAAAAAAAATATATATATATAATAATATGTATATATAAATATAATAATACATCCATAGGACATGTAGCCCTAGGACAGACCACTGGGATTTCAATTACAGTATGTCCCCATCCAAGATGACAGAAATGATGAAAGAAATGCTCACCTTTGATGACCAGCTTAAAAGTATCTTTTTGGCTCAGAGCTCCCATGGTCACTTCACACTCATAGAGGCCAGAATCAGAAAATGTCAGCTTGTCAAACTTGGGCTCCTTGTTTATCTTGACACCGTCCTGATCAAATAAGAAAGGTATCGAGAACATAATTAAAAACACAGAAACATTCCATCTTCCCTTTAAAGGACCATGTGTGCGTTCCAAGTCGTTCCATCTTCCCTTTAAAAGGATCACACTATGTGGGTTCCAAGTCGTTCCATCTTCCCTTTAAAAGGATCACACTATGTGGGTTCCAAGTCGTTCCATCTTCCCTTTAAAAGGATCACACTATGTGGGTTCCAAGTCGTTCCATCTTCCCTTTAAAAGGATCACACTATGTGGGTTCCAAGTCGTTCCATCTCCCCTTTAAAAGGATCACACTATGTGGGTTCCAAGTCGTTCTTGCCTTTCGAGGCGAGAGGAAAATCTCTTCATTATCTTTTACCGTTACTTGTATCGTTTATTTATAACTTATCTAGTTTATAGTTATAGTTTATAGTTATAGTTATAGTTTGTATAAATAGAATATACGTGTATTATGTTTATAAATCGACTACGGTTGAGGAGCCGAAAAAAATAAAACATCTGAAAAACATCTGAACGTATGTAAAAAAAATTATTAAACTGTGACAATAAAATAATCAGAATACTGAAAAATTGCAGCTTCAGACTTTACAGCTGATGACATCAAAACATTTTCAGTTTTAGGGAGAGAGTTGTTTGCGCCTTATCTTTGACCTGGAGAGCTTGAATACTTTTGCGGCCCCAGTTCCCCTGTTTAAAAATTCCAACAACAACTAGCTCCAGAGCCGAGGCCGTTGTTTTATAGCACCGTGCAGCGTGCGCTCTCTCACCTTCTTCCAGGAGACGGTAACTTCTCCAGAGGCGTCCGTCTGCAGGATCAGAGCCAAGGCCTCGCCGGCGTTCTTCACGATCTCCCCAGAGGGGCTCAGATTCATATCCAGGTCTGAAGGAGGAGGACAACACTATTAAACACCATGGAGACAGTTTAAAAGTCTGGCGGAGAGGGGGGGTCAGTCAGGCCGTGTCGTCTCCCCGCAGACGGCTTATTAAAAGGCATTGCGGTCCCAGGGCACTAACCCTGCTCTCACCTCACAGCGTGTGAAGACAGGCAGGGAAGGGGATTCTAAATCTTTTCGCCCCCTCTCTAACAAACACTGTGCTTTCACAATAAAGGAGAAAAGGGAACACCGGCTTACACTGACAAGGTTACCCTTTTGAAACAGCAAAGCACTCGCTGTATACATTTGTCCCCTGGTGAACTGATTTTGGCGGACCTTTTTCAGCATATAAAAGGGACAATTTACTGAAAACCCGCGTTGAGAAAAACCCTCAAACTCTCCCCTAATGTGAAGCAGGACAGTGTGTTGTTATTGCGACAGCTGTCCCTTTGAACCGTTCTTCTACCCCTGTAATCCCAGTTTCAGGGGCTTTTTCCTCAAGTTCTCTTGTCTCGAGTGCCTGTTAATTTCCTACTCTGCCGGCGAGTGTGTTGCCAACCCCGAATACATAAGTCACTGGAAGAATGCACCCGGTGGAGCGCAGACCTCCGCCAAGGACTACCAATCTCGCCACTTAGCCGCTACATTCACATGCGACGTTTTACTGCGTAGAAACAAGGATTGCCAATATCTCCGGTCTCAACAGGCCCGGGTTATAAATCCATATGATAGCCAGTAGGAGAAAGGTCGAGGGGTCACCAAAATCAACATCAGAATCATCTCTCCCTCTAGGGGGGGGGGGGGGTCATGTATATATGACTGATGTGCTCGTTTGAGAATGAAAGGTTTGGCCCGACGGGGCTTTGTCTGAAACGGACTCATATCTGTTTGTGTGATAGAACAGACTGGAGATCGTTTGATTTCACCCTCAGGCTCATTCGTGTTATTTGCTCACAGGAACCAAGAGCTTTATCAATTAGTATCAAATTGAACTCTGAAAATGTTGTAAGCAACTCTTGTTTGATCAGTTTTACATACACATTTACCAACACCTTTATGGTGTATTGATTTTAGCTTAGGCATTGCAATCCATGTAGCCTAATATATATATATATATATATATATATATATATATATATATATATATATATATATATATATATATATATATATATATATATATATATATATATATATATATATTCATATTTCCAGTAGTGCCTTGGGTTCATGTTTTGAAGAAGGTTTCTGAAAGCTTGCAAATAAAAACGATTCTTGTACAGATTTGAGTGTGCGGATTCAGTGGTACCTTGGTAAAAAAAAGTAAATCGGGCTAGAGGTAACAATCAACATAAGTCTTCCTCTAGGGGCCGTGAATGTTCACAGCAAATTGTGTGACTGTATACGACTGACAGGTTTTGGCGTGACAGTGGTCACGCAGTCACCGAATCAGGTTTCTTGCCCTTGGGATCATGAACGTGCACAGCAAATTGCATGGGAAATCCCACCGTTACTTCGTCACGATATGTCACAGACAGACACAAAACACACAAACACTGTGGCAGAAGTAATAAACAACAGCGTTGATGTTGCTGCTTTTGCTTACAGTTGACTGTGATGTTGGCAGAAGATTCCATCTTGGCGTCGTCGATGAGGGAGCACTTGTATTCACCGGTGGCGCCACGTGTGACACCCGTCAGCGTGTAGACGTTGGAGTCCTGCACTTTCACCACCTCTCCCTTAAAATAATAATAAACTTTATTTGTATGGCACCAAGAATTGCAGGTCAAAGTGCTTCACAGCGGTAAAAAAGACATACAATAAGCACAGAATTGGAAGAGAGCAATGCATAAAGTGCAGACATAAAATGTTGTTTTAAATAAGCACGACATTTGCATGAAATAGACAGAAGCTAAATAGGCATTCAATCACATCGTTTTCCAAATTAGGATCTAACATCTTATTAATAGGCCTCTTTGTTTACGGTTTGATTGTCACTGATACACATAAAATAGACATATAAAATCATGAAATTGAACATATTGAGTGAGAACGATCTTCCTTGTGGAAATCCACATTTATCAACAAAGTATTTTAGATGTTTGGTACTCTTTCTCATATACTCTGCCTTTTCCCCCTGCATCTCTCTAGTGTTTATTGTAACCATATTTGTTGTGATGTATAATATAACAGATGGGGCACACAGAGCCTCATCTGCATCTTTGATCACACTGCTCAGATGCATATATTCAGAGTTAATTATGTTGTTTACACACTGCCTATTTTTACCTTTCTATTGTACTATAATTGTATTGCATGTATGTATGTCTTCTACTATTACCTGTACCTCCCCTCCCCCACATGCTGCTATGATGCCTGAATTTCCCCCGAGGGGGTCAATAAAGGAATATCTTGCTTTCACTTGCTCCTGTGGTTTCTTTAGACAACGGTACATCTCGACTCTTTTACTGTTCAGTCGGTTGCATTTCAGAAACAACGGGTCGGAGGAGCGGACCGTGAGCGGGTCACGGGCGGGAAGGCACGGCTGAAGGACATCAAACGAGGTCGTTACCTTCAGGTGGAAGTTGAAGCTGGTGGGAGCAGGGTTCCCGTCGGCCTTACACATCAAGGTCACGCTGTCTCCTTCTTTAATCGGTCCGGAGGAGACGACCTGGAGGCTGAGGCTTTCGGTGGGATCTGTGGAGACACGCGGCAGGTGAGAGAAATACACAGAAAGAATGAAAGAATGGGATGGGGGGGAGGGGGGGTTAGAGGTGCCCTTGGAGGCTTGCTTTTTGGGTCTGGAGTCTTTAGTATCAGTTGGACTTATAGGGACTACAATGATGTTTCAGCTCAGTGGCCAAGCGCTCCTGCGGTGATGTTTTTCGATGTGTCCGAAAACAGCAGTCACACACCCCGAGGAGAGTGAGATGGAGGAAAACTCCAGATGAGCAAAATTGCCCACAATTCCTTTGAGAAAGGGCCGTCTCGAGCGGATGATATCGACCTACGTATCTAATGCTATGCTTTACCACCGTCAACTATTGTCCTCCCGCTCACCTCGTCTTTAAAAAAATAAAAACTAGAGCCATTATGGTGTCATTACTGTTGTCTTTCTTGACTGGAGGCGAATCCTATAGGAGGGAACACAGAATCTCTGGCGAAAGCTTGCAAGGAAAATCCATCGGCTCGTCGATACAAAACAAAAATATTGGCCGGTGTCGCGGATAGCGGATCTATATAGTCTGCCCGAGGACAGACGTGGTTCTAGAGGGTGGGGGGGGGGGGTTCTGCGGTGACTCTGCACAGGGTAACTCACAGGTGACGGAGAAGGTCGCCGGGGATGTGATCGTCTCTGTGCCGGCGATGTGCTGAGCGACGCAGGTGAACTGGGCCTCTGTGTCCTCCTTCACCGCAGCGTACTCCAGGGTAGACGAGGTGGTGGAGAGGCCGGTCGTCAGGTTCACCTGCACCGATGTGCTGATAATAATCCCTAGTAGCAACGGAGAAAGAGATGGTAAACAACGATAAACGATTGCCGCAGACCGAAAACGACAAGTTATTACGTCTTATAATAACTTATATTATGGCTGAGAAATGTGTGAACTTCACATCTTCACACAACCCCCTCAGGTGTTTGAGTTGTTCAGCAGATGTTAATTATTATTATACATGATCTGGATGGAGACGTGCGCACCTTTCCCGTCAGACACGAGCGGCGTCTTGTTCCTCAGCCACGTGATGTTCACAGCCGGGTGGGCGTCCTGCGCGCTGCAGTGGCCGAGCTGCGGGAACGGGGCGGAAAGGAAACGTGAGCGTAGGGGAAAAGGTAACGAAACATTGCTTCCCGTCTGCGGTTTTTTTTTTAAAGGTGCGCTGGGCAGTTTTGGGTACAGCAGTGAGACAGTGACTTTTCATGTAGCTTTCTAGCTTTAAACAGTGTTCCAGGGACCAACATGTCCTCTCAGGACAGTTTCTGTTTATTAAGAAAGTATACCTTAAAGGGGAACTCCAACATTTTGGGAAATTAGCTTATTTAACATCTTCCCTGGAGTTAGACAAGAAGATACATACCTTTTTTGTCTCTGTGCGTGCATTTTAGCTTTGGGAATAGACGCTCCGTTAGCATAGCTTAGCTTCATCACTGGAAGTGAGGCAGGCCAGTAGCCTTACAGTGCCTTACAGTGTATTGCAAGGTCTGACATTGACCAAACTTGATATGCATGACCTTGGTGGGCTCTAGGTCAACTCCTGAAAAGGGGGTCAATGTCAGACTTTGCAATCAAAAGTTAGGGGCTAATAACCCTTGCCATAATTTCAGTGCGCCCCCTAACTTTTGATTGCAAGGTCTGACATTGACCCCCTTTTCAGGAGTTGACCTAGAGCCCACCAAGGTCATGCATATCAAATTTGGTCAATGTCAGACCTTGCAATACACTGTAAGGCACTGTAAGGCTACTGTCCTGCCTCACTTCCAGTGATGAAGCTAAGCTATGCTAACGGAGCGTCTATTCCCAAAGCTAAAATGCACACACAGAGACAAAAAAGGTATGTATCTTCTTGTCTAACTCCAGGGAAGATGTTAAATAAGCTAATTTCCCAAAATGTTGGAGTTCCCCTTTAAAGTATATCTTAAACATCTCTCGACTACCAAAATGACATGGTGCACCTTTAAAAAAAATATATATAAAAAAAATTTAAACCCATTAATTTAGTGTAAATCAAACACCTCAATCTCATTTTAATTGATCAAATATATATGTGCAAATGAGATCTTTTAGTACCTCTAGCATTTGAGCACTCTAAGAAAAGGAGCATGAAAAGCCCCGAAGCCCTTTCAAGGCCTGGGGGGGGAATCATTCTACTGCTTACTAATTCATGAGCATCACTTCAAAAGAACTCATCACTCCAGTAACATGCTCTTTCCACAGGACGCCTCGAGACTCCTTTACATCCAGTCAGGGACTTCCCTCGATGATTTACTGCTTAGAGTCTAACGTAGGTGAAAGCAATGTACATCATTAAAAAGCATACCTTAGTTAGTTTGCCGATCTCTAGCTCCTCCGCTTTTTCAGTCACTTCCACCGCCGATGGAGCCTCTGGAAGGCAAAGAAGATAACGTCAGCGGCAAACGGTGAACATTTTACAATCGACGGTGATCAAAATATTGTTATTTTTAACACCTGAAACGCAAATCCCTGCATACCAATAGCGGTACCATATGAGCACAGAGTAACAGTACAAACTATTGCATATCTTCCTTGGCTTCCTGGATCTACATTTTTACATTTCTATACATTTGACTGTATATTACTGTATATTTCAGAATGTATATCCTTGACTGTATTTCTATTGTTATTTGTGATAATTTTTTTTTACTACCTAAAATGTTTATTGTGATTGATTGATTGATTGATTGATTGAAAACTTTATTAACAGATTGCAGAATGGGTACAATACAGTACAGCTCAATACACACAATTGTTAAGGGGATGCAGACCAGAGAAAGACTTTCGTCTTGTTTACATCAGGGTCCCCCATTTTCAATTCATGTAGTGCTGAATTTCCCTCGGGATCAATAAAGTACCTCTATTATTCTACTCCATCTATTCTATTATTTTCGTGGCGTCCCTTATTGCGCTCTCTCCCTACTCACTGTGGACCAGCACGAGAACGGGGTACTCTGCGATGTCCACTCCGACCACCTGCATGCAGGTGAAGGTCTTCTGGTCACTCAGCGCCGCCGAGGCGATCAGCAGGCTGGAGTTCTCCACCATGCTCACGCGTCCCCGGTAGTCGTCCAGAGCCAGGACCACCACGTCGTTGTCCATCTTCTTGACCAGCAGGTCTCCTGTTACTCCCTCCCCTTTGTCCTGGGAAAGTAAAGGCAAGTCGAGGAGGGTTCAAGGTTCAAGTTTCAAGTTTTGTTGTTATTTATAGGTCTGGATTATTACATATCTCGATGTGATCTATCAAGAAATATCGACAGCAAGAATTTTGGGTCTCAATGAATCCAAAATGACATTGTGGTTAGAAGTGGTGGAGAAAATAAAAGCTAGCATATAATGGTAGTGTCTGGTTAGGAGCGAGGGAAAATGGATGGATTATCCAATGGGGGGTCCGGGAGGGGGGGGGGGGGTACGAGCTGGAGCATATGTGTGTAGGTTTTTAGATAACAGGTATTAAGGGTATATGATATATATGACAATTAACTAAATGGTGATTTCATTGGATGTGCACTGTCAACTAATGCTTGTATATCTTATCGTGTGTTGTCATGTTTGTTTATGTGTTTGTTTAAAAAATAATAAAAAAATAAAATACAAAAAAAGTTTTGTTGTTATTTGTCACATATAAGGTATACATGTACATTGGGGGGGGGGCAGTGGCTCTGGAGGTAGAGCCGTCGTCTGGTAACCCGGAGGGTCCTGGTTCGATTGCATGGTTGCCTCCGCCGTCGGTGTGTGAATGTGTGAGTGAATGGGTTAGAAATGTGCTATATAAATGCACCATTTATTCACCATTTACATGTACATTATGGTGAAATGCTTGGTTCTGTATGAGCCTCCTGAGATTGTGCTTCATACAGTGAAAAAAAAGTCAAAATAATAAAGACCAAACAATATACAAAATATATAATATACAAAACTAAAGTACAAAATGCTAACAAAATGCAAACAATGAGGTAGAGATGTAGTGCAAATCTTTTAGTAATAAATAGATCAAAAAGATCAAATATGGTGTAGTGTTAAAAAAGTGTTTAAGGGGATCAATAAAGTGATATCTTATCTTATCTTAAGTGTGTAAAGTGAACGTTAAAGGTGAATGTTTGTGTTGCTTTACTGCCACAGGGGCCCTCGACCTCAGTTCAAAGAACGGTAAACAGTGCATAGGCCTACAGCGGTATCGACGCTCATTCTCCAACGCAGAGAGTTGGACGATGTAAGACCCAGTACTGAACCTCAGTAATGTAACCCCTTCTCACCAAACAGACTGCGATTAAAAATCTCGCAAGGAACAGAAGAGGAGGTTGAATCTCCCCAAGGGGATCAATAAAGGAATATCTTATCTCATCTTAATCATGTATTACATTGTTAAAGTCACTGGGAACTAAATACCCTTCAATCAAATGTCCTGTTGTTTCTGTTTGGTGCAGGTTATATTTATTATATCTGTTTGGTGCAGGTTGTTGGAATCATGTTCCTTCCTAAGATACGATTTTTTTATTGATCCCCTTGGGGAAATTCGGGCGTCATCGCAGCATAGGGGAGGTAATAGTAGAAGACATAAATAGGCAATAGAACTATAGTAAAGATAAAAAATAAGCAGTGTAAACAATATAATTAACTCTGAATATAAGAATATGAGCCGTAAACAGTGTAATCAAAGGTGCAGATGAGGGTCTGTATGCCCTATCAGTTATAGTATACGTTACGATACATTTGGGCAATAAACACCTAGAATCTGAATATATACTATGAGTAAATAAAGTATACAGTACACACAGGTGCAGTATACACAAGGTACCCTAACTGGCATGATATACGTCATATGTTCTACTTTCATTCCACATCTCTGCCCAAACAGGAAGTAAACTAACCGGTGCTTCCTATACTCGTATTATTATTCCCTTAACATATTGAATAAATAATATTATATTTCTGTTCCCCCTGCTGTTTTTCCTTTTTTTTTTTATATCAATTTTATGAATAAGAACTGAGTCAAATAATAAAATTCTGTGCAGCCTTGTTTATTCACTGTCCATGGAAAAGACAACGGACATAAAGGTATGGGTTTCCTTATGCAGTAAATATAGTCTAACTACATCACTGCACAACGCTTCATTTTGGGTTACTTTTGGTGATACTCAAACCCAATTCAAAGTTATATTTAATTTTTAATTTCAAACTAATTTGATCACGGATGGCTGGATTCGGTCTCTCTTGGGCAGAGTTGCTTAGCAGGCTGTGACGTACAATTGCAGAGACAGCTCTGCGTAGGACTCCATTAAGGAAGGACTGATAAGAAAAGAAAAAATAATACTTTCAAATAAAAAGGTTTGCGGGCCGTAAATGGACTGCATTTCTATAGCAGCTTTTATCCAAAGCACTTTACAATTTAACCCATGATCTCACTTACCGACGGCGGAGGCGACCGTGCAAAGGTGCCGACCTGCTCGTCGAAGTGTCTTGCTCAAGGACACTTCAACACGCTGCGCGGGAGGAACCGGAATCGAACCGGGAACCTTCATTCTTCATTATTAACCAGACGGCCGCTCTACCCTCCTGAACCACTGTCACAACCCCCGGCGTAGGAGTGTGATCTATTATGCTCTGGTCATCAGTGTGTTACAGAGAGAAACACGTGGCATTACGTAGCTCATTATGATCTAAAAATAATAAAGAACTATAGTGGCAATCTTTAAGCGTCAACAACCCAGTGAACTCCCGAGAGCAAGTTAGCCACTTACATATTTCCATTTAGTGATGTAAAGGTCCTTGGGCTTTGCAGCTCCGTTGTTGCACGGCACCTGGATGGTCTCCCCATACAGACCGATAACAGTCTCCAAACTGCTCACTGTGGAGAACAAAGAAGAACATTCTTCGGTTACTTATTTTCAAAATGGACATTTGAAAAACATCTAGACTTGCATGTTGATGCAAAAATATATTCTATCCTGAGTGCTTTTAGCTTTTGTTTGTACTACTGTATATGGCTGTGGTTATTCACTCTTAGTAGCACTTTTCTTTTTTCCCCTTTTTTCTTTCAAAACAGATTGCTTCCTCGCAACCTTTCCCGCCCTCGATTTCATTCAAAACCATTACCACGGAGACAAAGTCCACGAGAGGGAGAGGTGGGAGGAGGAAGAGGGCTAGATAATAGAACTCTTCGGGTGTTAGCAGAAGTGTCTCAATGAGTGGTTGGGTCGGGGGGGGGGGGGGGGGTTGAAGGGGCTTGTCCTCGTGAAAAAGCAAGGCGGAAAGAGAGGTCGTCATGGTGCAAGCGATTATGTTGCTCGGTTCGCCACAGACAGCGGCCATATTTCAGCCCTCTGCGGAGGTCAGGCCGAGGCTGGCGCTCGAGTGGAAACGGCCGGTTGACCTCGCCGGTGGTGGGGTTTTTTAATTGTCGTAGACTGTGAAGAGTTTTGATCAGAGCGATGAAGACGACGATGACGTTTAGATTGATCAGAGTGACGGAAAACGAGAAGATGGAGATTCTGATCAGAGTGAAGCCGATAAAATACAGGATGTTTACCCCCTTGGCTTCCTGTGCGCCGTAAATTTTAATCCCTTTTGAATGGAGGTGAATACCTTCACCATGGTTACCATTGTTCCCTCTAGAATCAGGCCAGAGTGAGCACTTGCACCCTGCTGCTTATTATGTGTTCATGTGGGGGGGACGGGGGGGGTTTGGGGGGGGGGACGGGGGATGGCTATAACATACATCCACCAGCAAGTGTGTGCGCCCCCCCCCCCCCCCCCCCCCCCAAAATACATTTGATTTACACGGAGACGATCAAACATGCTCACAATATGCTCATAATAATTGTCAAATAAACTAAAATACAATTATGAACCGTTTTAATTAAGTCGTTTATTAATTGTTGATTAATAAATCCCCCCCCCCCCCCACAACAAGACAAATCAGACCGTGCCACCATTTCAAGTGGCGATGGTTCCGAGATTAATCTTCAATACTACAACGGTTCCTGGTAATAACGCGTAGATAAATCAAGCACTGTCTGCATTAATTGTCCTGCAAACACAAGTCGCCTGTCATCATCTGTCTTCCGCTTGGATCCTGCATAGATTTATTTGTGGTACATTAACGGCATTAACGTCACATTAATAATTAATTACACACATGAATTATCCTGCTGACTGTGTATTTTACCCAACCCAGAGTCTGAAAGCAGTACAAGCAGCACTGCCAGTGAGAAACACCAATATGACACATGACTTGACTAGATATCTTTCCTCAACAGTTTCCAGTGAATTAAAAGTAATCTTTCCACCGATGCAGTGATCTAGCTGCTCAATTAGTGCTTTTAATGCGTAGAAAAAAGGACAGAACCGGTGACTCACTGTCCCTTGACGGCGGGGCACATTTGCATATTCTCCACGTCCATTCTGACTGCAACGCACAGTAGCTGTATTCATTGCACACCCGCCTCTCAAGCACCGAGGTCAAATTAAGGCTACTTTCTTATACAGGATTTTCGATCGGGGTTCACATTAACGGTCACGATCAGGGTTCACAATTGATGACCGTGGCACTAAACTGCATATACTATGGATCACAATTATAGCCAAGGATGGGCTTCCATTGGCACTCTGCTGCACCGTCTTCTAATTCTATATCGTCTCGCTTACTTCCTGACAGTTATTGGCTGAACATCAAATTGATCATCTACCCGAAAAATGAAATGGAGACCGTCGGCGCCAAAAAGAAAAGGGAACGCCGTTTGCAGCCGTCTTACTGTCTTGCATCCTTGTTTTTGGCTAATGTGATGTAACACTAATAGAACTGGCTTCGCACACTTCAATGACTTCCAGCTTGACGTGCAGAGGCTTCTGTCGAGCCAGAACAGAACAGAACAGAACGCGCATAAGACGGACGGATAAGCAACCGGAGCCTGAACGTCAGCGCAAACCTTGGTTACTTTCCCAAACTTAAAGGAACACGCCAACATTTTGGGAAATTATAGCTTACCGTCTTCTCCAGAGAGAGAGAGACAAGAAGATAGATACCAGTTTCCTCTAGGGATGGGTACCGAATTCGGTACTTTTAAAGGTACTTACCGAAACACGTCGGTACTACCGAGTATCGATTCACATGAGATACTGTTTCATTTATATTTTTTTATTATTATAATATTTTTTTTTTACACTTTTTTTTTCTTCATGTCAACGTTCACACGCTTACCTAGGATTTGACTTGATTCAACAACAAAGCAGTCAGGGCAATGGCAAGCCGAAAACGGTCGAAAATGTGGTTATTTGAAGTTTGGATTTTTAATTGAATTTTTTACAACTGAGGTAGGTAGATTACATTTTTAGAGACTAAAGTACCGAAAAAAGGTACCGTATCGGTTCAAATGTGAACGGTACCCATCCCTAGTTTCCTCTCACTACTCACGCCTCGCCCTCACATTCACCTGTTCACTCACACATTGACACACCGACGGCGGAGGCGACCATGCAAGGTGCTGACCTGCTCATCAGGGGAGCAGTTAGGGGGTTAAGTGTCTTTGCTCAAGGACACTTCGACACGCTGCCGGGAGAAGCCAGAATCGAACCCTGGAACCTTCTGATTACCAGACGGCCGGCCACTCTACCTCCTGAGCCGCTGTCGCCTCCGACTGGAGACGAAAACGTAAAAATGTAAATAATGTCTACCGGCGGCTGCGTTAAGGTTATCGCAGGATCCCTTCATTTCATATTCAAATAAGCACTTTTGAATAGTCAAACAAAGCCGCGCTCACCCTCTCGGAGAACTTTAAATGACTTTGCATTTAAGGAAGACTATCTCCCTGTACTACAATGAGCGACAATGAGAACTAATCGCACGTGTTGAATTAGAGGAGGACAAGGCTTCTGCTGCGCGCACGGAGATAAGGTAATCCTCTGCAACAACACGAGTTGGTGACTGGAGTGACATCATTTTAGTCCACAGTGTGCACAGACACTTTTATTATGAGAGACATAAGCTGCATTTCATGGGAAGGTCTTTTCTTCACAATACCCCATGTAAAGCATGGGGGGGGGGGACGTCTCGTACTGTATACATGAAATATAGAGAATGGGTGTTGGTATTGATTTTCACGTCGCACACAGTCGCGTTGCCCGTGTTAGATAGCGCCTCGTCTACGCGGGCCGCCTTGAGCACGTGGCGCCTTATTAAAAATCAGATCAACCCAATCGATATCGGCCTTTTATGCCGCTTAGCCGTTTTTTTTTCACTGCAAATTCCAGAAGCTTCATTTCGAATGAGCGTTTCCGAGTCGGACACCGTGGAAACGTCTAAAGTTTCTAAACCCTTTAGGCCGGGTCTTGGTCCTCCGAGGCCTTCGAGGCGAGTTCACTTCACACATCGGATGTGAAATCACTTCAACATCGACGGCATCAGATCCTCAAACTGGACATGGAATCGGCTTAAAGTCGTACAGTGTGGGGGCGAATCAAAAACAAAAACAAAAAAGACAGTGACAGTGGAGGAGACGGCACCGCAGGGGACACTTTCATGTCCCTGATTACGATCCCCGAGGAGGGACAGCCGCAGACGGCTCGGATACATGCTGCTCGCTAGGGAAATCAGCTAGCTACCCACCTCTAGTGCCCCCTACTGTGTCTCTCTCCTTCTCACCCCGTTCCCTCTCTCTCTCTCTCTACCACTCCTTCCTCCTCTCTCATCCTCGCTCCCTCTCCTTATTCCTCCATTTCTCCTCCTCTCTCTCTCCTTCTCACCCCTCCCCTCTCCTTATTCCTCCATTTATCCACCTCTCTCTCTCCTTCTCACCCCTCCCCTCCCCTTATTCCTCCATTTCTCCTCCTCTCTCTCCTTCTCACCCCTCCCCTCCCATTATTCCTCCATTTCTCCTCCTCTCTCTCTCCTTCTCACCCCTCCCCTCCCCTTATTCCTCCATTTCTCCTCCTCTCTCTCCTTCTCACCCCTCCCCTCCCATTATTCCTCCATTTCTCCTCCTCTCTCTCTCCTTCTCACCCCTCCCCTCATTCCTCCATTTCTCCTCCTCTCTCTCCTTCTCAGCCCCTCCCCTCTCCTTATTCCTCCACTTCTCCTCCTCTCTCTCCATCCCACCCCTCCCCTCTCCATATTCCCTCCATTTCTCCTCCTCTCTCTCCTTCTCACCCCTCCCCTCATTCCACCATTTCTCCTCCATTCTCTCCTTCTCAACCCCTCCCCTCTCCTTATTCCTCCACTTCTCCTCCCCTCTCTCCCTATTCCTCCATTTCTCCTCCCTACTCTCTTTCTCTCCTTCTCACCCCTCCTGCTCGTCTCCCTCTCTCTCTCGTCTTCTCTCTTTCTCTACCCCTCCGTTCCTCCTCCCCTCCTCCGTCTCTGTTTCTCACTCCCTCGGCTGTCTCCGTGTTTCAGTCTCCCTCCCTCCCTCCCTCCCTCTCTCTCTGGTGCCACACAACTCTTTTCAGCGCAAGATTAAAAAGAAAAAAGGGGTAAAAAAAGAAAAAGGGAAAAAAAATTCAGAAACTGATTAGGTGTTTAAAATCGAGACTGTGCGGTGAATGGTGCCCCCCCCCCCATTACCCCCCCCCCCCCCCCCCCCACGGCGCATGGCCACAGACTCTACGGCAAATACCTTCAGAAGGCGAGAGGTGTGAGGTGCAGCCAGGGCTACTCCAATGAGATCAATAGTGGCTGAGGAGAGGCTGGACTCCTGTAATGGCTCTTGTCTAAAGCAGAAAGAGATCAAAGGGACCTTAACTCTGCGTGACGTTCCCTCTTGCCTCCCGATCGAGCCCTGAATTATTAATCAAGATCTGGATTTTTGATTAGCCGTTTCAAAATGTCCGAAAATAAGCCCAGAAAAATGACAATAATACAAAAATAAGCAAATTCTCATTATTCCTAGTCTAGAGGGAGAGAGAGATAGGGAGAATGAAGAACGTTTCCAGGTGCTGCAGTATGGTTTAGTTAATGTAGTAGGTGGAGTTGGATGAGAGGAGATTCGACTTGCAGTATTTGTCCGAACAACGGCGTGCCCTCGATGCCCCGTGTCCATCAGCCTGTTTGTAGCTAACTGACACCGGAAGAGCCAGTCAAAGTCTCGACCGCCACGCCTTGCACCTTTCCTACACTATTGACCCGCTCTGCGCGTACAGCTGTGAAACCAGTGTGTTCAAATGCTGCGGAACCAGTGTGAAACCAGTGTGTTGAAATGCTGCGGAACCAGTGTGAAACCAGTGTGTTCAAATGCTGCGGAACCAGTGTGAAACCAGTGTGTTTAAAATGCTGTGAAAACCAGCGTGTTTAAATGCTGTGGAACCAGTGTGAAACCAGCGTGTTTAAATGCTGTGAAAACCGGCGTGTTTAAATGCTGCGGAACCAGTTCCCGTTTTTTAGGAAGTGTTTCTGACACGTTTCCAAGACTAGTCGAACAGGTTTTTGCACATTGCCGAACCATTATTGTCTGTGTGTGTGTGTGTGTTTGTACACCCTCCCCTCTCCCCACCTCCCTCCCTCCCTCTCTCCCTCTCTCCCTCTCTCTCTCTCTCCTGGGGAGGGGTGTAATCATCCCCACTGATGGATGACTGACGGCACACTTGCACAACATCCTTATCACAAAGGAGTCTTTTTGTTTAGCGCTCTATATTCAGACTGCACCAGGGGAGGACCGTGTGTCAGTGTTATCTGTCGTTTATCTCCCCCTCGCCGGATGCAGCCTCCGACGTGTAGGGGCTACCACGGCACCGTGCAAAGGCCCCGTGTCTATGTAGGTTGAACCGTGCCCAAGTGAATGCCTCATTTGCATGTACGTTCCATATGCCCGATCCTATGTTTTAAAAAACATTAATTCAGCCACGTCTACCAGTACATTTATCGGTCTTAAGGAAAAGGATTTTATAATGTTCTCCGCATGAATAAAACAATGTGATGAGGGAGAGGGTTTGAATGGAAATTAGTGTGAAGAGCAACAGGTCAATCGGATAATGTATTTGTCTGCACGGCGGTGAAAGACGCTTCCTCCCTCCCCCGCCTGTGTGCATCCACCTCTCTGTATTATAATCACCTTTTTACGAATTGAATACTCGATAGATGAATTCATAAACGACTAGGTGATTGATTCCATTTAAAGATAAGACAATAAAGAGGGAGAAGACAGCGAGGTCTTCTGGGTCCTGTTGACCGAGGAGGAATGATCGTCGGAAACGGCACGACAGCGGTGCCATCCCTCCCTACGTACGCTCGTACACTTTCCACCAAATGTAAGGGGACGGAATGGAGAAATGGAATAAACTGTGACGAGACATGTTTCCTCTCCGCCTCGAAAATAATGTGTTATTGGACACCCAGTCTGTGTGGGGCTCAGGTCTGAATTGATGTACCTCCAGCAGCTGCGTGTGTGTTTCTCTATGCCTCTCCTCTGTCTCCACAGAGCCTCACTGTGCAGTTTGAAGCCCCCACGGTGTGTTGGACTTTGCCTGTTAGCGGATAAGTCTGTGATTAAACACTAGCGAGTATAATAGTCGACGACCCAAAACCAACGTTTTCATAATCCAAGCTAATTCGCTTTCATTTAATCTGTTTTATTTTAAATAAACATTGTTTGTTTTATTTTATTTTTTTATTCAAGGCAAAGCAGGCGGGAATTTAGTCAAAGTAGGGAAGTGAACTCCAAACGGGTTCCTTTCAATAGCCACAATAGATGTATTTTTGTCCCTGTATATTCGGCGTGTAAAATAATTTGATTAAGATGTTGTTTTAATTAAAACAAACTCACCTATGCATATCTACGCTCGCTCACTTAGGGATTAGAAAACAATGTATAACCTTTTTTTTTCTTCCGTCAAGAAAATTACAAAGATGGAAGAGAAGCCGTTTTCTTTTCATCAAGAATCCTTACAGCTAAGTGTCCTTCAAGCTTACCGTGCTCTCTTACCACACACAGTATAAACAAGGGGCTCATTTGGAGACGGGGATACGGGGGCAGGTTCAATCCCTCAGATATATAAATCTATGTTTGGCTGCTGCTGCATGATGTGTGGTCAAAAAGGCACCCGTGCAGACAGACGTCTAAAGCGTCACCTGCGGCCACACCTGTCGTGGGTTCCATTGTTGTCTCGCCCCCGCACCCCCCGCCCTCCCTCCCTCCCCCACCGCTGGTTCTAAGATACTTCCTGAGGAAGCCTGGATATACCTGTGCAGGCTTGCCCCCTGGTAGGGATCAGATTCGCTCGTCTCCCGCTCTTTTTCAACGCCTTGCGGAGGAGAGGCCCCGGGACACAAAGGAGACGCACTTAGACCCGGGGACGAGACGAGGAGCTTGATTTCAATTGTTCCGTACGCCGCTCTGAAAAAAATCTATATCTTAGGTTTTAATATTCAACATCCGAGTGACTGGTGGTTTGATAAAAAGATAAATCTGGCACGATCAAGGGGGGAGAGTCTGACGGTAAACAAACCCCCGAGAAACAACAGATGAAGCCGCGGCGGTGATGCTGTGCTTTGTTTTTCCTGCTGTGTGCAGTATAGGGGTGTATTGATACACGAGAGAACACTGAGGCATTCAAAGCGGAGGACAAGTGGCGTTTAGCGTGGGCGTAACCAGGAAACCAATACATGAAACTAAATGTTATTTTCCCCAGGGGCAGATGTGGCAAATATAAACCTCGCAGCAAAAGAAATTGGGAGGTAAAACATGGCCTATTTAGACCACGCCTCACACTGCGTCCTCCGCAATGTCTCTCTTGCCTTGTGTGCAGGTTGCAGTGACGATGGTGATATGATATATTGTAAACCCCATCTCCAGGTGAGGGAGACTAATTAACCAGCTGTCTGTGTGTTGTGTGTGCAGGCGCGTGTCATTCCATATGCTCTCCCAGGAGACAAGCCTCCTCTATAGTCAACCCTCCTACACAGTCAACCCTCCTACACAGTCAACCTCCTACAGTCAACCCTCCTCTACAGTCAACCCTCCTCTACAGTCAACCCTCCTCTACACTCAACCCTCCTCTACAGTCAACTCTCCTCTACACTCAACCCTCCTCTACACTCAACCCTCCTCTACAGTCAACCCTCCTCTACACTCAACCCTCCTCTACACTCAACCCTCCTCTACACTCAACCCTCCTCTACACTCAACCCTCCTCTACAGTCAACCCTCCTCTACACTCAACCCTCCTCTACACTCAACCCTCCTCTACACTCAACCCTCCTCTACACTCAACCCTCCTCTACACTCAACCCTCCTCTACACTCAACCCTCCTCTACACTCAACCCTCCTCTACACTCAAACCTCCTCGACACTCAATGTCACAGGGAAGAAGAACATGTTCATGTGGTCTGAGAGTGTATTCTTCTTAGTGGCCCCTTTGGGAATCAAACCCATAACCCTGGCAGTGTTAGTGAAATCTATATCCATTCATTCATTCACTCTCAACAACATGCTGGGACAGTAAAATACCAGAATCCAAGAGATCCAAGTCTGATCCGGTCAAGAATCCAGGTTTCTGTTATTTGTTTTATTTTTATTTTGCTATTGTTCCTTATTAACCCCACCACCACATTAATGTACACTAATTATATGCCAACCTGCTCCCAAAATGAATACACATTTGTTTTATTCATGTTTCTCTTACCCTGCAACTGCAAATATGTAATTATATGCCCACTTCCCAACATGAATACAATGAATACAAATTTGTTTTATTCATGTTTTCTCCACTACTGTGTGTAATTATATGCCCACCTTACCAACAAAAAAATAACAATTTGTAAAAAAAATAAAAAAATACAAATAAATAAGAGAATATGGAAAAGACAGTAGCCTATTGCTGCCACCGGAAAACCAAAAATGGCCAGTTTTGGCAATAATCCTGTTTTTACTTGAAGTGATGGTTTGAATGGTCAAATTTTATGGGTTAACCCTTTCACTGCCACACTACAGAAGGTTAACCCTTTACTATGTGTGTGATAGTAAAGGGTTTAAACCTTCTGCAGTGTGGCAGTGAAAGGGTCAACCTGCTGTCGCGTGGCAATGAAAGGGTTAACCTTCTGTGTATTGTCGCAGTGAACGGGTTAACTGTTTGGCAGTGTGGCAGTGAAAGGGTTAATGGCCATTGGGGCAGATAACAACACCAATGTGAATATCAGATCGTTTCCTTTGATTTGTGTCTCCTTGGATATACATTTTGTGCATGTATCGCCTCAGGGTGCTGATTACTGGTGGCGGGTGCTGATTGTTGTTGTTCTTTCGAGGAGTGGCAGGCAGGAGAAGACAGGGAGCGTGCAACGAGGATAGTGATCATCGCTCCAAAGTGGCCTGCTTTAAGGTTTGCCTCGAAATCGATCTCGCGGTATGATCATTAATCTTTCAGCTGTCCTTCCCTACACACTCAAAGGCATACGCTCCCCGTGAAAACCTCTTAAAAAATGCCATAAATTACATCGGCGGATGAGCCGTGTGACCTGCGAGGAGGGTGCAGGAACTGCTTTTAAAAACAGCAGTCTTCTGTGAGTGTTAGGGGGGTAAGTGCACTCAGAAATCATGACCGCCGCGTGGTGAATTATGTATTTGAGAGGAGCTGCAGGCCGCGGGACCCGGGGGACGGGCGGTTACGGGACGCCTGTAACGGCAGACGAGGGGGCGGAACACCGGAGAACTCGCGGCCCTGACCCCGCATATCCACCAACATCTCCCATTAACGACGAGCCATTAAAGCCAACATCAGGCCATTAACAAAGCATAGCCGCGCCGCTTCCTTCTGGTCCATTAACTCCTCCTAATCTAATTCTCTGCCCCGGGTTTTTGACGATGACTTCATTCTGCTGCTTCCGCAACGCGCACGCTGGGATTACCTCACCCCGGTCTATGGGTTATGTGCGTCGTCCAGTATCCTATACCGCACAGAAGCACTTAAAAGTTCATTTGAAAAACTCACTCATTAATAGAGAGAGACTGAGGCTATAGGGGGGGCCGTGGGGGAGGGGGGGGGACGCTAAAGTGTATCGATCGCGTGATTCAGAAAGAGTCCGTGATGTTGCAGATCTCAGAGCCACCCTCCGCGGTGACCTCGCCGACCAAACCTTTTCACTGATGCCTTGCAGGCGAACCGTGTTCGTTTACAAGGTGAAGGGATAACAATTCAATTCTTACAATTCAATTCAAAAGATTCAATTAAAATGAACCATTCAAAAGAAAGAAAATCGGAAACGGGCTAATGATCATATACCTGCATTATCAAACGTTTCTTTGTCTCCAACGGGCCCCCCTTTTCACGGGGGCCATTTTGATGCGTCCTAGCAAGGTAAACACAGGTGTAACTAACAACATTAATTGAGGGTTCCGTTCCGTTTTGATGTGCCAGTGCCAACACTCGCAGCTGGTATTGCACATGCCGAGACTCACTGGAACGCCCCTGGCACACCGAAACGGAACGGAACCCTAAATTAATGGTATCAGTCACACCTGTGTTTACCCTGCTAGGAAGCCTAAAGAATTGCCACTGTGAAGAGGATATTATGGTTCTTCACCACCTCCAATAACTCCGCTTCCATTCATTACCTTGTGAGAACTTTGACTGCGTTTACAAATCTAGTTAGCTATGCGGTCAGTCTTCATATAGTATAGGAGTTCAGTCAATCAATTTGAAAGTGAAACAATGTTTTCTGTTTAATAAAATAAACATAAAGGTTTATTTTTTATTATCCACTTTTTCTCCTCTTTTTCAATTTTTCTCCCATCCCAATTCCACTGTGCCAATTCTCCCCTCCCCTGTCTTGAACGTTGCTTGCATATGCCCCCCCACTGGCCGGTTGTAGGGAGGATAGAAGCCTTGCATCACGTGTCCCCTCCGATACACGAGGAGGCAGCCTGTCACATCTTTTCACCTGCCAGCGCGGACTCTCATTGGCGAGGTGTAACGTGTGGGAGGCTCACACTACCCCCCGCCACTTCCTGTCTCTGCTGTGCAGGCGTCCCCCAACCGACCTGTAGGAGTCGCTGTCCCACAACGTCCAGATTACCACCCATCGACTTCCACCCGCTGACTCTGCCAATTGAGTTAGTATGACGGCCGGCCCAAGCCCGGAGGCAACGCCGACAGCCGGAGTCGAACCCGGTGTCTCTTGCGTTGGTGACGAGCGCAATGTCCACTGCGCCACCCAGCCGCCGCAACATAAAGGTTTCTGAATGGGGGTTAATAGGATAACGAGACCGGCAAACTGCCCGTTGCGTCCATCGCCATCGACATTGTTTCAGATCTCACTTTTGATTAGGTTCAGGATGATCCTTCCTCAAAATAGCTTAAAAAGCAGACTCTGTAATCCCTGTAATCCCTTCATTTATAAACTAGAGCTCTGGAGGTGCCCACAAGTCAATCTATCTTATGTATCGATTATCTCTCAACTGAGATTTTGCAAGGAAGACTTGTCAGTTGTCAGCGAGTTAAAATGTTTTTTTTTCCCCTTTTCATGCTGCTCTTTACTGCCGTGCTGTATAGATTTAAACCGATGGTATTATTTACAGGCCTATTCATTTTGTATGAAGTGCATCAGATATGTAGTACCCTGGCTTTTGCAGAGTAGTAAACAGGGGACGATTTGCCCCCCCTTGGCTGACTAAACTCTGGCCAGGCGCCCTTTTTTTTGGGGATACAGCATTCGGCCAAAAGCTGGGCGAGGATGATTGGCTGATTGGCTCACAAACACACGGGGGACAGGATTCACCAAAAACAAACAACTCACGCCATGCAACTTGAACTTTCTCACATACCCAAGTGGGTAACACTCACTCAGTCATTCTGCCGGTAGAGGAGCTAGCTATACATCAGGATTACATAGGAAGAGTGTACTAGCCAGGGGTAGAGAGGCCGGTTGAAGAGGACGTTAACCTCTCTCCGGTCAACCCTCTCCAGTCAACCCTCTACCGTCAACCCTCCTCTACCATCAACCCTCCTCTACAGTCAACCCTCCTCTACAGTCAACCCTCCTCTACCGTCAACCCTCCTCTACAGTCAACCCTCCTCTACCGTCAACCCTCCTCTACCATCGACCCTCCTCTACCGTCAACCCTCCTCTACCGTCAAACCCTCCTCTACAGTCAACCCTCCTCTACAGTCAACCCTCCTCTACAGTCAACCCTCCTCTACCGTCAACCCTCCTCTACAGTCAATCGGCAAGGAAAGTACTGTACCCTACTCCTAACCAGCTCAGCATGCTACCCGTCTCTGTCCTGTCACTGTGCCCCATGCAGGGGTGTGTGACAGAGCACATTGGTTGCAGCCGGGTGGAATGAGAATGTCACCTCATTATTGTGGATTTGCAGACAAATATCAAAGGACTGGCAAAGATCAGAGGAGCCTTCTCTGAGTAGTCAGCCAAGGGGAGTGCAGCGCCTCCTGTCGCCCATTATTGCGAAAGCCAGACGACCAGTGAGCCTAGTAGTTTTGATTCAATTTGATTTGATTTGATTTATTAGATGATTGTAGCAATACACAACGTCATCAAGGATAAAACCCAATAATGGTTGGAGACTTGTTTCCATTGTGGTGCTTGGTCTGGCACAAACACAGAACAGACACAGGTACAACGTGAGAAATCATCTTAAGAACTGAACCATTTGCATTGCATACATTTAATAAATATAGCTACCCGAGATAAAATACAATATGCTATACTGACATTTTTTCTAAAAGCCCTCATCTGCTTCTTCCTGGTGAAAACAGTGACTGCCTATTGTGCAAATTGAACGCACTTCTGTAATAGGAATGGTGTGTGTGCGTGTGCGTGTGCGTGTGTGTGTGTGTGCGTGCGTGCGTGTGTGTGTGTGTGTGTGTCGGGGCTTCTGCTGCAAGATTTGGTGAAAGAGTGTGATTATTATTGTGGACAATTGTGTCAGGAGTCTACTTGCTTGGTTATCGAGGGAAATGCAGAGATTACATCCCCCAAATGTCTTATTACAAAGTTTCTGACTGGACTTTTGGATTAAACCAAGTTGTATGCGGTGATGATGAATGGCCTTTCCCAGCGGAACACTGGTTCCTTAACGCTACACAGGTGTTAGCAGTGTTGATAAGAAGGAGCCATCCGTCAACAAAGATGTTGTTTCAGCAAATGGATTAACATTCAAACGATTCTGACGACGCCTGTGACCAGTAGGGATGGGGGGGGGGGGGGGGGGGGGAATCGATACGTAGTAGTATCGCGATACTTTGCGTGGCGATACTGTATCGATACAGGGACGCCAAGTATCGATATTTAATTATTCATAAAAAAAAGATAACTTTTTTTTGTATAAGTAAGTTGCATTGTTAATTTCAATACCTGTAATAGTACAGTAGTCCACACACACGCACACATGTGCATTCAGTTAAGTTGGAATATGACTGTAATACAAACAGTCCAGTTTGTCAGGTACATGCAACACAGATTACAGTGTTTACATCTGTCTGCTTGAGGAAATACCATGTTCTGCAATCAAAATGATTGAAGTGAGATGCACATACTGAACTTTATTTTATTAGATAAAACATGTTGACAAAGTTGTACTTTGCAGTTGAAAAAAGGTAATAAATCGCAATATATCGCAATATTAATATCGCAATACTCTCGTATCGTGACTCAAGTATCGTGATAGTATCGTATCGTGAGGCCTCTGGTGATTCCCACCTCTACCATTTAGTGACTGCAACATTTGCTACGTTATGTGCGCAAATACTGTATATATATATATACTGTATATACGGCTCTTTGATGGCTCACATTTGGACGTTTGATGCAAGAAGTTGCAGGGTTTCACTCGCATGCATTCAGCACAAACACACACACATTTATTTAATTAAATTGCAAATCACAGCCTTTTTGTGGTTATATAATTGCACAGGCTGACATCGCAATTGCAATTGTGATTAGATTAATCGTGCAGCACTAGTGTGTCGAGGTAGGCCAAAAGAACACAGGCTCTGCTAATATGCATATTGCACTGAGGATGAAGGCAACTGTAATATAAATGCAGAGAGAGAGAGCGGGGGGGGGGGAAGAGGGGAAGGGAGAGAGGGAGGGAGAGGGGGAGGGAGAGAGGGAGGGAGATGGAGAGAGAGGGAGGAAGAGAGAGATAAGGAGAGAGGGCGGGGGAGAGAGAGGGAGGGAGATGGAGTGAGAGAGAGAGAGAGAACTGTCGTTTTCCTTTGATCAGTCTTTCATAGTTGGTGCCCCACCTATTCTGTCCATTTGAAAATGCCACTGAAGCGGAACAGGGGACAAAGCTGACGCCACACAACACACCAGGCTGGGCCTTGACGAGCAGTGAAGCCTCCTCAGTGTCACTGTCCTCGGCTAAACAAACTCTCAGTCGAGCAACAGTCATGGGACTGTGTTGGCTAATATATCGATATATATAATATATATTATATTATCAATGTTCATGAAATAGGCTGACTCAGAGAAACCACTGAGCAACTGACAAAGTGTCACGTCCACGTTAAGACCACACCAACTGACGAACAGCCCTACGTCTCCGGGCGATCTTCACTGTCCTCGGGTTCTCAACCTTTCTGCTGCCAAGGCACCCCTGTGTTCAATAAAATATTCCAGGGCACCCCTACATACGATAAAGACTTTTCCGGTCCTGTCTTTTTTGCTACAATGATGACAAAAGTGCTTGCTTTCAAAATAATGTTTATTTAAGAAACCGGGAAACACATTTGTGTGTATATGCAGGCTATATAATGCATTATTAACAGGTGTTTCAGGTCTAAATGGCTTAGTGCTGTTGACATTACACGGCTTGTAGTAGTAAATCAAATAGCATATTTCTTTAAATAAAATTACAGAAAATTATCACTAAAGTTCTATCTGTTGCAGCTGCACACCTTTCCATAAATATAGCATATTTGGATAAGTGTGACCATTTCTCAAAAACTGAAAATCATGTATTTTTTTTTAAATACAGAAAAGGATCACTAAAGTGCTATCTGTTGCAGCTGCACTGTTCTCCATAAAAATAGCATATTTGGATAAGTTTGAACATTTCTCAAAAACAGAAAATCATGTTTTTTTTTTAAATACAGAAAAGGATCACCAAGTTACCATTTCTCAAAAAATATAAATAAATACAGAAAATAAGCACTCGTTCACTCAGTGGACATTTCTAGCTCAATGCTAGGTCTGCTGCTGCTGGCTAATAATACGGTCAATAGGCTACGTGGGGAGATCTTTGACAAGGCAACACGCATGTCATCCTCAAGGCTCAACTTGGCCCTATATTTTGTTTTCAGAGCTGTCATGGATGAAAAGCCAGCTCTCCAGGTGGTATCAGATGAGATTTCAATGAGTTCTTCCAAGAGTTTGGATGGAGATGTGTCAGGAAGCGTTGTCTCAATGTTGTCTGTAAAGTTTTTTTTTATCCAGAGTAACTTGGTGATCCTTTTCTGTGTTTTATTAAATAATGATTTTCAGATTTTGAGAAATTGTCAAACTTATCCAAATATGGTATTTTCATGGAAAACAGTGCAGCTGCAACAGATAGCACTTTAGTGATAATTTTCTGTAATCCAAAAAGAATTAAATTAAAAAAGAATTTTTAATCTCAAGGCACCCCTGGCAGCTCTCTGCGGCACCCCTGTTGAGAACCGCTGCTCTATACCATCTTTAGGTACAGTATCCTTCATATTTCGGAAGGAGTTTGACGTATAAGCTTTCTGCCAATTCATCATATGCATTATGCACCTGCTATAATTCTTCCAAATAGATGTTTGTGCCTATTCCGTCAGAAGGTGCGACTCGAGCCGCTTCAAATTGCTCCCGACATTTTTCCAAGCAGCATTCTTGACATCAAAGTGTGTAGGTCTACATTCTTTTCGGCGTGTCTCCTCGACGGTTATTGCGTCAGACGGGAGTTGTCCATCTCCTCCTCCCGCCTAGGCCATAAACACACCACTCAACCAACCTCGCCCCCGAGGCAAAACCAAACAAACAAACAATACAAACTACTACAACACAGGGCCAACCTCGGCAGGTCGGCAGCCGCGCCTTCCGTGAGCTCTGGGTTGACAACCAATTTTCAATTCAATTAAATGAAATGTTCTAGCCCCAAAGGCCCCCCAACAACATCCTTATAATTAGGGTACTTCAAAAGCGAGCCAAGCACCCCAGAAACGCCCCCCCACGCCCGGCTTATTATGGGAGCGGTGGTAAAAGGGGGAAAGTCCACCCTAACAGTAGAATTCACACTATTTTACTTACTATTTATTTAACCTTTATTTTACCAGGTAGTGACTTGAGATCTAAGGTCTCTTTTTCGAGCAAGAACTGGCCATAATGGCAGCAAAACAAAAACAAACATACAAATACACAAAACACAGACAGAGACATAAAAGGCAAAGTGGGGCAAGGGAATACATTAAGAGCTCAATGAGCTGCAGCAAACTAGATTGAATGGGATCGGGGGAGATTGGAGGGTAGGGTAATAAAAAGGTAGAAAGATGATGGAAGGTGAGGCTCTGCAGGAGGTCGCTGGGCAGAGAAGGTCAAGTTAAAAATATAAAATATAACACCACATTATGCAGTGAAGCATCGACATTCTCCCATGATCTCATTCTTTAAAATGCCCTCAATTTGAACTTTAAAATCAGATATGGTAGTGAGGGCCTGCAGTTTCAACGTTTTTTGAAGTCCATTCCAGGCAGAGGGAGCAGAGAACATGAAGGCCCTTTTCCCAAACTCTGTGCGGGTTCTGGGTACTGAGGCATATGGGATCGTAAGCTGTAAAATGGGTTTGATCGATGTGATGGTGAGGTATGAACCGAGGTAAAAATAATAGTGTGCAGCTCAGTTTGGATTTGCGAATAATGAACAGGGTTCTCCTTATGCTGAATACCAGAGAAACACGACTCGTAGTGATGATGACTGATCCCAGATCTGCTCCGTATGACGGCACCCATGGACTTAGACTTCTGTGATTTCTTAGTGAGACGGTTATATATATTTTATTTATCTATATTGGCTTAAGTGCCCCGGCCATTGGAATAGCACAACATAAATCCTGTTTTAGGGTGGATCTTCCCTCTATGAGTCGCGAGATGGGGAAACGATAGAGAGAGAGAGTGAGAGAGAGAGAGAGAGAGAGAGAGAGAGGGGGGGATCTGGCAGATGCTTTACTAAAATCATCCTCCCTCTGTGAGTGCTAAACTTAGTGAATTCGGAAAAAAAAAACAGGCCGTTACTTACAGAACAGTCCCGAGCCGTGACTTTGGGAAACGACTCGGCTGGTTTAACTGTTCGGCTCGTACCTGTGTCTCCGTGGGGGGTCTCCGATATTAAAGAGCGCGCCTCTCATCCTACAGGTGACCCCGCGGTGCACCCCGCACCCCCGCCGAGAACCTCTGCCCGTAAATTGTCGTCGGAACATTTGCATTCCTTAGGTCCCGGAAGGGGGAAGGGGGGGCCCTTGTTTCGAGTATTTATGCGCACGCTCGCAGGCGGCGGCGGTGCCTGTAGAGATGAGATACCATCTAAAGTGCTGCCAAAAACACACCCCCCCCCCGTTGGGAAGCAAACGAGTCCCGCGCCGTACGGCAGACCGGACCCACAGCCGACACCCCTCACCGGAGGAGGAGGAGGAGGAGGAAGAGGAGGAGGAGGAAGAGGAGGAGGAGGAGGAGGAGAGCAGCCCGTGGGCTCGTCACTTTCACATGCGGGTAAACAAAACAACATCCAGTTATTGATCTCAAAGTGCTTCGTTAGACGCCGCGGCACGAGGAGGCAGAGACAAATATTTCCCTGATGCAAAATGAATGATTAATGCGAGGAGTGTATATACACCCGGGGGCGTAGCCCTACAGGTTTATTATTATTGTCTGATTTTAATGCATGGCCTACTTTACCATATCAATAATGTATCTCTTATTATTATGCTGTAAACAACAGCAGGGCTAATATTAACAGATATTCTCATTTGTTCAGTAGACAATCTAGACATCCACCATCGCTTTCATCTCTGGTAATTGTGATGCCGTGAGCTGCTACTTTCACATTAGTCGAGCAAAGGCTGCAAAGTATGTTGTTATGCAACGATATAATGACAGACCTGACCCTGTAACCTCTCTTCTGTGGAATGGAGCGCGCCCCGCTCTCCCATTCCAATGAGGCCAACGGCTCGGTTGGTTCTGAGAGGAGAGGAGTGCGTAACAACTGTTTTAAAGTTTTCGGGCTGCCTCAGATTCTGACACTCAGGGGGGGGGGGGCCGGGGGGGGGGGTCCTAAACTCTCTGAGGGTAAAACACCGACCGGATAACCTCATGATATTGGGTATCATCATCTGTGTTCTTTCACATGTAATACCCACCCACCGACATGCCGTTTGATGGACCGCTCGGAGAGAGGCTAGAGATTAATGCTCTCATACCTGAGACTCCAGTGGCCTCAGATTTACGAGGTGGGACATTATGCCCCTAATTACCGCAGTAAAAACAATTTAAAACGGGACAGGGTCCTCTCATTTCCTGAGTGCTTTGTCGGGAGAAATATGGATGTTTACCCCCTCTCCCGGTACATAACAGGAGGAGTGACAAGCGAAGCAGCACGCCGTAAAAAAAAAGTGACACGGGCCCCACTCTTTGAAACATTCAGCGTTAGCGAGGCCGACTTTAACAGTCGCATGATGAAGGCGTGGGGGCGCGAGAGAGAGAGAGAGAGAGAGAGAGAGAGAGAGAGAGAGAGAGAGAGGGAGATACCCCTCTGGGCCTGTGAGATCAGTACGTGCAGGCAGGTGTGGCAAGCATCCATCACCGATGACCTGCGCTGGCCCCTGCTTGTCACGGGGCGCCTCTCGATGGCCCGGTTCCCTCAAAGGAGAGCTTGTTTAGGTTTAACCTTCCGAACCCCCGGGGTCACGGCTCGGCTCTTTGGATAGGCTGCCACGGGGTTGCCGTCGCTGCCACCCTCGGGGTCAGCGTCGGGCCTCGATCCAAACCGGGGGGCGTTGAGAGATTTCCCAGCTCTGAGGAGGGAACCTCCTCTCAATAAATATACAGCGGAGCGGACGACTGTTTGAAGTCCACATAGCAGACGTCAACGTAAAAAAAACTAATTTGACACTGAAGGGGAAAATAACAGTAGTAGTGGCGATAAATTTACTACACAGTTGACACACAGTAACTGGCCGCAGGCCTTTGCCTATCGGGCGAGGGGGGGGGGGTTATGACTCCACGCCTTTTCTAAAAAAAAATTAAAAATTTCCAAACTGGTTGTGCAGGATGCTTGTATTCCTTTGGGGACATGGGGGGGAGGGGGGGGGGGGTTACCCATGCCGGAACATGACATGCATTCCCCACGTAATCAGAATATGCAGATAGTCTTTCTAATCAGCGTCAGCGTTCAGCTAATTAAAGTGTGAAAGGTTGTTCCCCAATAGACAAGTGTGCGCATAATTAATTAAGTGACTAATGTGATTTGATTAAAGGCGTATTTATAGACCGCACCCCCCCCCCCCCACCCCCCCCCCCCCCCCCCCATTGGCAGAATGGTAGAATCCGTGCGGTGCGACTCACGCGCTAAGCACGTCTCATAAATGTCAAAAAACGTCGAGCTCGAAGTGAGCATTTTTACCCTTTAAAAGAACCATCTTGACTTGAAGGGGAAAAAGGTTGCGTTACTCTCTTCCACGGGGGGGGGGGGGGGGGAAATATAATTACGTGTCAAGCCGATGAATTGATAGAACCATCAAAACACACCGTCGTATCGGGGCCCCCGGGTTTCTTCCCTTTTATCTCCGCGGGTCTCGAGAATAGATAACCTATCTCATTTAAAGGCATTCTGCATCTGTCTGCTTTGTCTCGGGCTGCACACAATACTATTCCAAGGGGTAACATTTTCATTAGTCACTACAAATGATCCAATGGCTACTACATTTTCCCGCCCCTCTGCCGCCGTCATGACGCGAAGCGGGGCCATATATCAACATAAGGGCTTTTAAACCATCGAGAGCCTGGCGCCACGCGTCTCTCACTGCCCCCCCCCCCCCCCCACCCCCACGCCCCCCCCCCCCACGCCCCCCCCCCGCCCCCCATCATCCTCCTGTCTCTCTGCTTTAAAACCTGTGTCCTTTTCAAGCAGGAGCTTTGCTCTGAGAGTGAACTGAACTCACTCTTCGCAGCTTACGTGCCGAGAGACACTCGTCTTCGCGGGCGGGGGGGGGGGGGTCCCACCCGCTGACAAGCGACGTCTCAGGTGTCACGAAGCCACATTTCAACACGGAGTTCACACGGCAAGGTCCCCTCCCGCTGAAGGGTGTTCGGCTGCATACCTCCAGGAACAGCTGGACGACTCGCGACTAGAAACATGCGTTGTTGTGGAATTTCACCCTTTGTCGGAACAAGCCAGAGCGACATTGTAGAGGATGTAGAGAAATCGAATAATGCCTCGTCGTCTCCCCATTAGCCGTGTTCGGACCCGGCCGGGGTCTTCTATGGCCGTGGCCCCGGGTTCGGTACGGTACGGTTGGGGGGTTTTCGTCTCCATCGCGTTTCTTGTAAACTCTCCGGTTGCTAGGCAACCTTTCGAAAATTCACACGAGTTAAACCGTGATGATACAGCCGGCTTTGGTAAACCCAAACCGTACCGTACCGTACCGAACCCGGCCACGGCTGTAGACCCCGGCCAGGCCGAACGCTCAGAAACAATTCCCCCTCGATTCTGTGGGTCCAGACGAATCTATCCATGTAAGCCACGCCCATTGAGTCCAGATAGATTTTCTCCGCCATTTTAGATTTTGTACAAATGCGTTTTTTCCTCGCTACTCATATTGGACTGCATGGTAATGATGCGTGTGATACAGTCAGAATTGATGTTCATCTTATTGGACTGCGTAAAATGTTCAATGCTAAAAAGAAAATGTTACGTCAGATTTCTCCGAAATATCGATGGGACGTGTGATACATTACATTCTCAAATATTTTGAAGAAATCTGACATAACGTTTTGCTTTTTAGCATTTAGCATTGAACATTTTATGCAGTCCAAAAAGATGAACATCAATTCTGACTGTATCACACGTCCCATTACCATGCAGTCCAATATGATGCATTCAGTGTTTTCTCACAGGTTATTCGTGTTGGTGACAGACTGGAAGAGGAAATTCATTACACAAGGAGACTGTTTTATGGTGTTATTATCAGTTTGGAAGTCTAATTGTGTTGGACTTGCTTCATATTGAGTTGGGCCGCGACAATATATGAGTATGGTATATGGGAATCACTGCAGCTGTATTATTTAACATGTGATTTCCCATACCTAAGCATAATATTGAGAAAAGAAAAAGAAAAATCCTGAATATGCTTTATTTTGTTACAAATCACCCTTTAGGGTGTGTGTGTGTGTGTGTGTGTGTGTGTGTGTGTGTGTGTGTGTGTGTGTGTGTGTGTGTGTGTGTGTGTGTGTGTGTGTGTGTGTGTGTGTGTGTGTGTGTGTGTGTGTGTGTGTGTGTGTGCGGGCAATTATCTATTCACTGTGATGTGGAAATATGAGATGGGCAAATGCAGACGATGATTAATGCATTAATTCATGTACATAATAACTGAAGGACTTGCTGCCTTGAGCGGAAGGCTAACAAAGTTATCCAATTACTGGAAGAGCTATTGGGAGATATTACTGGATGTGCGCGCGGTGTCATCAATGTGCATGTCATCATGACAGACAGGGGAGGGGGATGTGATGTTCTCTAGAGTGATGCATTGCCTTGTGTCAACTGTGTTTATGGGCAAACAAACAGGCCGTCTCTGTGGCATAAGACAGGTAATCCTGAAGAAGAAAAGTGGAAATGTCATACCTGCTTATCCCCGTCACACCTACAGCTAGAAAGGTGCACTCCGTAGAGCACAAATCTCCGCCAGGCGGCAGCCACACATCTTAGACAGAATAGGTGGGGCACCAACTATGAAAGACTGATAAAAAAAACGACAGTTCTCTCTCCTCTCTCCATCTCTCTCTCTCTCTCTCTCTCTCTCTCTCTCTCTCTCTCTCTCTCTCTCTCTCTCTCTCTCTCTCAGAGCAAACAAACAACACGCCTACACTATATGACAATATTTAACAAACGCAGATACCGTCTATTACCATTCATTATAATTACCGGTATCCAAACACACTCGCAAAAGATACACAGAGACCATCCACTGTCTGAGGGAAACAAAACAACAAAAAAAAAAACTGTGTTGACAAGTCACTAGCCTACCAGGGACAGCTGACAGACAGTAGCATACACGTTGGGCGGGGCTTAAGTGTAGGGGCGGGGCAAACATAGACCAATGAAAGCAGAGCTCCCTGCAGTATTCCTATTACACTATGAATGAATGAATGAATGAATGAATGAATGAATGATCATTACATTTATATAGCGCTTTTCTAGACACTCAAAGCACTCCCCACACAATGTAGGGTGGAAATTGCCTCCTTCACCACCACTGGTAGCACCCAACCTTGGGCTACGCAGGCTCAATGGCTGCCATACACACTGGCACCAGGCACACATCACACTACACAATGGCTGAACGGCTCAGGAGACAGGGATTGATATCAGCCAATTAAGGGGGGAGGGATGATTAGGTGGCCTTGATGTCAGAGACCGGATTGGATTTTTAATGCATAGGTATAGAAACGACAATAGGTTCACTATGGCATTTCCATGTTGTAAACAGGGGCCAGAGAGCTGATTCCCAGAGGCTCTGAGCAGTGAACCTGGGTAGTATCGCCCTATTATGATTAAAAGGTGTAACTTTATACTGAATATCTATTTCTATGGACAATGATGGAACTCCATTCATATAAAATACGGATTTGAATGTTAGTTCCATTCAAATCAGCTTGTAGTTTGCAAGACTTGCTGTGGACACCCGGACACACACGCGCTGCTGCGCGCCGCTGCACGCTACGCACGCACACACACACACACACACACACACACACACACACACACAGACAGACAGACAGACAGACAGACAGACAGACAGACAGACAGACAGACACACACACACACACACACACACACACACACACAGCACACACACACACACACACACACACACACACACACACACACACACACACACACACACACACACACACACACACACACACACACACACACACCAGGCTCAGGCTTAGATAATAATCTAACTCTGCTTTTACTGTGACATTTGTGAAGTCACTTAGGAAGTCACTTAGGAAAGGTCACCATATCTATTTACTTCCAGGGCAATATGGCAGGTAGGAAAATTAATTATTCCATAATAGGTCATGGCGTCACTATTATTCAAAACGAAAAAACACTGGGAATTAATTTGACAACGTCCTCACGCTACAGTATACCCGCGGCCAGCATGAAAAATAACGCAACATTTATTTGACAAAGGCCTAAGTAGTGTGGAAGGATTTATTTGAGAGTCCGCTATAAAACAATGTTAACAGCTTTATCTGACCACTCCATTATAGCCAAGTGTGTCGACTTACAAGACATTTTATCTCCCTCGTTTCCTGGGGAAGGGGGGCAATTGTCAGACTTTAATATCACAGAGGTGAGGTACAACCCTTCTCAGAGACCTCTCCAGGTGTCTCATTAGACAGTGTTCTTCCAAAATGAATAGCCGTTAATAGCTTCACTGCAGAGTGAACGCAGCTATTGCCAGAATTATCTCCACATATCTCCATGAGCATGATTGCCTTGCAGATATATAGTTTTTAATAATATACTGTACCTACTATAATCAGTAGTGGTAGAGTTCTACTCTCTTAATCACAGTCCCGAAAGTTTTTTTATGTGTGCACCTGTTTTATATTGTAAAGTACGATGCCCTTAAGGACAGGATTAAACATTCTGACTAAGCCATCCAGAGCTCAACTGCTAATAGCCTATATTGTATTCAGTGCTTTATCTATTGTAAGTCACAAAGAGTATTTCAAAAAGACAGAGTCCATACTACTAATACTACTACTAATACAACTACTACTACTACTACTAATACAACTACTACTAATACTATTACTACTACTACTAATACAACTACTACTACTACTACTACTACTACTACTACTACTACTACTACTACTACTACTACTACTAACTACTACTACTACTACTACTACTACTACTACTACTACTACTACTACTACTAATACAACTACTACTATCAGAGTCCAAATTAGTACTTTTTCTTATTCACAGGGCTTTTTAACCCCCATAACCCCTTAAATTATTTTATGGGGCATTTTTCTGCATTTCAGGGGCACTGAAAAATGATTAAAAACAAAACTGTTAAAGATCTCAAACATGTATGTAATCAGACTTCTCTATTATAAATCCCCCCCAGCCCCATGCTTTTTCATAATCACAAGCAATCCCAAAACAATTATTGTCATCAGTATGGATAGTTGTAATTGCATATTGCCTCTGGACAGCAAGCACCCGAGAGAGACAGATAGAGAGAGAGAGAGAGAGAGAGAGAGAGAGAGAGAGAGAGAGAGAGAGAGAGAGAGAGAGAGAGAGAGAGAGAGAGAGAGAGAGAGAAAGACAGAGAGAGGGAGGGAGAGTGTGTGAGAGAGAGAGAGAGAGAGAGAGAGAGAGAGAGAGAGAGAGAGAAAGAGAGAAAGACAGAGAGAGGGAGAGTGTGTGAGAGAGAGAGATGAGAGAGAGAGAGAGAGAGAGAGAGAGAGAGAGAGAGAGAGAGAGAGAGAGAGAGAGAGAGAGAGAGTGTGTGAGAGAGAGAGAGAGAGAGAGAGAGAGAGAGAGAGAGAGAGAGAGAGAGAGAGAGAGAGAGAGAGAGAGAGAGAGAGAGAGAGAGAGAGAGAGAGAGGGGGCGAGAGGGCTCTGGTACAATTACAAATGCACTTATTTTTACAATCTGTGAACGCACTCATTTATGGCGAAAGAACCGCCGAGATTGATGAGATGACAGAAATCCTTTTATTCATAATGATGGACGTAGCTCAGAAATCCTTTTATTCATAATGATGGACGTAGCTCCTGTAGCGAGTTTTGTGCCCACGTCATGACGATCAGTCTGGATGAACTCGAAAAGCAAGGCGCCTGAATATTAATCAATCAATTAATATAATAAATTTTGAAGACTCTTGTCCCAAATTTGTCCCCAAATTAATTTACGTCCCCCCCCCCCGATCCTATCTTTATTGGCCCCGGGGACCGAGCCCTGGAGGGACTCGTCCAAGTTAGACCACGTCTTTCACTTATCAGTTAAATGAGTTGTAGTATTCTACTTTACTATGTTTGATCATTAAGGATAATGCCTCCAGATATTTTCATGACATGAAGAAGAGAAAGGAAAATCGAATTAAACTGTCGTGGGCATTTTTTGCTTACCGTCTTCTCCAGAGAGAGACAAGAAGATAGATACCAGTTTCCTCTCTGTGCGTTCAGTAGAAAGCTATCTGGCTGCACGTTAGCCTAGCTTAGCACAATGAATGGGAGGGGGCATGACCGCTTCCATTCATTGTGCTAAGCTAGGCTAACGTGCAGCCAGATAGCTTTCTACTGAACGCACAGAGAGGAAACTGGTATCTATCTTCTTGTCTCTCTCTCTCTGGAGAAGACGGTAAGCAAATTTCCCCAAATGTTGGCGTGTTCTTTTAACTGTTTATTGAGGGCATTCGATTCATTTTCAAGAGCTTTTTTGCCCAAAGCCCCCATTAATTGCAAACCCTGAGTGACTGACTACTACTAATATTACTACTACTACTCCTACTTCTACATTTTCTAATACTACTACCACCACTACTACTACAAATGACTACTTCTACTGTACATCTTCTTCTACTACTACCACTATTACTACTACCACCACTACTACTACAATTACTACTAGTCTACTACTACTACTACTACTAATAATAGTGATCTCAAAAACATACTGTGAGAATGAGGATAGTAGCTGAATGAATGAATGAATGAATGAATGAATGAATGAATGAATGAATGAATGAATGAATGAATGAATGAATGAATGAAAACTTTATTTAACAGATTGCAGAACGGATACAATACAGTACAGCTCAATACACACAATTGTCAAGGGGATGCAGACCAGAGAAAGACGTTTGTCTTGTTTACATCAGGGTCCCCCATTTTCAATTCATATCGAGCTTTGTGAACATTATCTTTACTTTCTCACTGTCTCAGCTACACAAAAGCGACCATCACACCACCAAATACTGTTCTTTTGAAAACACCCGTCAGCAAAACACTTTAAATCAAAAAGGCATCCGAGGCGATGGGAGAGAGAGGGCCTGCTGTAAAGCATGTCTCGTTCTCTCCAGACCGCTTCGAGGCTATACACACACACACACTGAACTATTGACATTGTGAGTGGGATGGGAGTAATGGTGCTGAAACGCATCTTTTTTTTATATTTTTATATATATCATGGTTTTACACTGATTTAAAGCAATGACAAAATGACAACACATGCCTTTTAATCTCCACCACCAGAGATAGCCGCCACCGCCCGGGCCGTGGGTGGGTGTGTGTGAGGCTTCCACTGACGGAGGACTTCAGTCTCTCTCCTACAAGTTCAACCCGAAGCGGGCCGGGTGTAATCATCACACATCGCCCCGGGGGCACCACACCACAGTGTGCTACTTGCGGGAACATAAAGGAGAGGCCTTTTCCTAAAGACGTCCGGGAAGACGGAGGTCAAGCGCAGACACAAGACGCTACTGTCCCAGAGGGCGAGGACGCTTCGCGGAGCGACGCTGTGTTTTCGTGACTGAAAGATTGCAAAAAGAAGGCTTGTATGAGCCGGCGAGACAACGTGGATGTTTTGCGAAAGTCCGTTTTGACCCCAACAAAGAGGCCCGATTCACACGAGAAACGGACGCGGCAGATTGTCGTTTTTTATTGGGGTCCCCCCCCCCCCCCCCCCGGAGGGCTCGAGTTTGAATGTTTCATAATCGGGAACAAAAGCCGTGTCCACTCAATTGACTGCCCTGAACCTAAAACAAAGTTAGAGGAAGGTCTGATGGAATGGGGACTCCTGCCACTTGCTTCTCGTAAACAGGGATGAATAATGACTTTATGGGGGCAGTGTGGGCCTAAGACTTAAGAGGTGCGTTTGAC